>NC_058386.1:74848784-75448784 GCF_018350175.1 Felis catus | reverse complement strand
GCTTCATATTTTTCCATAATTTTATTTTCCATTTCAACTATTCTCTCCTCTGCTTCTTCCATCCTCCCTGTCACTGTATCTAGTTTATTCTGCATCTCATTTATCAAATTTTTAATTCATACATACAAGTTCTTAGGTCTTTGATCTGTGTAGTGAGGGTTTCTTTGGTATCTTCTACCCTTTTTACAAATCCAGCTATTAGTCCAATTACTGTCGTTATAAATTCTTTTTCAGATATATTGTTTATATCTGTTTTGAGCAATTCTCTGGTATAATTTCTTCTTGGCCATTCTTTTGTGGAGAATTCCTCTGTCTTTTCATCTTGGCTAAGTTTCTGTTTTTTATGTGTTTTAAAACCTTATTATGTGTCCTGTAACTGAGTGTATCTTAAAAGCTTGTTATGTGTCTTGTAACTGAGAGTAATACTATATTAAGAATGGGTTATACACTGTCAAGGACTTGACACTCGAGGAAGTGTTTCTGGTGTATGTTGCATACACTATGCTCTTGCATTTTCGCTGTTCTATCCCACTGATCAGTCCTCTGCAGAGCTCCTCCTTGCTTGCAGTGGTGATGTGTTTGAACCTTCAACTATGTGTGCTTTTATTGGTTTGTTGAAGTAACCCTTGGAAAAAAATCGGGGGAGGATATCTGTTCCTATAAAAAGAGAAAAGGGGGAGAAAAGAAAACCAAACAGAATAAAAAAATATATAAGGCTATTTCCAAGGATAGAGAAAGAAAACAAAAAGGAAAAAAGCAGAGGAAAAGAGAAAAGATGGAACAAGAATAGAATAAAAAGCCTGATCAAATTTCATATATATATATATATATATATATATATATATACACACACACACACACACAAATTACAACAACAACAACAACAACAACAACAAATCAGAAACTATAAGACTGATTCCAAAAGAAAAAAGAAAAAAAAAGAGGAAAGAAGGAAAGGAAAAAGAAAGTCTGTTAGTGTCTGGGGCTAGTGGCTGTGCTGGTCTGGAGGAGAGTCTGGCTGCATTGGGTCAGTCAATCTTGCCCAGCAAATAAGAATTTCCCAAGCATGGAGGGGCAGGGTTTTGTGTAAGCATGCCCTGCCTCTACTGTGGGCCACTGTGTTGCTCTTTGAAGTCACACCATATTGGTTTTTGGGGAAAATGGCATCACCCCAATCTGTCCTCCCCTGACCAGGTATTTCAATTCATGCTGTTCAGAAAACCCTCACAGAAGAGCAAAGTCAGTCAGCTTGCCCTGTCTACAAGTCTCCTGTGCCTTTTTGGTGCTTGGCTGGGATTCAAGACCCAATGTCTTAAAGGACCTAGCACACTTCCCCCTGCTCTGGACGAGAGCTTCTCCACCCTGCTGATGAAAGGCCTTTGGCTGGCACCTGTAGGGTCTTTTGTTCTTGGGGAGGCAATAAATAAACCTTATTCCCAAAGTACTCTGGGAGGGAATGTTCTCTCCCATTATGCTCCAGAGATAATTACACCACTCTATGCACTCCAGAAATGGCTCCTTCCTACCAGGAACGCTCACCATAGCTCTGTTCCAGAGAAAGATGCACACTTCTGAAACCTCTTTCACCTCCAAAGACCATTTACAAACAAAACAAAACATCTACAGTAATAACAACAATAACAAAAACAAAGCAACAATAACAAAAACACCTGTCACTCTCCATACTCTCCATGTCCAGAGAAGTTTTCCTTTTGTGCTAAATCAGTGCCACACTTTCATGACCGCTCTCTCTTTTTCTTCCTTTTTTGTCTCCACAGAAAGTGTTCCCTACCTTCATGGCAATACTATTTTATCTCCCCAAATTCACATACACACATCTTGATTCTGCCAAGCTGTCTCCCTCCAGCTATGGAGATCCTTCTGCTGCTCCATGTATTGATTTCCTGTGTATTCCATGTGATCGATCTGACCTTAATACAGCTGTGTTTGAGGGAGGAGGAAAGTCCCGGTCCTTCTACTTCTCCACCATCTTAACCTCCCTCTAGAGGTGAGAATCTTAGGTTTGACTTTGGTTATTAATTTTCTTGAAGCTCTTTAGATCGCTTTTCCAGAAATCTAATGCAGGGCAGCCAGAGAGCTATTTGTTATAAAGTAGGTTTCTTTGTGCCCCCTTAAAACATATTCTATACAAGTTTTACCAATGGATTGATATTGGATACAAATTAAAGTTCTACATGCTGTTTAGAAAATATCCTGCTTCTAATTTTCAATATCTTTGTATCAATATTTGGGGAGGATTTATATAAAATTTGATGTATCTATTTAAAATGAGAGATTTTATGTATTTTGAAGTATGTTTATAAATATGAAATCATCACCACAATTAAGATACAGGACATTGCATGTGTTCTTTGGAGAAATGTCTGTTCATGTCTTCTTCTTGGTATTAATTGGATTATTTGTGGGGTTTTGGGTGTTGAGTTCTATAAGTTCTTTATATATTTTGGATACTAGCCTTTTATCAAATATGTCATTTACAAGTACCTTTTACCACTTTCATCAAGTTATCTTTTAGTTTTGTTGGTTGTTCCCTTTGCTGGGCAGATTTTTATTTTGATGTATTCCCAAAAGTTTATTTTTGCTTTTGTATTCCTAGCCTCAGGAGACATATCTAGAAAGATGTTGCTATGACCAATATCAGAGAAATTACTGTTTGTGCTCTCAACTAGGATTTTTATGGCTCAGGTGACACATTTAGATATTTAATCCATTTTGAGTTTATTTCATATATTGTGTAAGAAAATGATAATTTCCTTTTTTGGGGAGTGTAGCAGTCCAGTTTTCTCAGCATCATTTCTGGAAGAGACTGTTGTTTTTTTCTTTCCTATTGCATATTCTTGCCTGCTTGTCATAGATTGATTGATCATACAATTGTGGGTTTACTTCTTGGTTTTCTATTCTGTTCTATTGAAATTTGTGTCTATTTGTTGCCATTACCATAGAGTTTTAAATATTGAAGTTTTGTGGTATATCTGGAAATTTGAGACTGTGATAATTTTGACTTCGTTCTTCTTTCTCAAGATTGCTATAATTATTCAGGGTCTTTTGTGGCACTATAAAAATTTTATAATTATTTGGTCTAGTTCTGTGAAAAATGTTGGTTTCATTAAATCTATAAAATGCTTTGGGTAGTATGGACATTTTAACAGTATTGTTTCTTGCAATCCATGAGCATGGAGTATCTTTTCTTTTTTGTGTCATTTACAATTTCTTTCATCAATGTTTTATGGTTTTCAGAGTACAGGTCTTTCACCTCCTTTTATTCCTAGATATTTTATTATTTTTGGTGCAATTATACATGGGATTGTTTCCTTGCTTTCTCTATTATTTCATTATTATTGTATAGAAATACAACAGATTTCTATATATTAGTTTTGTATCCTGTGGCTTTACTGAATTCATTTATTGGTTCTAGAAGTTTTTTTTTTTTCTTGGAGTCTTAGGAATATGGAGATATATATATATATATATATATATATATATATATATATATATAAGTTTTCTGCAAATAAAGTTTTACTTCTTCCTTACAAATTTCAATGCATTTTATTCCCTTTTTATTATCTCATAGATGTAGCTAGGACTTCCCATACTATGTAGAGTAAAAGTGGTGCAGTGGACATACCTGTCTGGTTCTTGGTCTTAGAAGAAAAGCTGTCAGTTTTTCATCATTGAATATGATGATAGTTGTGAGTTTTTCATATGTGGCCTTTATTATGTTGATATATATTTCCTCTAAATTTACTTTGCTGAGAGTTTTTATCATGAATGGGTGTTGTACTTTTTCAAGTGCATCTATTGAAGTGATCATATGGTTTTTATCCTTTCTCTTGTTAATGTAGTTCTTCCTCTTGTGTCATGTTTGATTTGTGAATATTGAGCCATTTTTACATCCTTGAAATATATCCCACTTGATTGCATGATCAATGATTGATTGCATGATTGAATGATTTTTAAAATTTTTTAATTTAGTGTTTTTAGAGGGGGAAGGGGCAGCGCGAGAGAGAATCCCAAGCAGGCTCCATGCCCAGCAGAGAGCCTGATGTAGGGTTCAATCTCATGACCATGAGATCATGACCTGGGCTGAAATCAAGAGTCAGAAATTTAACTGACTGAGCCACCCAGACACCCTGTGAATGATATTTTTAATGTATTGGATTTTGTTTGCTAAAATATTTTTAATGTTTTTTTTTTAATTTTTATTTTTGAGAGAGAAAGAGAGAGACAGAGTGTGTGTAGGGGAAGGGCAGAGAGAGGGAGGGAGACACAGAATCTGAAACAGGCTCCAGGCTCTGAGCTGTCAGCACAGAGCCTGAAATGGGGCTCAAACTCCTGAATGGCGAAATCATGACCTAGGCCAAGGTCGGATGCTCAGCCAACTGAGCCATCCAGGCACCCCTGCTAATATATTTTATTGAGAATTTTCACGTATGTGTTCATCAGGAATATTGGCCTAAAGTTTTCTTTTTTTTCTTTGTTTCTCATGCCTTTACCTGGTTTTAATACCCAGTGTGTATTCTTATCTCCATGATAAATTAATTGATCATATATATGTGAGTTTATTTTGGGGATCTCTATTCTTTTCTATTGATTGATGTATCTGATTTTATGCCAATAATGTACTATGTTGATTACTATAGTTTGTAGTATAGTTTGAAATCAGGAAGTGTGACAACCTTGGCTTTGTTTTTCTTTCTCAAGATAGTTTGACAATTCAGAGTCTTTTGTGGTTCTATAGAAATTTTAGAAATCCTTGTTCTAGCACTTTTTTGGTTAAATGTATTCCTAGGTATTTTATTCTTTTTGATGTAATTGTAAATGCGATTTTTTTCTTGAATTCTATTTTTGGTAGTTTATCATTATATAGAAACACAAAATATTTTTGCACATTATTTTTTATTATTCAATTTTACTGAATTTACTTATTTCCTCTGACAGGTTTTTGTTGCAGTCTTTAGTGTGTTTTTACAAGGATTATTTGTTTATTTATTTATGGAAATAGGTACATAGAACACATGTGGAGTAGTGGAAGACAGAGAGGTAGAGAGAGAATCCCAAGCACGCTCCACTGTGTCAGCACAGAGCCTGATGTGGGCCTTAATGTCACAAACTGTAAGATCATGACCTTAATCAAAATCAAGAGTTAGAAGCTTAACCAACTGAGTCACTGAGGGACTCCAGGTTTTTTACATACAATATTGTGCCATCTGCTAGAAGTTACAGTTTTGTGTCTTTCTTTCCAATTTGCATGGCTTTTATTTCTTTTTCTTGACTAATTCCTATAGCTTGGGCTTCTAATGCTATGTTAAATAAAAGTGTAGATAGTGATCATCGCCATTTTGTTCCTGATCCTAGAAGAAAAGATTTTAGATTTTCACCATTGAGTGTGATGTTAGCTATGGTTTTGTCATATATGGCCTTCATTATGTTAAGGTACATTCTCTGTATACCCACTTTGTTGAAAATTTTTATCATAAATAAATGTTGAATTTTGTCAAATGCTTTTTCTGCATCTGTTGAGACAATTATGTGATTTTTATCTTTCATTTTGTTAATGTAGTGTATCTCATTGATTCGTGAATGTTGAATCATTCTTACATGACTGGAAGAAATACACTGATCATAATGCACCATTTTTTGATGTATCATTGAATTTGGTTTGCTAATATTTTGTGCAGGATTTTTGCATCTGTATTCATCAGGGAAATTGTCCTTTTTTGTGGTATTCTTGACTGTTTTGGGTATCAGGGAATGCTGGCCTGGTGAAACTAGTTAGGAAGCTTTCCCTCATACTCAATTTTTGGAAAAGTTTAGAGAGAATAGTTATTAAATCTTTGAATGTTTGATAGAATTCACCAGTGGATGTGTTGGTCCTGGTCTTTTGCTTTTGGGAGGTTTTAGATAACCAATTCAGTGTCCTTATTAGTAATAAGTCTATTCAAACTTTATATTCAGGATTCAGTCTTGGAAGATGGTAACTTTTAAAAAAAGATTATCTATTCATTATTTTTTTGAGAGAGAGTGAAAGTGGAAAAGAGGCAGAGAGAGAGGGAATCCCATCAGGCCCTGCACTGTCAGTGTAGAGCCCCATGTGGGGCTCGAACTAATGAACAGCAAGATCATGACCTGAGCCGAAGTCAGATGCTTAACTGACTGAGACATCCAGGTGCCCGAGAAGATTGTAACATTTTAAAGTTGTATCCATTTCTTATAGGTTGTCTGATTCATGGGCATATAATTCCTCATATTAATCTCTTATAATACTCTGTATCTTTGGTGTCAGTTGTAACTTTTTTTTCATTTCTGATTGTATTTATTTGAGACTTCTCTTTTTCTTGGTGAATCTATCTGAAGGCCTTTCAGTTCTATTTACCTTCACAAAGAACATGTTTTTGGTTTCATTAATCTTTTCTGTTGTCTTTTTAGTCTTTATTTCTATTCTGACCTTTATTATTTTCTTCATTCTAGTTAACTTTGGGCTTTATTTGTTTTTCTTTTCCTAATTCCTTTAGGTATAAGATAAATTGTTTATTTGAGATTTCACTCTCTCTATTTTTTTTTGAGGTAGCCCTGTAGTGCTATGAAATTTCCTTTTAGAACTACTTTTGCTGCATCCCATATTTTTTTGTATGCTAAATTTCTTTTTTTTTTTGTTATTTGTAGGTATTTTTTTCTCCTTTGATTTCTTCTATGATTCAGTAGTTATTTAGTAACATGTTGTTCAATCTCCACATATATGTGATTTTTCCAACTTCATTTTTGTAATTGATTTATAGTGTCATACCATTGTAATTTGAAAAGATGTTTGATAGGATTTCAGTCTTCTGTAATTTATTGAAAACTGTGTCCAAATGTGTAATCAATCCTGAATAATGCTCCATGTGCACTTGAGAAAACTGTGTATTCTGCTGCTTTGTAATGGAATGTTTTGTATATGTCTATTAAGTTCATCTGGCCTAATGTGTCACTTAAGGCCGATATTTACTCATTAATTTTCTTTCTGGATGATCTATCAGTTGGTGAAATTTGGTTGTTAAAACCCCCTCATATTGTTGTATTGTTATAATTTTATCCCTTTAGGTCTTTTAATATTTGCTTTATACATTTTGGTACTACTTTGTTGGGTGCATAAATATTTATAAATACTATATCTTCTTGTTGGATTGACTCCTTTGTCATAATGTAGTACTCACCCTTGTATTAATACAGTCTATGTTTTAACATCTATTTTGTATGATATTAAGTATAGATGCACCAGCTTTCTTTTTGTTTTTATTTGCTTGGAATGTATTTTTCCATCGCTTAACTTTCTGTGTGTGTCCTTATTTCCGAAGTGAGTATCCTGTAGACAAAAAATAGGTACGTCTTGATTTTTTAAAATTCATTCAGCCACTCTATCTCTTTTTATTGGAGAATTTAGTCCATTTACATTTAAAGTAATAATGTGTAGATATGTACTACTGCCATTTTGTTGTTTCCTGGTTATTTTTGTAGCTTCTTTCTGCTTTTTCTCTTCTCTTTCTCTCTCTCCAAGTAGTTTGATGGCTTTCTTTAGAGTAATGTTGATATTCCTTTCTCATTTTATTTTGTCTTATTTACTATAAGTTTTTGCTTTGTTTTCACTGTGAGGTTTACATATATCATCTTATATGTATAGAAGCTCATTTTAAGTTGATAGAAATTTAAATTGAACACATTTAAAAATTCTACATTTTTACTCTCCCCCACGTTTTATGCTTTTATTGTCACATTTTACATTTACATGTTTTATGTTTTTAATGTCACATTTTACATTTTTTAACTTTATGCCTCCTATAACTAATTCTTATAGTTTTAGTTTATTTTACTTCATTTGTCTTTTGACCTACATACTTGCATGTAAATGATTGATATTCTACTTTGACTATTTATCTCTCTTGATGAGAATTTTACTTTCATATATTTTCTTGTTATTAATCAATGTCATTTCTTTTCAGGTTTAAGAAGATCCTTTAATATTTCTTATAATTCCAGTTTGGTAGTGATGAACTCCTTTAGCTTTGCTTGTCTGGAAAGCTCTTTTTCTCTACCTCAAATCTGTATGATCACCTTAAAAGGTAGAATATTCTTGTTTATAGGTGGTTCTTTTCAGCACTTTAAATATGTCATGCCACATATTTTCTGGTATGTAAAATTTTGCTGAAAACTCTGTTGATAGTCTTATATGGTTTCCCTTGTACATAATAATTTTTTTTGCCTTTAAGATTTCTCTATCTTTAATTTTTGACATAGCTCAAAAATTGGTCTTGGTGTGGTTCCCTTCAGGTTTTTCTTATTTGGAACTCCCTGAGATTCCTGGGCCTGGATGTCTGTTTTCTTTCCTAGGTAGAAGAAGTTTTTATTAACCATTATTTCTTCAAATAAGTTTTATGCCCTCCTTTTTTTTCTGTCTTCTCCTTGTGGGACCTCTATAAATCAAATGTTATTCCTCTCATTTTTGTCCCAGAGGTACTTTAAATTATATTCATTTATTTTTTTATTATTTACATATGTATATAAATAATATATACATAAATATGTAAAATAAATATAAACTACATATATATATATATATATATATATATATATTCTTTTTGCTATTGTATCTGGGTGAGTCCCATTATTTTATCTTCCAGCTCACTGATTTATTCTTTTACTTCATCTAGTTTGCTGTTGAACCCTTCTAGTATATTTTTCAATTTAGTTATTGTATTATCCAGCTCTTTGATTTCTGTTTTATACTTCTTCATGTGTTCTATCTCTCTTTTTTAATGTTCTCACTTTGTTCATCCTCTCTGCTGAGTTGGGTGACCATTACTATGATCATTAATTTAAATTATTTTTTTAAGTTTATTTATTTTGAGAGAAAGAGAGAAAAAAAGCTAGCAGGAGGAGGGGAAGAGAGTGGAGAGAGAGAATCCCAAGCAAGCTCCACGCTGTCAGCATGAGCCCAACATGGGGCTTGAACTCACAAACCTTGAAATTATGACTTAATCCAAAATCAAAAGTTGGACGCTTAACTGACTGAGCCACCCTAAGCACACCAATCAGGACTTTAAATTCTTTATCAGGTAGATTCATCATCTCTGTGTCAAAAAAGCCTTTTCCTGAGGTTTTGTCTTGTGCTCTCATTTGTAATATATTTCTGTTTTCCTCATGTTGCTTGACTCTGTTTTTGTTTCTATGTATTAGACAAAATGCTACTTTCTCAGTCTTGAAGGAATGGCTTTGTGTAGGTATTGATTCTTCTCATTTTTCCTTGCCCTAACTCTTGGTTTTCTCTTGAACTTTTGTAATTGTCTAAACTTCATGACGTATTCTTAATATGCTTCCATTGTTGAGGGTGTGCCAAGATTTGTCTGTGATCTAAGGGGAGGCATCTCATTTTAGCACATACTTTCAGGCTGATTGAAAGCAGGATCTTCAGGCAATACCTTTCAAAGTATGCCAAAATTCAGAGTCCTATGGGACAATTTTAATCTCTGCTGGCCTCCAGATTAGGCGTTCTGGAAGTGTCCCTTGGGCAAAAGTTTGAAAAATTGGGGCTCTCAATGAGTGTGTAAGCTCCTTTCTGGGAAGTCATGTTGAGTTGTAACAAGGCAAAAGGAATGAACAATGATAATATTTCCTTTCTTAAGTTCTTCTGGAAGAGCTCCTTAGTCTCTAACTGTGTGAGAAACTTGATGCCTGGTCTTTAGGCTGAAGATTCTGGCCAAGTAAATAGGCCTTTTGCACAGATAGGCTGGGTTGTGTTTCAATCTGCTGTCTGTTCAGTGTCCTGGGAGTGATAGCCTGCTAAGAACTCTCTTTCTGACTGTCACAGTTTTGTGCAGCTCAGGAATTCCAGTGCTCTTGACCACCATAGGCCGGCAATCAGGGTATGTTTCTGTGTGTTTTTCACATGCCTGTTGACTTTAGCAAGGCAAGTAGAGAATGTAGGGTTCAGGGCACACTTACCAGCTCCAGAAAGGCAATGGGTAAGTGTCTTCACTGTGCTCACTTACAGGCTTCAATAATTCAGTGGGAGAGTGCCTTGTGCACATGTGCTGGTTTTAGTCTGGGAGCAGGATAATGAAACTTATGTTTGCCAGCCCCAGCCAGGGGCAGCGGAATGCCACAACTGCCTGGGCTTACAGACTTATTCTTGAGTTTTTCCCTAACTCTGAAGCCTGTTTTGTGTGAAATTAATATAGCTATTCTATCTTTCATTTGGTTAGTGTTGGCATGATATATTTTCTATATCTTTATTTTTATTCTACTTGGTTAGAATGAACATTACTAAACTGATATATAAATGGATGTGGACTATTTTGGCCACAAAGTAGACCATGATAGACTGCTTGCAAAATTTGCTGGATAAATTTATCCATCCCTATGTGTATGCACTTTGGCAGTTTTATTCTACTGCCCTTCCCATCAAGAGATAGACTCTATTTCAATTTCATGAATCTGGGCTGAACTTGTGACCTGCTTTGATCTATAAAATGTGGTGGAAGTGATTATATAGAGCTCTAAGCTTAAGACTCATGAGCTTTTGTTTTCAGTATAGTTCTGCCCTGAGACCCTAATTAAATAAAGTATGGATGGTTTCTTTGAGGATGAGACACTATATCATCCATTTTATAGCTCATACCAACTATCAGACATGTGAGTGAAGCCATATTTAATGATTCATTTTCAGTGGGGTCAACAGGCAACTGCATCACATGAATTATTTTAGTTGATACTAGCAGACCAATTGCCTAACTGAACAGATTCTATGTAATCATAAAAATATGAAATATTATTTTTAAGCTACTAAATTTTGAGGTGCTTTTTATGCAACAGTGAAAACTGATACTCATCTATGATCAACAAATTCCTCTTAGAACATTTTCTTTACTTTCTTGCTTTAATTAAAACTGAGCTCTTCCTTGCAGGTTTCTCAAATGTCAACAAATTGTTCTTATACCCTCTAAATTTTAAGCACAAGACATGGTGTAAGTATATTCCTTGATCCCCATTGTTCTTTCTAGAACATTATTCTTTCTTCCTGTTTAATACTCTTTTTACCTTTGATTTTCATACCGGTAAGACTGTTGCCCACTAATCCTTCTTACTGTTGTCATCTGCTGACATCCTTGTCAAACTCCTTGATTCATGCATACCTGTAGAAATCTCCATTTTTTAAATCCCCATACCTAAACTTTCTACCATTCCTAGCAATTTAAATACCTTTCAGAATAATTTAATGGCTTGGTAACTCAATTCCTTCATCTGCCCTTACCTTCAATCATTTCCTGTGCTCTATCAAAGTCACTTTTTGCTATGATTATATCCTAGATATTATATTCAGTCTTTATTGCTGAATTTTACTCCTCAGCACAACCTTCAAGTGTTAGAATAACTTAGAGCACTGTCCCAGGTATTTTTCAAATCTATATTTGCCCTTAAGTCAATATTTTCATTTTTTAATTATTTAAATTTTTCACTGGATGTATATCTCCACCCAGACCTCTTTGTTGATCTTCAGACATATATTCAGCTGCCTATTTGATGTGTTGACTTACAAGTCTCAAAACCTCTGAAATGTACTATTTCTAAAATAGACTTATTTTTCCCACGTAAGATTCTCTCTTTTGTCAATAAATTTGTGTCTACACAGCTACACAGACAGTAGGCTGTTCTTTTTTAAGTTTATTTATTCACTTTGAGAGAGAGAGAGAGAGAGCAAGTGGGGGAAGGGGAGAGAGAAAGGGAGTGAAAATCCCAATCAGGCTCTTCACTGACAAACCTGATGCAGGGCTTGAACTCAAATTGACACAGGGTTGAACTCACAAATCATGAGAGCGTGACATCAAGCAAGCCAAAATCAAGAGTTGGATGCTTAACTGACAGCCACCCAGGTGCCCCAACACTAAACTGTTCTTGATTGCTTCATTCCCTTCACACACATGTAATTCCTCATTAAGTATGATTTCTTCCTCTTTCAGAAGTTATTTTACTATTTTTAAGTTTTTATTTTAATTTGTTAGTCAACATACAGGGTTATGTTAGTTTCACATGTGCAACATATCAATTTGAATATATCGATTCAAAATTTCCATACATCACACAGGGCTCATCAAGACAAGTGCACTCCTTAATCATCACCAATTACTTAAACCATCCCCCACCTTCCTCCACTCTAGTAGCCATAAGTATGTTTTCTGTAATTAAGAATCTATTTCTCTTTTTTCCCATTGCTCATTTGTTCTTAAATTCTACATATGAGTGAAATCATATGGTATTTGTCTTTCTCTGATTGATTTAATATGCTTATACTCTCTAGTGCCATCCATGTTTTTGCAAATGACATGATTTAATTCTCTTTTAGGACTCAATAATATTGAATTGTATGTATATACCACTTCTTATTTATCCATTCAACAATCAACAGACTCTTGGGCTGCATCCATGATTTGGCTATTATAAATAATACTGCTATAAACATATGGGTGCATTTATCCCTTTGAATTAATGTTTTTGTATTCTTTCAGTAAATACCCTGTAGTGTGATTACTAGATTTAAGAGTAGTTCTATTATTAACTTTGTGAGAAACCTCCATACTCTTTTCGTCAGTGGCTTCACCAGATTGAATCCCCAACAGTGCAAGGGGTTGCTTTTTCTCCACTTCTTCACAAACATCTATTGTTTCTTGTGTTGTTGATTTGAGCCATTCTTACAGGTATGACATAGTATTGCATTATAATACTGATTTGCATTTCCCTGATGGTAAGTGATGATGACCATCTTTCATGTGTCTGTCGGCCATCAGCATGGCTCTTTGGAGAAATGTCTATTCATGGATTTTGCTTTTTTTTTTTTTTTGACTTGGATTGTTTATTTTTGGGCGGTGTTGAATTTTATAAGGTCTTTATACATTTTGGACAGTAACCTTTTATCAGCTATGTCATTTGCAAATATCTTCTCCCATTCAGTAAGTTGCCTTTTGATTTTGTTGATTGTTTCTATCACTGTGGGGAAGCATTTTATTTTGATGAAGTTCCAATAGTTTATTTTTTTATTTTCTTTCCCTTGTATCAGAAGATATATGTAGAAAAATGTTGTTATGGCCCATGTCGAAGAATTTACTGCCTATGTAAGAAAGTGGTCCAGTTTCATTCTTTCACATGTTGCTGTCCAGTTTTCCTGACACCATTTGTTGAAGACTGTCTTTATCCTATTGGATATTCTTTCCTGCTTTGTCAAAGATTAATTGATAATATAATTGTGGTTTTATTACTGGATTTTCTGTTCTATTGACCTATGTGTCTATTTTTGTGACAGTACCATGCTGTTTTGATTACTACAGCTTTGTAATATAACTCGAAGCCTGGAATTGTGATGCCTCTAGCTTTGCATTTCTTTTACAAGATGGCTTTAGCAACTGGAATCTTTTGTGCTTCCATGCAGATTTTGGATTGTTTGTTCTAGTTCTGTGAAAAATGTTGTTGATACTTTGATAAGGATTACATTAAATGTGTAGATTACTTTGGGTAGTATAGACATTTTTAACAATATCTGCTCTTCCAATCCATGAAAATGCAAATGTGTCATCTAATTATGCCATTTTAATTTCATTGTGTCATCTTCAATATTTTGTCAGTGTATTATCATTTTCAGAATACAGGTTTTTTGTTTTTGTTTTTTTTTGTTTTACCTTGTTGGATAGGTTTATTCCTAGATATCTTAATATTTTTGGTGGAATTGCAAGTGAGAATGTTTTCTTAATTTCCCTTTATACTAATTCATCATTGATGTATAGAAATGCAACAGATTTCTGTACACTGATTTTGTATTTTGCAGCTTATTGAATTCATTTATCAGTTCTAGCAATTTGTTTTTGGTGAAGCCTTTCAGGTTTTCTATATATAGTGTCATGTTATCTGCAAATAGTGAAAGTTTTATTTCTTCCTTGAGAATTTGGATGCTTTTATTTCTTTTTGTTGTCGCCTGTGGGTAAGACTTCCAGTACTATATTGAATGAAAGTTGTGAGAATAGACATCTTGTTCTTGTTCCTGACTGTACTGGAAAAGCTTTCTTCCTCTTAAAGATTATGTTAGCAATGCATTTTTCATATATGGACGTTAGCATGTTCAGGTGTATTTCTTCTAAACCTACTTTGTTCACAGTTATTGAATATACTTTGTAATTTGTCAAATGCTTCCTTGTGTGTATTGAAATGATGATGTGGTTCTTAACCTTTCTCATAATGATGTGATGCATCCCATTGATTAATTTGTGAATATTGCAGCCTAGGAATAAATCCCATTTGGTCACGGTGAATTTTTTTTTTAAATGTATCATTTGATTCAGTTTGGTAGTATCTTCTTGAGAATTTTTGCATCCATATTCATTAGGGATTTTAGCCTGTACTTCTTTCTTTCTTTCTTTCTTTCTTTCTTTCTTTCTTTCTTCTTTTTTTTCTTTAGTGGTATCTTTATCTGGTTTTGGTGTCAGGATAATACTGACCTCATAGAATGAATGTGAAGGTTTTCATTCTTTTTCTATTTTTTGAAACACTTTAAGAAGAATAGGTATTAACCCTTCTATATATATTTGGGAGAATTCCCCTGTGAAGCCATCTAACTCTGGACTTTTGTTTTGGGGGATATTTTTGATTACTGATTTAATTTCTGTACTTGTTATCAGTCTGTTTATGTTTTCTTTTTCTTATGTTTCATTTTTGGAAATTTATGTTTCTATGAATTTATCCATTTCATTTATATTGTCCAGTTTTTAGGCATATAGTTTCTCATAACATTCTCTTAAAATTGGTTGTATTTCTGTGGTGTTGGTTGTTATTTATCCTCTCTCATTTGTGAATTTATGTACTTGGGTCCTTACTGGTTTCTTTTTGATATTTCTGGCTAGAGATTTATCAGTTTATTTATTTTTCTAGTGAACCACCTCCTGGTTTCATGATATGCTCTGTTTTTTCAATGTAATTTATTTATTCTCTAATCTTTATTATTTCCCTTTTTCTGCTGGCTTTAGGCTTCATTTTTGTCCTTTTTTATAGCCCCTTTAGGTGTAAGGATTGGTTGTTTATTTGGGGTTCTATTTGCTTTTTATGGTAGGCTTGTATTGCTATAAGCTTCCCTCTTAAAACTGCTTTTGCTGCATCCCAAAGGTTTTGGACCATTGTGTTCTCATTTTCACTTGTTTCCATGTACTTTTTTAAGTCCTCTTTCATTGATTGTATGTCCCATTCATTGTTTGGTAGCAAATTATTTCACTTCCATTTATTTGTGGTCTTTCCAGGTTTTTTTATTGTGGTTGACTTCTAGTTTAATAATGTCATGGTCATAAAAAATACATAGTATGATTTTGATCTTGTCAAATTTGCCAAGGCTTGTTTTGTGGCCTATTATGTAATCTATTCTTAAGAATGTTCTGTTTGTAGTTGAAAATACTTTGCAATCTGCTGTTTTAGGATGGAATGTTCTGAATATATCTGTTTAATCCTTCTCTTTCAGGGTTTCACTCAAAGCAATTGTTTTTTTTTTAATGTTTATTTTTGAGAGAGACAAAGTGTGGGGAGGGGAAAGGCAGAGAGAGAGAGGTAGACACAGAATTCAAAGCAGGCTCCAGGCTCTGAGCTGTCAGCACAGAGCCCGACACGGGGCTCTCACGATCCATGAGATCATGACCTGAGCCGAAGTTGGATGCTTAACCAACTGAGCCACACAGGCACCCCCAAAGCCATTGTTTTCTTGTGGATGTTCTGTTTAAACTATTTGTCCATTGATGTAAGGGTTACGTTAAAGTATCCTAGTACTATTGTATTATTATCAATTACTTCCTTCATGTTTGTTATTATATGTATTTTCATCGTCGCATTTGGAGTACCTAAATATTTGCAATTGTTATATTTTCTTGTTTGATTTTCTACTTCATTATTATATAGTTTCCTTCTTTATGTCTTGTTATGTTCTTTGTTTTAAAGTCTACTATGTCCAACATAAGTATCACTACTCTAGCTTTCTTTTGTGATTCATTTGCATTATCAATGTTTCTCTATCCCCTAGCTTTCAATATGCAGGTGTCTTTAGGTCGAAAATGAGTCTCTGGTAGGCAGCAGTTATATGGATTTTTTTTAGTCTACTCTGTTACCCTATGTCTTTGAAGAATTTAGCTCATTTACATTCAAATTAATATTTATAGATATGTATTTATTGTAATTTTATTATTTGTGGATGTTTCTGAAGATTTGTTCTGATACTTTGTCTTTCTTTCACTGTTTCCTTATTTTTAGTGATATATTTGGATTTCTTTCTCTTTATTTGCTTCATATTTATGAGTGATTTTTGATATATAGTTATCATTAGGTTTATATATAACCTCGTCTGTTTATAGCAGTCTATATTAAATTGATGGTCATTTAAAGTTAAACCCAATCTTTACTCCTCCTTTCCCTATGTTTTAGGTATATGGTATATTGTATCTCCTTTTATTTTGTATAAAAATATTCTGTACAAAAATCTGTGATTGATTTTTTATAGAAACATTCATTTTATATTGATTTTGTGTTTCCTCACTTCATACTGTCATTTTTGGTCTTTCCATTCCACTCAAAGTGTCTCCTTTAATATTTCTTGCAAGACTGCTTTAGTAGTCATGAACTCCTTTAGTTTTTGTTTGTGTGGGAAAATCCTTACCTTTCCTTGTATTCTGATGATAGCTTTTCTGTATAGACTATTCATGCCTTCAGATTTTTCCCAGCCAGCACTTTGAATATATCATGACATTCCTTTATTGCTTGCCAATTTTCTGCTAAAATATTCTCTGCTAGCCTTATGTGTTTTTCCTTATATATGACTGCCTTATTTTGCCTTTTTGCTTTCAAAATCGCTTTATCAGTATATTTTGTCAATTTTATTAGAGTATGTCTTGGTGTGGATTTGCTTTTGTTGATTTTGTTGAGGGTTCTCTGTGCCTCCTGGATCTGGATATGTGTTTCCTTCCCCAGATTGGGGGATTTTTCAGCTATTATTTCTGCAAATACATTTTCTACCACGTGTTCTCTCTTTTCTTCTAGGACTGCTATAATATGAATGTTATTACATGTCCTGGAGTCACTGAACTCCTTAACTCTATTCTCATTTTGCATAATTGTTTTTCCTCTCTTTTGTTTATCTTGATTACTTTGCATTACTCTGTTTTCTCAATCATTAATTTGTTCCTCTGCTTCTTCCAGACTGTTGTTCATTGCATCAAGTGTGCTTGTTATTTTGTTTATTGAACTCCTTATCTCTGCCATGTTTTCCACTCTTTTCTCAAGTCCAGTGAGTGCTCTTGTGATCATTGCTTTATGTATTCTATCAGCCATATTAGTATCTTTTTTACTTAGATTTCTGGTCATATACTTGTCTTTTCTTTCATTTGGGTTAAATATCTCTGTTCTCATTTTTGTTTATGCATCTATGTTTTTTTTCTCTGTGTTAATAAAGTCAGTTATGTCTCCTGTTCTTGAGGGTAATGGCTTTAGGAAGAATAAGTTCTGTAGTGTCCTGACAGGTGGTGTCCCCTATTCCCCATGGCCTGGCACTCCTGAGAGTGTCTCCAATGTGTGCTGCATGTGCTCTGCAGTTGTGTCCTTGCCTCTTTTTTCTTCAGGGAAATTATCTGCAGAGCCTCTCTTTGTCTATCTTAGTCAGTGTTTGGTCCTTTTGTTGAATGTGGAGCTTTTCTCTAGGTGTGCTCTAACCTGCTTGTGAAATATGTCCTGTCACCACCTCCACTGAAACTGAGGTGCCACAAAACTCCAGAGTTGACAGACATGGTGTGAGCAGAGGTTTGAGCTGGTATTCTGGAGGAAGGAGCCCCCTTCAATAAGAGCGATGCATGTGAGACTGCAGAAGGCAGTTCCACCTTAGTGTGGGGAGATGAGGCTTGGTATTAGCTAGTTACATAGCCAGTGTCTGCCCTGCAGTGGTTCCCACAGCTGTCTGCACCTG
Source organism: Felis catus (assembly GCF_018350175.1). Classification (NCBI taxonomy): domain Eukaryota; kingdom Metazoa; phylum Chordata; class Mammalia; order Carnivora; family Felidae; genus Felis; species Felis catus. The sequence continues at coordinate 75,430,762 of NC_058386.1, read as the reverse complement.
TGCTTATGCTTTAGGGCAGGGGAGAGAAATGGTGGCTGCTATCTCCTTTGTTTCAAGAGAGGTCTGTCTATTAATGCTGCCTCTCTAGGATGCACTATGAAATGAGCAAATAATTTCCAAACTGTGTGTCCCAAATGCTCTTCAGATTGCTGTTTCCATGATGTATTTCTGCAGTTTAACTTCCTTTTCTTCAAGAGCAGCATAAAGCCTTCTGGGTTCTCTTTTAGCTATGCCTGCTGACTTTTAAAACTCTAGGATTTAATCCCCACTAGTTGTCAGAAGTTACAAATTTGTCCCCTGTCACCATCTGCTATGGGAATTTGTTTCCTCTGTGTGCTCCACTGTGTGTTGGTATGTCTCTTGCCCTTATCCATGAATGTGGCTCCCTCCTGACCACAGTGGCCACAGTCCATTTTTGTCCCAAATCATGTCTCTGTGCTTCCTACCTTCTTCAACGTGGCCTCTTCTCAACCTTAAGTTGTAGAATTTGTTCTGCCAGTCTTCAGTTCAAGTTCTGGGGTATTCAGACTGATTTGATTGTTATGTAATTGTATTTCTGAGATGAAGTGAACCTAGGGTCCTTGTCTTCTGTCTCCATCTTCTAACACCAGAAGATATTTTAAATCCATGCTATCATCTATATTTATGATTTACAGCACCAGTTCATACCAAGAACATCTCTCCCCTGAACTATTCCAATATCCATCTGACTGGTCTCTCTGCTTTAACTTTTATGAACCTATAGTTTATTATATGCAAAGAAGCCAGAGGATTCTTTATTTTAAAATAATATTGCATGACATCTTTGCTTTAAAACCATCAAATTGTTGCACATTTAACTTATAATAGAAGTTATGCTCTTTAATGTGGCCTAAGAGATTCTCCAACATATGCCTATGCCTACTTCTATTATCCACCATGAAACCCCTTATTTGCTATGTTTTGGTCACAGAAGCCTTCTTCCTCTTCCTGGAAACCGTCAAACTTTTGCTTGCTTTAGAGCATTTTACTAATTATCCTCACTGCAAACTATCATATGCCCCAAATCTTTTACCTTAAGTCCTTACACAACTTCCTATACCATTAATATGAACTAGGTATTCCCTCTCATCTACCTTTTAAAGGTTTTCTCCAAAACATGGCTATTGTAATTATATACTTTGGAAATATTTTCTTCAATAATATTTTTGTTTTTCTCCACTGTAATATAAACCACAAAGGAGCATACACCATGTATCTCTTGTTTAATGCTTTATCCTTAGTACTTAGTGTAGTTTTTCACACATAATAGGTGCACAATAAGTATATATTGAATGAATGAATGAATGAATGTGATTGCTTTATTTACTGTAAATGCTTTTTCAGTATTACTTCTTAGATACATCTCAAGATTATGGGGTCAGAAAATAATTTATTCCATCATTATTTATTTGTTTGTTTATTTATCTGTTTTAATTTATATGCAAGTTAGTTAGCATATAGTGCAATAATGATTTCAGTAGAATCCAGTGATTCATCCCCTTCATATAACACCCAGTGTTTATCCCAAGTGTCCTCCTTAATGCCCCTTTCCCATTTAGCCCATCCCACCCTTTAACCCTCCAATAACCCTCAACTTGCTCTCTACATTTCAGAGTTTCTTATGATTTGTCCCCCTCCCTGTTATTTTTTATGTTTATTCATTTTGGAAAGACAGAGAGAGACAGAGAACAAGCACGGCTGGGACAGGGAGAAAGGGGTACACAGAATCTGAAGCAGGCTACAGACTCTGAGATGTCAGCACAGACGCTCAACCGACTGAGCCACCCAGGCGTCCCGTCCCCCTCCATGTTTTTATATTAGTTTTGCCTCTCTTCCCTTATGTTCATCTGTTTTGTGTCTTAAATTCCACATGTGAGTAAAGTTATTTGATATTTGTCTTTCTCTGACTGACTCATTTTGCTTAGTATAATACATGCAAGTTCCATCCAAATTGCTGCAAATGGCAAGATTTTATTCTCTTTGAATGCTGAGTAATGATCCCTTGTGTGTGTGTGTGTGTGTGTGTATATATATATATATATATATATATATATATATATATATATATCACATACTCTATCCATTAATCTGTTGATTCACATTTTGGCTCTTTCCATACTTTGGCTATTGTTGATAATACTGCTATAAACATTGGAGTGCATGTGCCCCTTCGAAACAGCACACCTGTATCATTTTGATAAATGTCAAATAGTGAAATTGCTGGATCATGGGGTAGTTCTATTTTTATTTCTTTGGGGGCCCTCCATACTGTTTTCTAGAGTGGATGCACCAGTTTGCATTCCTGCCAGCAGTGCAAAAGGGTGCCTCTTTTTCCGCATTCTCACCAACATATGTCTTGCCTGAGTTGTTAATTTTAGCCATTCTTACAGTTGTGAGGTAGTATCTCATTGTGGTTTTGATTTGTATTTCCCTTATGATGAGTGATGTAGAGCATTTTTTCATATGTCTGTTAAGCATCTTAATATCTTCTTTAGAAAACTGTATATTCATGTATTCTGTCTATTTATTCTCTGGATTGTTTTTTGGGTGTTGAGTTTGATAACTTCTTTATAGATTTTGGATACTAACCCTTTATCAGATATGTCATTTGTAAATATCTTCTCCAATTCTGTTGGTTTCCTTTGAGTTTTGCTGATTGTTTCCTTCGCTGTGCAGTAGCTTTTGATCTTACTGAGGTCCCAATCATTCATTTTTCCTTTGGTTTCCCTTGCCTCCAGAGACATAGTGAGAAAGAAGTTGCTGCAGCAGAGATCAAAGAGGTTGTTGCTTGCTTTCTCATCTAGGATTTTGATGGTTTCCTATCTTACATTTAATTATTTTATCCATTTTGGGTTTAGTTTTGTGTATAGTGTAATAAAGTGGTCCAGGTTCATTCATCTGCATGTTGCTTTCCAGTTTTCCCAACAACATTTCCTAAAGAAATTGTCTTTATTCCATTGGATATTCGTTCCTGTTTTGTCAAAGATTAGTTTGCCACACATTTGTGAGCCCATTTCTGGGTTCTCTATTCTGTTCCTTTGATCTATGTGTCTGTTTTTGTGCCAGTACCATAGTGTCTCGAAGATTACATCTTCATAATACATATTGGAGTCCAGAATTGTGTTGAATCCAGCTTTCATTTTCTTTTTCAGGATTGCTTTGAATATTCGGGGTCTTTTCTGGTTCCATACAAATTTTAGGATTGTTTATTCCAGCTCTATGAAGAATACTGGTGTCATTATTTCTGGTGATAGGGACTGCATTGAATATGTAGATTGCTTTGGGTAGTATTGACATTTTAACAATCTTTGTTCTTCCTATCCAGGTGCATGGAATATTTTTCCATTTTTTGTATCTTCTTCAATTACTTTCATAAGCTTTCTATAGTGTTCAGTGTATAGAATTTTCACCTCTTTGATGAGGTTTATTCCTAGGTATTTTATGGTTTTTGGTGCAATTGTAAATGGGATCTATTCCTTGATTTCTCTTTCTGTTCCTTCATTTTGTTGTATAGAAATGCAACTGATTTCTGTGCATTGGTTTTATATCCTGCAACTTTTCTGAATTCATGGATCAGTTCTAGCAGTTTTTGATGGAATCTTTTGAGTTTTCCATATAGAGAATCATGTCATCTGCAAAGAGTGAAAGTTTGACTTCCTCCTTGCTGATTTGGATGCATTTTATTTCCTTGTGATGTCTGATGCTGAGGATAGGGACTTCCAATACTATGCTGAGTAACAGTGGTGAGGGTGGACATCCTTGTTGTGTTCCTGACCTTAAAAGCAGTTTTTTCCCATTGAGAGTGATATTAGCAGTGGGTCTTTCATATATGACTTTTATGATCTTGAGGTATAATCCTTCTATTGCTACTTTCTTGGGTTTTTTAATCTCGAAAGGATACTGTATTTTGTCAAATGCTTTGTCTGCATCTATTGAAAGGATTATGTGGTTCTTATCCTTTCTTTTACTAATGTGATGTATCATATTGATTGATTTGTGGATAATGAACCAGCCTTGCATCTCAGGTATAAATCCCACTTAATTGTGATGAATAATTATTTTAATGTATTGTGGGATCCAGTTGGCTAGTATATTGTTGACAATTTTTGCATTCATGTTAATCAGGAAAATTGGTCTGTAGCTCTCCTTTTTAGTGGGGTCTTTGTCTGGTTTTGTAATCAAGGTACTGGTGGCCTCATAGAATGAATTTGGAAGTTTTGCCTCCATTTATTTTTTTGGGGGGGAATAGCTTCAAATTATAGGAAACATCTCTTTTTAAATGTTTGCTAGAATTCCCCTGGAAAGCCATATGGCCCTGGACTCTTGTTTTTTGGGAGATTTTTTATTACTAATTCAAGTTTTTTACTGTTTACATGTCTGTTCAAATTTTCTCTCTTGTTTCAGTTTTAGTAGTTTGTATGTTTTTAGGGATGTGCCCATTTATTCCAGATTGTCCAATTTATTGGCATGTACTTCTAATAATATTCTCTTACTATTGTTGGTTTTTCTGCAGTGTTGGTTGTTGTCTCTCCTCTTTCACTCTTGATTTTATTTATTTGGGTCCTTTCCCTTTTCTTTTTGATCAAATTGGCTAGTGGGTTATCAATTGTGTTAATTCTTTCAAAGAACCAGCTTCTGGTTTCACTGATATGTTCTACTGTTTTGTCCTGTTTTGTTTTGTTTTCCGATGGCACTGATTTTTGCTCTAATCTGTATTATTTCCCATCTTCTGCTGTTTTGGACTTTTATTTGATGTCCTTTTCCAGCTCTTTAAGGTATAATGTTATGTTGTATACCTGAGGACTTTCTTCTTTCTTTAGGAAGGCTTGGATTGCTAGATACTTCCCTCTTATGACTACCTTTGCTGCATCCAAGAGGTATTGGGCGCTCATGTTTTCATTTTCATCGACTTTCCTGTACTTCTTAATTTCCTCTTTAACTTCTTGGTTAAGTCATCCATTTTTAGTAGGATGTTACTTAATTTCCAAATATTCATGGTCTTTCCAATTTTTTTCTTGTGGTTTATTTTGAGTTTCATAGCATTTTGGTCTAAAAATACACACGGTATGATCTTGATCTTTTTGTACTTGTTGAGGGCTGTCCCAGTATGTTATCTATTCTGGAGAATGTTCTTTGTGTGATAGATAAGAATATGTATTCCACTGCTTTAGGATGAAATGTTCTGAATATATCTGTTAAGTCCATCCAGTCCAGTGTGTTATTCAAAGCTATTATTCCCTTGTTGATTTTCTGCTTAGATGATTTGTACATTGTTGTAAGTGGGGTGTTGAAGTCCCTTACTATTTTGGTATTATTACCAGTAAGTTTCTTTATGTTTGTGATTAATTTGTTTATATATTATTGGGGCTTACACATTGGGGGCATAAATGTTTATAATTGTTTGATCTCCTTGGTGAATAAATCCCTTATTTATGATATAATGTCCTTCTTCATCTCTTGTTGCAGTCTTCATTTTAGTATGTAGATTGTCTGATATAAGTATGGCTACTCCAGCTTTCTTTTGGTTACCATTAGTATGATAGACGGTTTTCTATCACGTTACTTTCAATATGAAGGTATCTTTAAGTATAAAATGGGTCTGTTGTAAACAGCATGCAGATGGATCTTGTTTCCTTATCCATTTGATACCCTATTTCTTTTGTTTGGAACATTTGGTAAATTGATATTTAGAGTGACTACTGAAAGATATGAATTTATTGTCATTGTGTTGCCTGTGGAGTTGGAGTTTCTTGTGTTGATCTCTGGTCCTTTCTAGTCTTTGTTACATTTAGTCTTTTTTGTTTTGTTTTGTTTCATCTTTTCTCCCTCAGTCTCCTTAAAATTTCATGCAGGGCTTGTTTACTGGTCATGAATTCTTTTAGTTTTTGTTTATCTGGAAGCTTTTTATTTCTCCTATTTTGAATGACAGTCCTGCTGGATAATGAATTCTTGGCTGTATATTTTTCTAATATCAGCACGTTGAATATATTCTTCCACTCCTTTCTGGCCTTCAAAGTTTCTGTGGATAGGTCTGCTGTGAGCCTGATCTGTCTTCCTTTGTAGATTAAGGACTTTTTACCTTGCTGCTTTCATAATTCTTTCCTTGTGTGTGTATTTTGTGAATATGACCGTGATACTCCTTGATGATGGTAAGTTTTTGTTGAATCTATTGGGAGTTCTCTGAGCTTCTTGGCTTCTCATGTCTGTGTCTTTCCCTAGGTTAGGAAATTGTTCTGCTATGACTTTCTCACACAGACTTATACCTATTTTTCTCTCCCTTCATATTCTGGAACTCCTATGACTAAGATGTTATTCACTTTTAATAAGTCACTGAGTTCTCTAATTCCTGTATCGTGCTTTTTTGCCTTTTTTGCTGCTTATTCTACATGATTTTGTTTTCTCTATCACTGATTCACTGCTCTACTTCATCCATTCTTGCCACCATGGCACCGTTTGAGATTGCATCTCAGGTATAGTATTTTTAATTTCATCCTGACTAGATGTTACTTCTTTTATCTCTGCAGAAAGGGATTCAATGTTTTTTTCAAGCCCAGCTAGTATTATTATTGTGATTCTAAGTTCAATTTCAGACATCTTGCTTATTTATGTCTTGATTAAGTCCCTGGTTGTCATTTTTTCCTGTTCTTTTTTTTGGGGTGAATTCTTCCTTTTTTTTTACATTTTTGGGGATGAAAAGAAAAGTAATAAAATAAAGGATAAAAATAAAAAAACACAATAAAAAACAAATAAAGGAAGCAAGATCCTAGGTGGGTGTTGGTCTGGTTACTGAAAAAGTTTGATAAAATAGAGATGAAAGGGAAAGAAAAGAAAAAAAAAGAAAAAGAAAAAGTAAGAAAACCTTTAAAAAATACAATAAAATAGAATAAAATGAAATAAAGTACAATAGAGTAAGAAGTACAAAAAATAAACAAAAATATATAGTAGAGTATTTTTAATTTTTTTTGAAAAAAATGGAAAATAAAAATAAACTTTTCTCTTTCTGTATCCAAGAATAATAAAAGAAAAAAAAAAGGAATAGATGGACCAGTGAACAGAATGAAATCCAAAAGAAATTATATCCAGTTTCCCCTAGAAGTCAAATCATGAAGAACTTTATAGTCCATACAATAAGCAGGTAGAGAGAATTTTGGTCCTCTAAGTCTTGTTGGTTGGTGCAGTTGGATAGGACGTGGTATAATGGCTCCACTCTCAACTAGTCGGTGCTGCTTAGTTTACTAGGGTGGATTGGTGTGGCATGCATGCCATGGTGTGTTCTCATGGGTGGGAAAGGTAAAATGGCATCACCCAGCTCCCAGGGTTTTGCACCTGAACTCTGCACTTTCACCAACCAGCAATCAAGAACCCTCCTTTCTCTCAGGCTTCTGTCCACTCCCTGCTTCTACACTGTCCATGCCCAAGCCATCAGCCTGCCAGGTGGCACCTCCCTCCCAAATTATATCTCGTAGGAGGCTGTTTTTCCAAACCCCTCACTTCTGAGAGCCCTGTGGCTTGGACATGCTCTGACCTGCTGAGGGAGAGTCTTGTTGGGCAATGGCCGGGTACCAGCTTACCTTAAGGAACATTCATGTGGTCACACTGTTTCAGCATTTCAGAGATTGTGGCCAGGAGACTTAATACCCCAGAAAAAAATTGTTCAATCATGTGGCAGCAGAGGTTCAGAGATTATGGAAAAACACAACACACAGCTGGTGCCAGGTTTCACTGCACCCTTGTGTCTTTGTTCCAATACCAACAAACATGGCTGTTCTCCATGATCCGCTGAGACCTTTGCCTGGGGGGAAAACCAGAAGGCTTCTACAAAATGCTCTCCTAGCAGGGGAACCACTTCTCCCCTTGTGGCCCATGGAACACTCAGATCTCACTGAGTGCTCCTGGGGATTCACCCTTCCCACCAGAGCACAGCCAGGTATTGAGCTGTAGAATTTCCGATTTTGCACTCCCTTATTTATAGAGTCCTAATGGTATTGAATCCCTTATCTCCCTCTTTTTCCCTTCCTTGTTTAGTCCCTTGTGGGTATTAACACTCTTTCTCTTTCTCTCCAGCTACTTTTGGGGGAAAGTGTTTTCCCTACACTCTCCCCACTTTCTCTGTCCTCTCTCCACAAAGATAGCTTCTTACCCTCTGCAGTTTCTCTCTCTCCCAGTTCACCTCTCTTCACTGCATACCTGCTGAGTTCTGTGGCTCAAATTATGCAGATTATTGTGTTAATCTTCAGGTCAATTTTTCTAGGTGTGCAAAAATGGTTTGGTGCTGATCTAGCTACATTTCAGGGATGAGAGAAGCCAAGAATTTCCATGCTGCTCTGCCATCTTGGCCCCTTCCCTAACATCAATAATAATTACTAAATAGCAAGTGTAAGAAGAGTGGAAGGATTTAATTTACATAATAAATAATACTTGGTATACACCACAAATTTTGCTAGATATGTATTTGGTGGTAAGTATAAGAAATTAAATTTGTGACTTTATGGAAACTACAGTCTAGGAAGGTTTTAAAGCAACATTTGGTTATCTAATTTTGTGCAGAGTAGTGTTCTGTGCAAGGACATTAGAGGTAGGGATGAATTAGTAGGGTCACAGGAAATTACTTGGCATAAAATTTGAGAAAATGAGAAAAAAGAATTGTAATAGAGACGAAGGATAAAACATTACTTATTTATTCCCTGAATCTTTCAACAACTTTTATGCCAACACACACACACACACACAGGCACACACATACATGCATACACAGTTTACATTTCTCTCTACACACGTGGTTGTTCAGTGTGAGGAGAGGGGATTTCTATACCTAAAGTTATGCAGTGAATATTCCACATATTTGCAAAGCTCAGTTGCTCAGACATTGGAGTTACTATTGGAAAGGTAACTGAATAGTGTGCTCAGAATATCCAATTAGAGTAATGAAAAGACAGGGAAAAGGTGAATGGCATTTGATGATAAAGCTTTGTTTTGAGAACAAAGCATAACTAAGTTTTTGGGTGGGGAAATTAAAGGGTAAGGAGTAGTCTGTGCTTATGGAAGTGTATATGGTGTTTGTAATGAGTCTCTTCCATTTGCTTAAAAAGAGAATTATTTCAAAGAGAAGCAGTATGAATGGTAGAAAGAAAGAAAAGTAGTAGTGTTTGGAAAATTCAATTCTATATCTGGAAAGCCATGAAAATAAACTATAGAATTGAGAATTATTGCAATAAAGTCTGTTATGATATATATAATTTTTAAGTGCTTATTTATTTTTGAGAGAGAGAGTGTGAGCAGAAGAGGGGCAGAGAGTGACAGAGACACAATCCAAAGCTGACTCCAAGCTCTGAACTGTCAGCACAGAGCACAATGCGATGTGGGGTTCAAACACATGAACTGCAAGATTATTTCTTGAGCTGAAGTTGGGTGTTTAACCAACTGAGCCATCCCAGTTGCCTAGTTATTATATATATATATATATATATATATATATAAATATATATATATATATATATATATATATATATAGAATTAGAAGAAACATAAAAATAGATTAGCAAACTGGAAGACAGATTAATGAAAAAAAAGCTGATCAGGAAAATGAAAAAATAATAAAAAATGAGAATAGGTTAAGGGAGGGGCGCCTGGGTGGCTCAGGCGGTTGAGAGTCTGACTTTGGCTCAGGTCATGATCTTGCAGTTTGTGAGTTCGAGCCCCATGTTGGGCTCTGTGCTGATAGGTCAGAGCCTGGAGCCTGCTTCAGATTCTGTGTCTCCCTCTCTTTCTGCCCCTCCCCCCCCACCTTGAACTCTCTCTCTGTCTCTCAAAAATGAATAAATGAAAAAAAAAAAGGATAGATTAAGGGAACTCAGCAGCAGCATCAAGCATAATAACATTTGCATTATAGGGATTCCAGAATTTTTATTTGAATAAATGAGAGATGAAAAATTCCCTGATCTGCAGGACAAAACAGACATCCAGAACGAGGATAAACAGAGAACACACAACAAAATCTAAAGACATTTAATCCAAGAAATATAATAATTAAAATGGCAATAGTCATGAAAATGACAGAATTTTAAAATCATCAAAAGACTACAGTTATATATAAAGGAAAGGCTATCAACTGACTTTTCACCAAAATTCCTGCAGACCAGAAGAGAGTGCCATGATATATTGAAAGTATTGAAAGAATAGGGCCACTGGGTGGCTCAGTTGGTTAAGTGTCTCTGGATTTCAGCTCAGGTCTTGTGGGATCAAGCCCTGCATTGGGATCAGTGCGAACAACATAGAGCTGCTTGGAATTCTCCCTCTTTTTCTCTCCCTGCCCCTCCCTTGCTCATGCATACTCTCTATCAAAATAAATTAATTAATTTTAAGAAAAGTAGTGAAAAGAAAAAGCCTCAAACCATGAATACTCTACCCAGCAAGGCTATTATCCAGAATATAAGAAGAGATAGAGTTTCCCAGACAAATAAAATGAAAGGAGTTCATTCATTACCACTAAACAAACAACCAGCCTGACAAGAAATATTAAAGGGAATTCTTAGAGAGGAAAGGAAATATAATAATCAGGATTAAGAAAGTTAGGAAAAGAGAAAACAAATTCATAGGTAAATGCAAACATAATAAAAGTAGTTTATTAGTCACATATAAAGCTAGTTTAGAGGAAGTACAAATGAAGTAAATGCAACCTTATGTATAAAAATAAGCCAAGGGATTTGCAAAATGAAAGGATTTAAGTATGACACCATATAGGTAAAACATGGGAGGGGTTAGTAAAAATTTAGTGTCTAGGATAGAGTCAAACTTAAGTGACCATCAACTTAATATAGACTGCTATATACATATGATGTTATGTATGAACCTAATGGTCACCACAAATCAAAAATCTGTAATAGATACAAAAAAATAAGAGAAAACAATCCAAGCATAACATTAAAGAAAGCAATTACACTACAAGGAAAGAGAGCAAGAGGGGAAAAATAAGGAACAAAGAAGAACCACAAAACAACTATAAAACATGCAATAAGTTGGTAATAAATACAAATCTATCAATAATTACTTTGAATGCATATGGACTAAATGCTAGTCAAAAGACATAGGATGACTGAATGGATAAAAAAGCAAGAGACATCTGTATGATGCCTACAAGAGACTTACTTCAGACCTTAACACATGCAGATTTAAAGTGACAGGATGGAAAAATATTTATCAAGCCTGTGAAAGCAAAAGTAAAGCTGGGGGAGCAATACTTATAATGGACAAAATAAAATATAAAATAAGGACCGTAACAAGAAACAAAGAAGGACACTTCATAATCATAAAGGGAACAATCAAACAAAAACACATAACATTTGTAAGTATTTATACATCCAACATAGGAAGACCTAAATACGTAAAACAACTATTAACAGATATGAAGGAATTCATAGTAATACAATAATACAAGGGGGCTTTAACATCCTACTTACATAAATGAATAGATAATCCAGACAGTAAATCAACAAAGAAATAGTGGCTTTGAATGATACATTGGATGAGACAGACTTAACAGATATATTCAGAACGTTCCATTAAAAAACATCAAAATACACATTATTTTCAAGTGAACATGAACATTTTGCAGAATAGATTACATGTTAGGTCACAAAACAAGTCTCATAAATTCAAATATATTGAAAAAAATATCATTCACCTTTTCCAACCTCAATGTTATGAAGTTAGAAATCAACCAAAAGAAAAAAAATTACAAATAACATACATATATGGAGGCTAAAAATCATGCTGCTAAATAATGAATAGGTCAACCGATAACTTGAAAAGAAAATAAAAAACAGAGACAAAGAACATGAAAATATAATGGTCAAATCTTTGGGATGCAGCAAAAGTTGTTCTAAGAGGAAACATAACAATATAGGTCTACTTCAAGAAGCAAGAAAAATCTTAAATAAACAATTTAATAGTACACCTAAAGGAGGTATAAAAAGAACAAACTAATTCCAAGGCAGGGAGAAGGAAGGAAATAATACAATTTAGAGCAGAAATAAATGAAATTAAGACTAAAGAAACAATAGAACAGATCAAACAAGGAGCTGGTCTTTACAAAGATCAACAAAATTAAAAAAAAAACACCTTTAGACACATTCATTAAAAGAGATATGGAGATAGAAATAGGTAGAGATAGAGGGAGAGAGGAAGGGAGATGGAGAAGCTGAAGGAGAGGCAGAGAAAGAACTCAAATAAAGCCAGAGAAATTACAAACACCACAGAAATATGAAGGATTATGAGACTATTATGAAAAATCATACACTAACAAACTGGACAACCTAGGATAAAAGGATATATCCTTGAGAAAATAAATTTTCAAGAAAAAAAGTCTGTCACCAGATGACTTCACAAGTGTATTCTGCCAAATGTTTAAAGAAGAGTAATACCTATGTTTTCCAAACTATTCCAAAAACTAGAAGAGAAAGGAAACCTTTGAAATTAATTCTACGAAGAAAGCATTATCCTGAATCCTAATTTATATAAAGACACTCCAAAAAAAGAAGAAAGAAAGAAATTTATAGGCCAATATATCTGATGAATATTGATGAAAAAGTCCTCAACAAAATATTAGCAAACAGAATCTAACAATACATTAAAAACATTCACCATGATCAAGTGGGATTTATTCCAAGAATGTAAGTGTGGTTCAATGTTTGTAAATTAATCAGTGTGACGTGATTTGCTAACATTAACACAAATTATAAAAAACAAATTATTTCTCAACAAACACAGAAAAAAGGATTTGACAATAATACAACATTCTTTCATGATAAGAACTTTCAACAAGGTAGATTTAGAGGGAACATACCTCAACATAATAAAGGCCATATATGAAATACCCACACCTAATATCATACTCAGTGACAAAAAACTGAGAGATTTTACTCTAAGTTCATAAACAATACAAGAATGTCTACTTTCATGATTTTTATTCAACATTTTACTGAAAGTCCTAGCCACGGCAGTCAGACAGAAATAAAAAATAATTTTTAAAAAGTCACCGAAATTGGTAAGAAAGAAGTAAAATTTTCTTATTTGCAGATGATGTGGTGAAGAAAAAAAAACTAAAAAACTAAAGACTCCACCAAAAAAACTACTAGAAGTGATAAATGAATTCAGTTACATCACAGGGTACAAAATTAATATATAGAAATCTGTTACATTTCTATACACTAATAATTAAATAGAAGAAAGGGAAATTAAGAAATTCCATTCATTGATAATTGCACCAAAAAGGATAAAATACCCAGGAATCAACTTAACCAAGGAGGTGAAATACTTGTATCCCAGAATCTATAAAACATTGACTAAAGAAATTGAAGATGACACAAACAAATGGAAATATATTCCATGTTCATGGACTGAAAAAAACAATATTATTAAAATGTCCATACTACCCAATGCATTCTACAGATTTAATGCAATCTCTTCAAAATACCAACATTGTCACATAACTAGAACAAATAATCCTAAAATTCATGTGGAACCACAATGAATAGCTGAGTAGCTGAGGCAATCTTGAGAAAGACGAACAAAGCTGGAAGTACCAGAATCCTAGATTTCAAGATATACTACAAAGCTGTAATAATTAAAACACTATGGAACTGGCACCAGAATAGACACGCAGATAAACGGAAAAGAATAGAGTCCAGAAATAAATCCACTACTGTGTGGTCAATCAGACTACAACAAAGCAGGCAAGAATATACAATGGGGACAAGACAGTCACTTCAACAAATGGTGCTGGGAAAATTAGACACTTACATGCAAAAGAATTAAATGACCACTTTCTTTCACCATACACACACACAATAAAACCTCAAAATGTATTTTAAGGCATTAATATGAGACCTGAAAGCATAAAACTCCTAAAATAAATCATAGGCAATAATTTCTCTAACATCAGCCAGTGCAAAATTTTTCTAGATATGTCTCCTCAGGCAAAGGAAACCAAAAAAATTAAACTATTGGAACTACACCAAAAAATAATCAAAACAAACAAAAAATAAAAACAAAGCACAACAAAACAAAAACACTTTTTTCAGTGAAGGAAACCAACAAAACAACATGACAACCTAAATGGAAGAATATCTTTGCAAATTATATATCTGATAAGAGGTTAATATTGAAAATACATAACTTATATAATTCAGCACCAAAATAATTAACAACAATAATAATAAATCTTAATAAAAATAGGTAGACCTGAATAGAAATTTTTGCAAAGAATACATACAGATGGCCAATAGACACATGAAAGGATGCTCAACAAAACTCATCAACCAGGAAATGCAATTAACAACTACAATGAGACATCACCTCACACCTGTCAGAATGAGTAAAATAAAAAATACAAGAAAAAAATAAATGTTAATGAGGATGTGGAGAAAAAAGAACCCTCATTCACTGTTGGTTGGGATGCAAATTGGTATAGCCACTGTGGAAGACAGTATGGATATTGCACAATAATTTAAGAATAGAAGACAGTATGGATATTCCTCAAATAATTAAGAATAGAATTACTATATGATCCACTACTGGATATTTATCCAAAGAAAATAAAAACATTAATTCAAAAAGATATATACACCTCTTTGTTAATTGCAGAATTATTTACAATAGTTAAGATATGGAAACAATTTGTGTACATCCATAGATGATTGGGTAAAGAAGGTCTGGTTTATATATATGGAATATTACTCAGCCATAAAAAAATGAAATCATGCCATTTGCAGCAACATGGATGGACCTAGAGTGTATAATGCTAAGTGAAATAAGTCAGTCCAAGAAGGCAAACCCCATATGATTGCACTCATGTGGAATTTAAGAAACAAAGAAAAACAGAGATAAAGAAAAAAATAGACTCAGTTACAGAGAACAAACTGGTAGTTGGGAGGGGAAGTGAAAGGAGTAATTCATGAAATAGATAATGGAAATTAAGCATACTTTTATCTTGATGAGTATGGAGAAAAGTATAGAGTAGTTGAATCATTATTTTGTGCACCTGAAACTAATATAACACTGTACGTTAATTAAACTTTAATTTAAAAAATGTCATATGAATACCAGCAAACATAGATATTTTACAACCTCCTTGTTCTATTCCATTTTTTTGCCAGTAGCAACCCATAGTTATTATTATACTTTATATATAGTAAATATATAGTAAGAAAAGTTCTTTTCATTAAACTTTTTAAATTTTTCATGAAGAAAAACAAATTCTTATGTTTGAGGTCTAAAATCTTCTAAGTAGTGAGATTTTATATTTTGTATAGTACCGGATACAGAGTAAATACTAACTGTATCTTTCAAGTGAATGAATTAGCTCAAAACTATTCTATAATTAATTATATATGTAGAATTATTTATATTGCAGCTCAAAGTTCTGAAGCAACTCATCATGGTTCAGGCCTTTGATATTTGATCACCTCTGGACATACTTTATAAGATACTACTATATTTTATTTGCATTAACAGAGAATTTAACTGGAGTCAGAAATGTTGAATGCCATTATGCTTCAATTTTATTTGGAATTATAACAATGATGTTTTAGTGATTAAGAAAGTAATTTCTTAGGGGAAGGGACCAAGATGGCAGAACAGCACGGAAGTGTTTTGTGTGTCTCGTGTCCATGATATACAGCAAGACAAATACTAAGCCAACCTACACACCTAGAAAACTGATTTGAGGATTAACAGAACAATCTGCACAACCTGAACCACAGAATTCAGCAGGTACGTGGCATGGAGAAGTGAACTTGGGAAGCGAGAAGGTGCAGTAAGGGAGGTGCTTTTGTGAGTGGAGAGAGGATGGAGACTGGTGGTGGGGGGAGAATAAGGGAAAAGCAGCCCTCCCCAATAGGAGTTGGAGAGAAAGTGGAAAATTGGAAACAGATGCAGAGACTAAACTAAAAAGGGAGAAAGGAGAAAGGAAAGGGTTTAAATTCCATTAATACTGTAAACAAGGGGAGCGCAGTCTGCAACTCCGCAGCTCGATACCTGGCTGTGCTCTGGTGGGAAGGACAAATCCCCAGAAACAGAGTGGGTTCTGGAAGGTTTTCGGAAAACCTGAGGGTTCTCCGAGGAAAAGTGGTTCCACTGCTGAAAGAACATTTGGTAGAGACTGTTGAAGCCACCTGGTCCCATCAGACCCCTGAAAACGGCCACATTCACTGGCTCTGGAACAAGGTTGTTAAGGGTGAAGCCTGGTGTGAGATGTGTGTTGTGATTTTCCATAATTCCTGAAAATCTGCTGCTACACTATCTCACAAACTTTTTCTGGGGCGGGCTTGCATCTGTCCATAGTCTCAGGGCACCAGCAACAGCAGGGTCCAACAAGCATTCCTGGGTGCAGCGGACATTTGGCCATTGCAAATTCAGCCATTCCTCAGTGAGACCCTTCTGCAGAGGGGTGGAACAGGTCAAAGCCGCAGTCATTCAGAAGTAAGGGTCCAGGGAAAACAGCCACATCTGAGACAAAACTCTAGAAAGAGGTACTGCCTGGGTCCTGGTCATGAAGAGTGAAAAAGCGGGGAGTAGATGAAAGCTGAAGACAGAGGACAGGTGCATGATTGCTGATCCGGGAGAACAGACTGGGTAGCTGGGTGGTGCCATTTTCACCACTCCCGCACATGCACATACACACCTAGGAGCCGCACAACAATCCACCCCGGTAGGCTAGCAGCGCCATCTAATGGAAAGTGGAGCCATTACACTGAGCCCTGTGCAACTGGGCCAACTTTGCTCTCAAGAACACAAGTCTCACCACCAGCTTAGTTTATGGACAAAAAGTGCTACGTAGACTGACTTCTAGGGGAAAATAAAATAATTTCAGTCCTACTTCAATCTGTTAGCAGGTCCATCTATTCAATTTTCTTTCTTTTTTTTCCCTCTTTTACACTTCTTTTCTATTTCTTGAATACAGAAAGAGAAAAAAACTCATTTTATTTTAAATTTTTATTAAAAATATTTTCCTTAATTTTTATTACTACATTTTTTACTTTTGTGTAATTTTTTAAAATTGTAATTTACTTCCATCATTTCATTTGAGTCTACTCAAGTAGTCACCTTTTGTTGCTCTTGTGTCTTTATCTGGTTTTAGCATCAAGGTAATGCTATATTTCCTTTTCAAATTTTTATTTAAATTCTAGTCAGTTAACATATAGCGTAATGTTGTTTTCAGGAGCAGTCATGGAATGCATTTTAAAGTTGTCCGTCTTTTTCTGTATTTTGGAATAATTTAAGAATTATAGGTATTAATTCTTCTTTAATATGTTTGTAATATGTATATGCTTTATTTTCTAGCTCCTTTAGGTTTAAGGTAAGGTTGTTTATTTGAGACTTTTCTTGCTTCTTGAGGTAGTCCTGTACTGCTATAACCTTCTTCTTACAATAGCTTTTGCTATATCCCAAAGGTTTTGGACTGTTGTATTTTCATTTTCATTAGTATCTATGTATTATTTTTTTATTTCTTCTTTGATTTCCTGGTTGAACCATTCATTATTAAGTAGCATGTTATTTAACATCCATGTATTTTTGGTCTTTCCAGATATTTTCTTTTTATTGACTTCTAGTTTCATATAGAATTGTGGCCAGAAAAAGATGCATGGTATAATTTGCATCTTCTTTAATTTGTTGGGGCTTGTTTTGTGAGTTAATATGCAATTCATTCTGAAAAACGTTCCATGTGCAATTGAAAAATATGTGTATTCTGTTGTTTTAGTGTGGAATGTTCTAAATATATCTGTTAAAACAATCTGTTCTAGTGTGTCATTGAAAGCCATTGTTTCCTTGTTGATATTCTGTTAATATGATCTGTCTGTTGATATAAGTGGGGTGTTAAATTCACATATTATTATTGTATTATTATCTATTAGTTTCTTTATGTTTGTTATTAGGTTTTATTTATTGGGATGCTCTTATGTTGGGTCTATAAATATTTACAACTTTTATGTGTTCTTGTTGAATTATTCCCTTTATTATTATATAGTGTCCTTCTTTGTCTCTGTCTTTATTTTAAAAATATACTCTGTCCTATAGAAGTATTACCACTCCTGCTTTCTTTTGAATTCCATTTGCATGATAAATATTTTACCATCATCTCACTTTCAATTTTTAGGCATCTTTTGGTCTAAAATGAGTCACTTATAGGAAGCACATAGATGGGGCTGGTTTTTATTTTTTAATTTTATTTTTTTAATCTACTCTGTCACCCTATGTCATTTGATGGGAGCATTTATTTTATTTACATTCAAAGTAATTTTTATAGATATTTATCTATTCTATAACATTACTTGTTTTGTGATTTATTTTGTGAAGGTTGTCTCTAGCCCTTTTCTTTCTCTCTAATATTTTGTGGATTTTCCTTAGTGGTATATTTGGATTCCTTTCTCTTTATTCTTTACATATTTGTGAATGGTTTTTGATATATCGTTTCTATTAGGTTTATGTATAAATTCTTTTGCATACAGAAGTCTATAAACCCATTCTTTTCTTGTATCCTCTGCATATTTTAAGTACATATTTTATAACCTTTTCTAAGAGTTCTTTGACTGAATTTTTCGTTCATTTTTACTGAATTCGTGTTTCCTATACCTGTCATTTTGGTCTCTCTTTTCCACACAAAGTGTTCCTTTGAATATTTCTTACAAAGCTGGTTTAGTGGTCACAAACAACTCTAGTTTTCCTTTGCTTGAGCAATCCTTTTATCTATCTCTCTATTATGGATGATAACCATGGTGGGTAGATTGTTCTTGGCTGCATATTTTTCCCTTTCAGCAATGTAAACATATGCCTCTATCTTCTGGCTTGCAAAGTTCCTGTTAAGAAATATCCTGGCATCCTTATGGGTTTTCTTTTTTAAGTTAAATGACTTCATTTGTCTTCCGGCTTTATATATTTTTTTCAATATATGAAGTTTATTGTCCAATTGGTTTCCATACAACACCCAGGGTTCATCCCAAAATGTGTCCTCCTCAATACCCATAACCCACCCTCCCCTCCCTCCCACCCCCCATCAACCCTCAGTTTTTTCTCAGTTTTTAGGAGTATCTTATGCTTTGGCTCATTCCCACTCTAGCCTCTTTTTTTTTTCTTCGCTTCCCCCATGGGTTTCTGTTAAGTTTCTCAGGATCCACATAAGAGTGAAACAATATGGTGTCTGTCTTTCTCTGTATGTCTTATTTCACTTAGCATAACACTCTCCAGTTCCATCCATGTTTCTACAAAGGGCCATATTTCATTCTTTCTCATTGTCATGTAGTACTCCATTGTGTATATACACCACAATTTCTTTATACATTCATCAGTTGATGGACATTTAGGTTCTTTCCATAATAAGGCTATTGTTCAGAGTGCTGCTATAAACATTGGGGAACAAGTGCCCCTATGCATCAGTACTCCTGTATCCCTTGGGTAAATTCCTAGCAGTGCTATTGCTGGGTCATAGGGTAGATCTATTTTTAATTTTTTGAGGAACCTCCACACTGTTTTCCAGAGTATCTGCACCATTTGCATTCCCACCAACAGTGCAAGAGAGTTCCCGTTTCTCCACATCCTCGCCAGCATCTATAGTCTCCTGATTTGATCATTTTGGCCACTCTGACTGGCGTGAGGTCATATCTGAGTGTGGTTTTGATTTGTATTTCCCTGATAAGGAGCGACGTTGAGCCTCTTTCCATGTGCCTGTTGGCCATCCGGATGTCTTCTTTACAGAAGTGTCTATTCATGTTTTCTGCCCATTTCTTCACTGGGTTATTTGTTTTTTGGGTGTGGACTTTGGTGAGCTCTTTATAGATTTTGGATACTAGCCCTTTGTTCGATATGCCATTTGCAAATATCTTTTCCCATTCCATTGGTTGCCTTTTAGTTTTGTTGGTTGTTTCCTTTGCTGTGCAGAAGCTTTTTATCTTCATAAGGTCCCAGTAGTTCATTTTTGCTTTTAACTCCCTTGCCTTTGGGGATGTGTCAAGTAAGAAATTGCTATGGCTGAGGTCAGAGAGGTCTTTTCCTGCTTTCTCCTCTAGGGTTTTGATGGTTTCCTGTCTCCCAATCAGGTCCTTTATCCATTTTGAGTTTCTTTTTGTGAATGGTGTGAGAAAGTGGTCTAGTTTCAACCTTCTGCATGTTGCTGTCCAGTTCTCCCAGCACCATTTGTTAAAGAGGCTGTCTTTTTTCCATTGGATGTTCTTTCCTGCTTTGTCAAAGATGAGTTGGCCACACGTTTGAGGGTCTAGTGCTGGGGTTTCTATTCTATTCCATTGGTCTATGTGTCTGTTTTTGTGCCAATACCATGCTGTCTTGATGATGACAGCTTTGGAGTAGAGGCTAAAGTCTGGGATTGTGATGCCTCCTGCTTTGGTCTTCTTCTTCAAAATTCCTTTGGCTATTCGGGGCCTTTTGTGGTTCCATATGAATTTTAGGATTGCTTGTTCTAGTTTCGAGAAGAATGCTGGTGCAATTTTGATTGGGATTGCATTGAATGTGTAGATAGCTTTGGGTAGTATTGACATTTTGACAATATTTATTCTTCCAATCCATGAGCACGGAATGGTTTTCCATTTCTTTATATCTTCTTCAATTACCTTCATAAGCTTTCTATAGTTTTCAGCATATAGATCTTTTACATCTTTGGTTAGATTTATCCCTAGGTATTTTATGCTTCTTGGTGCAATTGTGAATGGGATCAGTTTCTTTATTTGTCTTTCTGTTGCTTCATTGTTAGTGTATAAGAATGCAACTTATTTCTGTACATTGATTTTGCATCCTGCAACGTTGCTGAATTCATGTATCAGTTCTAGCAGACTTCTGGTGGTGTCTACTGTATTTTCCATGTATAATATCATGTCATCTGCAAAAAGTGAAAGCTTAACTTCATCTTTGCCAATTTTGATGCCTTTGATTTCCTTTTGTTGTCTGATTGCTGATGCTAGCACTTCCAACACTATGTTAAACAAGAGTGGTGAGAGTGGACATGCCTGTCATGTTCCTGATCTCAGGGAAAAAGCTCTCAGTTTTTCCCCATTGAGGATGATATTAGCTGTGGGCTTTTCATAAAAGGCTTTGATGATCTTTAAGTATGTTCCTTCTTTCCCGATTTTCTCGAGAGTTTTTATTAAGAAAGTTGCTGAATTTTGTCAAAGGCCTTTTCTGCATCGATTGACAGGATCATATGGTTGTTATCTTTTCTTTTATTAATGTGATGTATCACGTTGATTGATTTGCGAATGTTGAACCAGCCCTGCATCCCAGGAATGAATCCCACTTTTCATGGTGAATCATTCTTTTATATGCTGTTGAATTCGATTTGCTAGTATCTTATTGAGAGTTTTTGCATCCATATTCATCAGGGATATTGGCCTGTAGTTCTCTTTTTTTGCTTGTTCTCTGTCTGGTTTAGGAATCAAAGTACCACTGGTTTCATAGAATGAGTCTGGAAGTTTTCCTTCCCTTTCTATTGTTTGGAGTAGCTGGAGAAGGATAGGTATTATCTCTGCTTTAAACGTCTGGTAGAACTCCCCTGGGAAGCCATCTGGTCCTGGACTCTTATTTGTTGGGAGATTTTTTATGACTGATTCAATTTCTTCGCTGGTTATGGGTCTGTTCAAGCTTTCTATTTCCTCCTGATTGAGTTTTGGAAGGGTGTAGGTGTTTAGGAATTTGTCCTTTTCTTCTAGGTTGCCCAGTTTGTTGGCATATAATTTTTAATTGTATTCCCTGATAATTGCTTGTATCTCTGAGGGATTGGTTGTAATAATTCCATTTGCATTCATGATTTTATCTATTTGCGTCATCTGCGTTTTCTTTTTGAGAAGCGTGACTAGAGGTTTATCAATTTTGTTTATTTTTTCAAAAAAACAACTCTTGTTTTCATTGACCTGCTCTACAGTTTTTTTTAGATACTATATTGTTTATTTCTGCTCTGATCTTTACTTTTTCTCTTCTTCTGCTGGACCTAGGCTGCCTTTGCTGTTTTGCTTCTATTTTCTTTAGGTGTGCTTTTAGATTTTGTATTTGGGATTTTTCTTGTTTCTTGAGGTAGACCTGGATTGCAATGTATTTTCCTCTCAGGACTGCCTTCGCTGCATCCCAAAGGGTTTGGATTGTTGTATTTTCATTTTCATTTGTTTCCATATATTTTTTAATTTCTTCTCTATTTGCCTGGTTGACCCACTTATTCTTTAGTAGGGTGTACTTTAACCTCCATGCTTTTGAAGGTTTTCCAGACTTTTTCCTGTTGTTGATTTCAAGCTTCATAGCTCTAAAGAAGACATCTGGATGGCCAACAGGCACATGAAAAGATGCTCAACATCACTTCTCATCAGGGAAATACAAATCAAAACCACACTCAGATATCACCTCACGCCAGTCAGAGTGGCCAAAATGAACAAATCAGGAGACTATAGATGCTGGCGAGGATGTGGGGAAATGGGAACCCTCTTGCACTGTTGGTGGGAATGCAAATTGGTGCAGCCACTCTGGAAAACAGTGTGGAGGTTCCTTCAAAAAATTAAAAATAGACCTACCCTGTGACCCAGTAATAGCACTGCTAGGAATTTACCCAAGGGATACAGGAGTACTGATGCATAGGGGCACTTGTACCCCAATGTTTATAGCAGCACTCTCAAAAATAGCCAGTTTATGGAAAGAGCCTGAATGTCCATCAACTGATGAATGGATAAAGAAATTGTGGTTTATATACACAATGGAGTACTACGTGGCAATGACAAAGAATGAAATATGGCCGTTTGTAGCAACGTGGATGGAACTGGAGAGTGTGATGCTAAGTGAAATAAGCCATACAGAGAAAGGCTGATATCAAATGTTTTCACTCTTATGTGGATTCTGAGAAATGTAACAGAAACCCATGGGGGAGGGGAAGGAAAAAAAAAAGAGGTTAGAGTGGGAGAGAGCCAAAGCATAAGAGACACTTAAAAACTGAGAACAAACTGATGGTTGATGGGGCGTGGGAGGGAGGGGAGGGTGGGTGAAGGGTATTGAGGAGAGCACCTTTGGGATGAGCACTGGGTGTTGTATGGAAACCAATTTGACAATAAATTTCATATATTGAAATAAGTAAATAAATAAATGAATAAGTAAATAAATAAATAAATATTCTATGTTTACTGTTTCTAAAATGTTTATGATATTAGCTTTTGCGTTTGTTATATGTGTCATCTGTAATTAAATTTGGTGTATAATGTGTTATACAGTCCCAGATTTATAATTTTTGTAAAAATATCTGATTTTTCACAGAAATTTATTAAGAAGACTTTCTTATGCCCACTGGGTTACTGATTTACTTTGGTATTTGTTTTTGTTGTTTGTGTGTGTGTGTCTGTATGTGTAAAGTGGTGGTTTTTCTGTTTTTAGGATATTTTGTCTTTTTTTGTCTGATGAGTTCATTTATAGTGATAATTTTACATGTAATACTTTGTATGTATGTAATATAAATGTAATAACTGTTTTGAAGTCCATTCATATTGTAGCCTGTAGTACTACTTCATTCCTTCTTATTGTTGAGTAATATTCCAGTATATTTTATGTAGTATATATGAATTCTTATGGTATACCTGGATATATTATATTTTATTTATCCATTCATAATTTGTTGGACATATGGGTTGTCTTTACTTCTTATATATTATAAATGGTATTTTGATTTATCATGTACAGGTTTATTATGAACATATATTTTTAAATATCTCATTTAGACACATAAGGAGTAGGATTGCTGAGTTGTATGGTAACTATATGCTTAGCAGTTTGAGGAATTGTCAGTCTGTTTTCCAAAGTGGTTGCACCATGTTATATCTTCACCAGCACTATATGAGTGTGAAATTTCTCCACATCCTCAAAAAAACTTGATGTTTTGGTTTTGTTTAATTTATTTTTACTTATGGCCACCCTAACCAGTGTGACATGATATCTCATTATGGTTTTGACTTGCATATATCTAATGTCTAGGGATGTTGAACATCTTTTCACCCACTTAGTGTCCACTTGCATGTATTATTTGGAGAAATGTTTATTAAATCTTTTATTCATTTTCATGGGGTTAGTTGTTTATTTATTTATTATTAATTTTATTCACTCAATTTTGAAGAGAGAGAGAGCATGCAAGTGAGGGAGTAACAGAGAGAGATAGGAGAGAAAGAATCCCAGTCAGGCTCTGTGCTGTCAGTGCAGACCCAATGCAGAGCTCAAGCACATGAACCCATGAGACCATGACCTGAGTCAAAATCAAGAGTTGGATGCCTAACTGACTGAGCCAACAAGGCTCCCCTAGGTGTCTTTTTATTATTAAGATTTAAGGATCTTTTGTATATTCTGGGTCTAGTGCCTTATTAGATACATGATTTGCAAATAATTTTGCCCATTATGTGGGTTCCTTATTGTTTTACTTTATTGAAATTCTCTGTAGCACATTAAATTGGTTTATATAATTCAGTATAGCTATTTGTTTCTTTTGTTATTTGTACTTATGGTGTTATATCTATGAAATCATTGTCTAACCCAAGGTCATGAAGATTTATCCCTATGTTTTCTTCTAAGAGTTTTATAGTTTTAACCGTTATATTTAGGTTTTTGATTCATTCTACGTTATAACATTTATTCTAAGTTATATATATATATATATATGTGTATATGTATGTGTATATGTATATGTGTATATACATATATATGTATATGTATTTTTATTTGGTATTTCCTAAGAATGACCATCCCTAGGCTCTTTCATTACACTTTGTGCCTTATTTATACTTCACTCCATGTGTTTCCTGTTCCATATCTGACCTTTCCCCGCTTTCCCTCATCTCAAATGTATCGTAATTTTAATAAGCAAGCACTAAACATTTGTGACCTTAGGGTGAATACTTATGTTTAGGGAAAAATATATGTATAGTTTTATCTTTTGTTAGTATATTTGAAGATAAACTTGTTGGAAATCTATTCACTTTGCCATGTAAACTTTTTGCTGTACTTCACACTCAAGATCTCTGCACCAATTTCAGTTGTGTTTTGCAGTCATTGTATTTTCATTTGTAGTTTATTGCTATTGCTCAATTTTAGTGAAGCAAGGATTTGTGATTTTTTTATACATTCATCTTTTGGAATTTTTATTATATTCAGGAGGAAAAGAGGAAACTTTGTTATACTGCCATAAGCATATTACAATTATCTTTTTTTCTCTTGATTCTTCTTTATCACAATACTGATTTTCTCTCATCCATGTCTTATTCTTTATTTATAATATAGAATAACTTTCTTTTTTAAGTGGGAATAGAAGATACCATTTTCTTATAAATCTTGCAACAAACATCAAATAATTTTCTACATTTAGCTATAGTTGTGAACAATAGCTCATATGCTAATTTGTATGGTCTACCAGACAACTAGAAATAATGAATTAGGGCTTGACAAAACGCCAAGATTAGGGATACACACACAAATATATTACTAATGAGCATAAGAAGAATCATTTCTGGAGCATTTGTGGAGTAACATTCATTCTAAGAGTAGTTACCATGTCTAATCTTACGTATAAGTGAAATAGTTGGTAAGCTATTTACATGGAATTATTTTCTAATGAAATAATTTTATCCTTATTATCTCTGATAATATGTTAAATTATAATTTTATGATTCATTCCATTTTATGAAGTATTGTCTCTTGTTAAAATGCAAAATTCTGTGTTTGCAGGCAATATAATAAGCCTATATTTCCCAAAGTGTTTGTTGTTGTTTGTTTGTTTTGTTTTTGGAACACTAGTTTCATAAGCTTTTAATTGTTATTCTATGACAACACAAAACGTTTGGGAAACAATAATTTAAATTAAATTAAAGGAGTTTTTCCTTGGGGACTTTTCAGATCCTGTAGTAATCTAATGTGCATTGTAATACTTCAAAAAAAGTAAAGTATGTAGTATTTTCAAAGTCTATTTAGCCATGAAGCTCATTTAAAATAAATCTTCTATGATACTCGGTTCTTCCCAATACAGTTTTGGAAATTATTCACAATTTAAGATAATTTCTCACTGACACAATTCTGAGGGAAGGCTTCTAAAATGAAGCACAAAACATTTATGTTTTGATAGATGGGTCAGAGGATAAGAAAGAGAGAGGAAGAGAGATGAGAATCTCCACAATCAGATCATGGAGCACTATCAGGCCTGGCTTTGGTTTGTAAAACTGGCCTGGATTAAGCAGCCAGTAAGGAAGAGGGGCACTGGAAGGCATGTGGGAAAATATCAGTTATACCTTTTGAAAGTATCATTTCCATGGTATCAGACAACTAGTATGGATGTATGATTAGTAGCCTTTGGATTTATGTACATCTTTTACAGCTCTTCAACTTGAAATTCATTTGGAAATATTCCTGTTCCAGTGATATTCACCAAGTATATACTTTCTAATTGGTAAAGTTGGCATGGAAATAATTCATATTAGGGTACAAAATTCTATTTTTAATCAATGAAACCATTACTCTTTCAGTAACTCAACCTTAAAAGTTTGAAATCATTCATAACATTTATGTCTCCTTTGCCCTTATATAAAATCTGTCACTGAATGTTGCTTTATTGATTTTCTTGCATTCTTTCTACAACTGTAGTTCAGAGCTCTCATTTTCCTATTCAAAACTGTTCATACTATGGTCTGCTTCTTCTTCATTAAAAAAATTTCCTCCCTATCTCTAACAATCTTTTGCTCAAACACCTTCATGAATATGGTATCCAAACTCTTTGAGATGGTATTCAAAGATTGAATACCATTCAAAGATGGTATTCAAATGGTATTACATTTCTTAGCCCAAGTAAGCTTTTCCAAACCTCTATTCAACTCTCCCCAAATAGGATCACTATTTATAGTGATTTACAATGATTTACATTCAACAAGCTATAAACACTCTCTTCCTACTTATTTTCTTCTTTCCCTCTACACCTACATAAATCAAACCATTCTTCAACACTCCTAAATAAGTACTATTTCTAGAAAGCCTTTAAACAGCATCAACATATAGAAATATCCACCTCTTCTGGATTAATTGAGGATTACTATCTACACCACTGATTCAAGGAAGACACCACCATATGTCTTCCTTGTTTGTACCTTTTCTCCTCATATAGATGGTAAGCTCCTTAAAGATAACAATTATTCCTTATAATTATGTAAATCCTCTAAAACTCAGAAAAAGTCTTTAAATAAATGAAGCGTGTAACTAACTATAATATTTATACCTAAAATGTTTCAAGTGACCACATCTTGATCTCTGAACACAAACGTAAGCATAATAAAAGAACTCTATCCTTTCTTTCCTTAAAAATTAAATATTTCTCTGTATTCTATATTTATATAAGTACATGAAATTACATCCATTTTCTCCCTGAAATATTATCTACATGTATGATGTATCCATGCCAAAGCCTCTGATTAATAATTAATAAATGTACATTTTTAACAATGACTTCTGTTGACTAAAAATAATAGGGACATACCATTATTTCTGTTGAATTTTTAAGAAGAATGTGATGCCTTCATAGCATGCCATCTCCAAAATTTAACACTTCTCTATCTATGAGAACTTCATATTTCCCTAACTGTAAAATGAATAATTCATATTTGTAATAAGCAGAAATGTTATTCTCTTTTGAGAGAGAAAGGAATTTGGTTTTCTTGATGATCCTAAATTGTTTATCAAAATCATCTTAACAGTGTTGTCTTGATTTCCTTATTGACTAATTATAATTTGAATGTGTTTTGACACAGCTTATCATACAGGCTCTGATTGCAGATGTCTAGTATAGCAAACTTGTCCTTTCTTATTTTCTTTATGGAGAAATATTTTGAAAAATTCCAGAATTTGTAGTGCTAATATGAAATATGTATCTCCCAGCAAAATTCCGAGGAAACTTAGCAGGCAAGTTTTATTGTTGTTGTTGTTGTTGCTGCTGCTGCTGTTGTGTAGGTAGTGGAGAAGGCTGTAAGGGAAGAAGGTTACAATCAAAGCCTCCTTTAAAAGCACAGTAACAGGGGTCCCTGGGTGGCTCAATCGGTTAAGCATCCAGCTTCAGCTCAGGTCATGATCTCATAGCTCATGAGTTCAAGCCCCATGTTGGGCTCTGTGCTGACAGCTCAGAGTCTGGAGCCTGTTTTGGATTCTGTGTCTCCCTCTCTCTCTGACCTTCCCCCACTCATGCTATCTCTCAAAAATAAACATTAAAAATAAATAAATAAATATACAGGAACAGTTTATCATTAACATGCAGATTAGACCACATCATTGTAGTTGCCTGGAAATAAGTAAGAGGTAGTCAAATAATGAAAGGGATTCTGATCTTCCAGTGAACTAAATTGAACTTTAAAACTACTACTTCAATTTAATTTTTCTCTCACATTATATATTTTTTCCACCAGAATATGTAGACTGATAATATTTTGCTCTGTGCCACATATGAAAGACACACAGCTAATGTCATCCTTAATGGGGAGAAACTGAGAGTTTTTCCTCTATAGTCAGGAATAAGACAGGGATGTCTACTATAACAATTAGTATTTAACATAGTACTGGAATTCCTAGCCTCAGCAATTAGACAAAAATAATAAATAAATGGCATTCAAATAGGCAAGGAAGAAGTCAAACTTTCACTTTTTGAAGATGGCAGGATACTCTATGTGGAAAACATGAGAGACTTCACCAAATAATTGGTACAACTGATACACAAATTCAATAAAGTTGCAGGATACAAGAATCAATATACAAAAACATGCATCATTTTTATGCATTAATAATGAAGCCACAGAAAGAGAAATCAAGTGAATCATTCCATTTACAATTGCACCAAAAACCATAAGATACCTACAAATGAACCTAACCAAAGAGGTAAATGATATCTGCTCTGAAAACTATAGAACACTTTATAAAAGAGTGTTTCCACTATTTTTCTATTTTCTTTTTCTTTAAATATTTTAAAGTTTATTTATTTACTTTCAGAGAGAGAGACAGACAGCACGAGTGGGAAAGGGACAGAGAGGGAAAAAAAAAGAATCCCAAGCAGGCACCATGCTGTCAGTGAAGAGCCTAATATGGGGCTCAAACTCATGAACCATGAGATCATGACCTGAGCTGAAATCAAGAGCCAGACACTTTCTGACTGAGCCATCTAGTTTCCAAAGAATACCACTCCCTTCTGGTCTGCAAGGTTCAGTGAATAGGACTGCTATTAACCTTATGTATCTGCTCTTATATGTTAACGACTTTTTGTCCCTAGCTGCTTTCAGAATTCTCTATCTTGTATTTTGCAAGTTTTACTATCATTTGTTGTGGTGTTAATCTGTTTTTGTTGATTTTGAAGGGATTTTTCTGTGTCTCTTGGTCTTGGATGCTTGGGGGGAGGAAAAAATGAATTAAAAATTTTTCTGTTTGTCCCTAGAGGGTGGTGGCTATGCTGGTCTGGAAATGAGGCCAAGTGAGTACAGTCAGTCTTGCCCCCAATAAATCAGTAGTTGCCAGTCACAGAGGAATGGGGTTTGTTGTAAGTGGGTGTCGCCTCCACTGGGGTCACTCTTCTGCTCTCTGGAATCCCACTGTGTTGGTGTTGGTGGGGGGGGGGGGTAATGGCATTACCCCAATCTCTTATCCCTGAACCAGGGATCTCAACCCCAGCTGTTCATGCAGCCCTCACAGCATAGTGAGGGCTGTCAGCTCGCCCTGCACCACAACTATCCTGCATCTTGGAGTGCACAGTCAGGATTCAAATCCCAATGTCTTAAAGGGCCTGGAACTTGGTGCATTGCTGGGAATCAAAACACAGTCTTAAAAGAACTGGCACAGTGAAGATCCACTCCCCTCCTCTGGAGTAGAGCCTCTCTACCCTGTTGATTAAAAGCCTTTGGCTGGTGCCTGCAGGGTATTTTGTCCTAAGGGAGGCAATAAACCCTCTTCCAAAAATATTCCAGGAAGGGCATCATTTTCTCCCAGTGCACCCCACCTCAGATATCTCTACCTAACCCTATGCACTCCTTCTTTTTCCCAGGGAGCCTAATCTACAGCTCTGCTGCAGAGAAAGCCATGAACTTCCATAACCTCCGAATTTGAGCTCCACAGGCTGTTTGCAAAACGGTACTGGGACACTCAGTACTTCTTGCCCCCATTGTGTGGTCCATAGAGGTTTTCCTGTTGGCTAATTCAATGCCACACTATCTCAAACTCTCTCTCTCTTCCCTTTTGTTTCTCCACAGAAGGGGTTCCCTTCCCTCCGTGGGTCCACTGCTTTCTCTCCCCCAACTCACATCTGTGCACCTCACTCCTGCCAAAATGTCTCCCTCTAACTGGAGATCCTTCTGCTGCACTGTAGATTGATTTCCTGGGTGTTCTCAATAAGCTTACCTCAATACAACTGTGTGTGAAGGATGTGAAAATTCTAGTATTCCCCCATTTCTCCACCATCTTCACTTTTTACTCTAGTGAATGATCTTTTTAGTAGTGTTGGATTCAATTTGCTAGTATTTTGTTGAGGATTTTTGCATCTATGTTCATCAGAGATATTGGCTTGTAATTCTCCTTTTTAGTGGAGTCTTTGGTTTTTGAATGAAGATAATGCTGGACTCATAGAATTAGGTTTTCCTTCCATTTCTATTTTTTGGAACAGTTTGAGATGAAGAGGTATTAACTCTTCTTTAAATGTTTAGTAGAATTACCCTGGGAAGCCATCTGCCCCTGGAATTTTGTTTTTGGGAGATTTTCAATTACTGCTTCAGTGTTTTTGCTGGTTATCAGTCTGTTCAACTTTTCTATTTATTCTTGTTTCAGTTTTGGGAGTTTGTGTTTCTAGAATTTATCCATTTCTTCCAGATTGCCCGATTTGTTGGAATAAAATTTTTCTTTTTCTGGGGCGCCTGGGTGGCGCAGTCGGTTAAGCGTCCGACTTCAGCCAGGTCACGATCTCACGGTTCACGGTCCGTGAGTTCGAGCCCCACGTCAGGCTCTGGGCTGATGGCTCAGAGCCTGGAGCCTGTTTCCGATTCTGTGTCTCCCTCTCTCTCTGCCCCTCCCCCGTTCATGCTCTGTCTCTCTCTGTCCCAAAAATAAATAAACGTTGAAAAAAATAAAATAAAAAAAATTTCTTTTTCTTTTTCCTTTTAAATATAACTTATTGCCAAATTGGTTTCCATTCAACACCTAGTGCTCATCCCAACAAGTGCTCTCCTCCCTGCCCATCATCCACTTTCCCCTCTCCCCCACCCTTCATCTACCCTTAATTTGTTCTCAGTCCTTAAGAGTCCCTTATGGTTTGCCTAAATTTTTCATAATATTGTCTTATAATTGTTTGTATTTCTGTGATGTTGCTTGTGATCTCTCCTCCCTTATTTGTGATTTTATTTATTGGGGGCATTTCTTTGTGATAAGTCTGGCTAATGGCCAATGTTATTAATTATTTCAAATAACCAACTCCTGGTTTCATTGATCTGTTCTGGTGGTGGTGTTGTTGTTTATATATCATTTATTTTTTTTTCTGTAATCTTTATCCCTTCTGCTGTCTTTAGATTCTGTTTTTTGTTCTTTTTCTAGTTCATTTAAGTGTAAGGTTAGGTTGTGTATTTCAGATTTTTCTTGCTTCTTCAGTGAAGTCTGTATTACTATAAACTTCTCTCTTAGGATTGCTTTTGCTGCATCCCAAAGGTTTTGGACTATCGTGTTTTTATTATCATTTGTTTCCATGTATTTTTTTAATTTCTTCTCTAATTTCCTGGTTGACTCATTCATTCGTTTATAGGATGTACTTTATCCTCCATGTATTTGTGTTTTTTCCATATTTTTTTCTTGTGGTTGACTTCAAGATTCATAACATTGTTTTTAGTAAAGATGCATGGTATGATCTCACTCTTTTTGTATTTGTTGAAGGCTGATTGGTCACCCAATATGTGATCTATTCTGGAGAATGTCCCATGTGCCCTTAAAAAGAATGTGTACTCTGCTGCTTTAGCATAAAATGTGAAAATATCTGTGAAGTCCATCTGGTCCTGTGTGTCATTC
The DNA here is from genome assembly GCF_018350175.1 of Felis catus. NCBI lineage: Eukaryota > Metazoa > Chordata > Mammalia > Carnivora > Felidae > Felis > Felis catus. The sequence goes on along the minus strand of NC_058386.1, from coordinate 75,398,677 downwards.
AAGGCCATTATTTCTTTGTTGATTTTATGCTTGGACGATTTGTCCATTGACATAAGTGGGGTATTAAAGTCCCCTACTATTATTGTATTATTATCAATATGTTCTTTTTTTGTTATTAATTCTTTTACATATTTGGGCGCTTTCATGTAGGGGCACACATTTCTACAATTAGATCTTGCTGCTGGATATACCCCTTTATTATGATATAGTGCTCTTCTTCAATTCATGCTACTATCTTTGGTTTAAAAACTTTTGTCTGACAGAAGTATTGCTACTCTGGGCTCCATTTCCAAGATAAATGTGTCTCCATCCCCTCACTTTCAATCTGAAGTGGTCTTTAGGTCTAAAATGAGTCTCTTGTAGGTAACATATAAGTGGGTCTTTTTAAACTAATTTTACACCCTAAATATTTTTGGGGGGATATTAATTATTTTCATTTGTAGAAATTATTGATATATATTATTTAGTGACATTTTATTAGTTATTTTGTCATTATTTCTGGAGAATATCTCTGCTCATCTCTGGCTTTTGTGGATTTTGATCTTTCTTTCCCACTCAAAATGTCCAACTCCTCTATTTTTTGTTTGGGAAAACCTTTATCTCTCCTTCCATTCTGAATTGCAGCCTTGATGGATAGAGTATTCTTGGCTATAGATTTTTCCCATTCAGCATGTTGAATATATCATGCCTCTCCCTTCTTGCTTGCCAGGTTTCTGTGGGAGAATCTGCTGCTAACCTTATTTGTCTTCCTTTGTAAATTGGGGATTTCTTCTGTCTTGCTGATTTTAGGATTTTTCCTTCATATTTTTCAATTTTAACTATGATTTGTCTTGGTGTTGGCCTACTTTTTTTGATTTTGATAGGAGCTCTCTGTGCCTCCTGGATTTAGATGTTTGCTTTCTTCCCCAGATTAGGGAAGTTTCAACTATAATTTTCTCAAATAAATCTTCTGCCCCTTTTCCTATCTCTTCTTTTTCTGGGACTCCTGTAAAACAAATGTTATTACTCTTTTTGGAGTCACTGAGTTCCTTATGTCCACATTCATGATCTGATATTTTTCTTTTCCTCTTCTTTTCAGCTTTATTATTTTCTATAATTCCCTCTTTTATATCACTTATTTGTTCTTCTACTTATTCCATCCTTGTGGTCATTATATTAAGTCAGTCTTCAATTGCAGTTATTGTTTTTTGTTTGTTTTGTTTTGTTTTGTTTGTTTTGGTTTTTGTTTGTTTGTTTTTTGTTTCTCATTCAGCTTTATTAGTTTTCAGGTCTTTTATCTCTGCAATAATAGACTACATTGTTACTTCTATGCTTTTCTCAAGCCCAGCTAGTTTCCTTATGATTGTTGCTTTAAGTTCTGGATCAGGCCTATTACTTATATCTGTTTCAATTAGATCCCTGGCCATGATGTTTTCTATTCTTTCTTTATGAATGAATTCCTTCATCTTGGCATTTTGTCTAGGTCTCTGTCTTCTTCTCTGCATTAGGAAAGCCTGTTGTTTTCTTGCTCCCGAGACTAATCGCTTTATGAAGAAGAGGTCATATACTGTCCAGTGCCTGATGCTCTAGGAAGTGTCTCCAGTGTTAGCTGCATACACTTTCCTGCTGTGTTTTGCCTGTTATTTCCCTCATATCAGTGCTTTTTAGAGTTTCTCCTTGCCTGCAGTGGGGAGTGTATGGATCTTGGCCAGAGTGTGGCAAGTTTTAGCTAGGTGTGCCCTGTTCTGCTTGTTAAATGAGACCTGATGCTATTTCCACGAGAGCTGAATGTTTTCAGAACTCTATGGTCAAGAGACGTGGTGCATGTGTGTGTGTGTGGGGTGGGTTTGCTGATCTTCTGGGGGAGGGGTCTGCTATTGTGATTCTCAGTCACACTTGCCAGAGAAAAGCAGCACCAGCAGAGAGCAGGGGGCCCAGGTTTTGTGTAAGTGTTTAGGCAGCCAGTGTTGGCATTCTGCTGCTTACTGAAGTTAATTTATACTAAGGAGCAAGAGAGGGAAATGATATCCACTATCTCTTTTACCTCTGCAGAGACAATGCCACCTCTCCCAGATGCACTTCAAGAAGGGGAACCATCTCAACTGTGTGTCCCAGGGGATCCTCAGATCACTCTGTCTGCCCACACGCTATTTGCCTTCCTTTTCCACATTAACACTGCAGCACCCTCAGGTCTCCACACCAACAATGCTGAGGACCTGTAAAACTCCAGTCTTTGAGCTTTGCTGGTTGTAAAACTCACAAAAATCAGTCCTTCATATTTTTCTAGTCAATAGCTTTGGGGAAGTATTTTCCTTGTGTTACCCCCTCTCTGCTCCTTTATCTCTTTCTCGCCTCTCTCTAGGACCAGGGCTCCCTCACTTCTGAAGCACCCATAGTCCATTTCTCCTCCAAACCATGTCTCCATACCTCCTACCTTGCACTATGTGGCTTCTTCTCTCCCTCTAGTTGTGCAGTTTGTTCTGTCAGTCCTCAAATAAATTTCTTAGATATTCATAATGATTTGATATTTATCTAGCTGTGTGTCAGGGATCAGGCAAGACTTAGGTCCCTCCTATTACTCTACCATCTTCTCATAGTATTATTTTGAAGATTAAATTATCTAATTGGTGGTGGAAAATTAATAAGTGTTCTATAATTGAGAAAAAAATCTCTCAATGGAAAATAATATATCCAATGCCTACAGTGATAAACTCAAACTATAAGATTAAACATTGTATTTCCTTCATTGACTTATTTTTTTCATTGACTTATCTCAAGTTTATCATTACTACAGTGGTCACATATAATTTGTTGTCAAGAAAAGCATAATAGATGTCTTTGAAAAGAGTAAAGACACCTCCATGAACAGGCAGTGTTATCTTTATTGCACACTGACTGTGCCCATGTTAATGACTTTTATTACCATTAATGGAATATGTCATTGATGGGAGCAGTTTCTTTGCCATTAAGCTATGAAATAGTAACTTCCCCTGTGATTGAAATAGATGAAATAAAAAGTGATGTATCTGCTATTGTTGATGATCCTGTTTTTGTAGTTGTGCTTCAGAGTTTGGGACTTCTCTACCCCACACTCATGTGTGATGGCTTACCTTTGTGGCATTCAATTTCTGTATGTGTATGTGTATGTATTGTGCCAACATTGTTTTTAGCTAACTTTATTCAAGGAACTTGAACTTGTTATTAGTATTAAAATCAGTAAGATGGTTATGGGGAACAAAGTGCCCCCTTCCCATAACCTTTTTTTTTACTCTCATTTTCTATCTTGTCCTTCTGTATATTAAGATGAAATTTAACCCATTTATATGCTCTAGGTTCTTTTGAACAAAGCTAGTGGCGAAAGAAACCACACTTATTCCATGCATGATTTACCACACAATTCCAGGATAAGGAATAGGCAAATAGGAATACAAATTAGGCTACTGTGTAAACCTGAAAAACATCACCGAAGTTTCATATAAAATTTTTGTGAGAGGGGCGCCTGGGTGGCGCAGTCGGTTAGGCGTCCGACTTCAGCCAGGTCACGATCTCGCGGTCTGTGAGTTCGAGCCCCGCGTTAGGCTCTGGGCTGATGGCTCGGAGCCTGGAGCCTGTTTCCGATTCTGTGTCTCCCTCTCTCTCTGCCCCTCCCTCGTTCATGCTCTGTCTCTCTCTGTCCCAAAAATAAATAAAAACGTTGAAAAAAAATTTTAAAATTTTTGTGAGATCAGTATCCATTTTTTTGTGCTCATTTCAGGTACATGGATCTCAAAACTGGTTGACACTATATTGCTCATATCTATTTCATGACTTCTAATTTAATTCCCTTGTGGCCAGAGTAAATAATTACCTTATTTAATTTTTAAGAACTTGTTTCATGGTCCAGAATATGGTCTATCTCCTAAACATTCTATGTATATTTGATGAGAATGCATATCCTGCTGCTATTGAGTAAAATGGAATGTTCTATAAATATCAGTTAGGTCAAGTTGCTAGTGTTGTTTAGATCTACTGTACTTTTGCTGATCATGTAAAAATTTATTATAAGAGTTATTAAGAGAGTGATATTTAAATCTCTGACTACATTTTGGATTCGCTAATTTCTCCTCAGAGTTATATCAGTTTTTGTCTACTGTAACTTGGAGCCCTGTTATTAGCTAAAAAAGCATATAATATTGTTTTATTTCATGATGTTCTCTTTACAATCTCTTGATCCTTTACCTTATGAAATTACTTGTTTAATTTTGTAATTTGTTTGTCCTGAAATCGACGTTGTTATTAGTATAGTCAGTTCAGCATTTGTTTGACTAATATTAGCAATGACACATCATTTTCCATTCTTTCCTTTTGACTTATTTGTGTTTTTACAAAAGGCAAATAGTCTATTTCTTCTAGAAAAATGTATACTTAGTTGTGTCTTGGATTTTTATCTCATCTGCCAAATTCTGACTTTTATTTCAGATAGTTTGAACCTTTACATTTAATGTGATTATCAATTATATTTGTCACATCAGTTTTTGTCCCTTTTATCTTCCTCTTCTACTTCACTTCACATTAAGGGGTTATTGGGATTCCCTTTCATTACATTTTTTGGCTTATTTTTCTTAATTGTTTAATATGAAATTTATTGTCAAATTGGCTTCCATACAATACCCAGTGCTTATCTCAACAGGTGCCCTCCTTAATGCCCATCACCAACCCTCCCTGACCTCCCAGCCCCCATAAACCCTCATATTGTTCTCAGTTTTTAAGATTCTCTTATGTTTTGGCTCCCTCCCTCTCTAACATTTTTCCTGCCCCTCCCACATGGTATTCTGTTAAGTTTCTCAGGATCCACATAAGAGTGAAAACATATGGTATTTGTCTTTCTCTGTGTGACTTATTTCACTTAGCATAACACTCTCCAGTTCCATCCACGATGCTACAAAAGGCCATATTTCATTCTTTCTCATTGCCATGTAGAATTCTATTGTATATAAAAACCAGAATTTCTTCATCCATCCATCAGATGGACATTTAGGTTCTTTCAATAATTTGGCTATTGTTCAGAGTGCTGCTATAAACATTGGGGTACAAGTGCCCCTATGCATCAGTACTCCTGTATCCCTTGGGTAAATTCCTAGCAGTGCTATTGCTTGGTCATAGGGTAGGTCTATTTTGAATTTTAGAGGAACGACCACAATGTTTTCCAGAGTGGCTGCACCACTTTGCATTCCCACCAACAGTGCAAGAGGGTTCCCGTTTCTGCACATCCTCTCCAGCATCTATAGTTTCCTGATTTGTTTATTTTAGCCACTCTGACTGGCGTGAGGTGGTATCTGAGAGCAGTTTTGATTTGTATTTCCTTTCCTGTGCCTATTGGCCATCTGGATGTCTTCTTTAGAGAAGTGTCTATTCATGTTTTATGCCCATTTCTTCACTGGATTATTTGTTTTTTGGGTGTGAAGTTTGGTGAGCTCTTTATAGATTGGGATACTAGCCCTTTGTCCAATATGTCCTTTGCAAATATATTTTACATTCCGCTGGTTGCCTTTTAGTTTTGTTTATTGTTTCCTTTGCAGTGCAGAAGCTTTTTATCCTCATGAGGTCCCAATAGTTCATTTTTGCTTTTAATTCCCTTGCCATTGGAGATGTGTCAAGTAAGAAATTGCTGCGGATGAGGTCAGAGAAGTTTTTTTCCTGCTTTCTCCTCTAGGGTTTTGATGGTTTCCTGTCTCACATTCAGATCCTCTATCCATTTTGAGTATATTTTTCTGAATGGTGTAAGAAAGTGGTCTGGTTTCATCTTTCTGCATGTTGCTGTCCAGTTCTCCCAGCACCATTTGTTAAAGAGACTGTCTTTTTTCCATTGGATTTTCTTTCCTGCTTTGCCAAAGATTAGTTGGCTATACTCTTGTGGGTCCATTTCTGGAGTCTCTATTCTATTCCATTGGTCTATGTGTCTTTTTTTTTTTTTTTTTTGCCAATACTATGCTGTCATGATGAGTGCCGCTTTGTAGTAGAGGCTAAAGTCTGGGATTGTGATGCCTCTTGGTTTGGTCTTCTTCTTCAAAATTACTTAGGCTATTTGGGGCCTTTTGTGGTTCCATACAAATTTTAGGATTGCTTGTTCTAGCTTCGAGAAGAATGCTGGTGCAATTTTGATTGGGATTGCATTGAATGTGTACATAGCTTTGGGTAGTATTGACATTGGTGGAGTCTATCGGGTTTTCTAAGTATAATATCATGTCATCTGCAGAATGTGAAAGCTTGACTTCATCTTTGCCAATTTTGATGGTTTTGATTTCATTTTGTTCTCTGATTGCTGCTGCCAGAACTTCCAACGCTATGTTAAACAACAGCAGTGAGAGTGGACATCCTTGTCTTGTTCCTGATCTCAGGGGGAAAGCTCTCAGTATTCCCCCATTGAGGATGATATTATCTGTGGGCTTTTCATAAATGTTTATGAATGTTCCTTCTATCCCGACTTTTTCAAGTGTTTTTTTTTAAGAAAGGATGCTGGAGGGGCACCTGGGTGGCTTGGTCGGTTAAGTGTCCAACTTCGGCTCAGGTCATGATCTCACAGTCTGTGAGTTCGAGCCCCGCATCAGGTTCTGTGCTGACAGCTCAGAGCCTGGAGCCTGTTTCAGATTCTGTGTCTCCCTCTCTCTCTGCCCCTCCCCTGCTCGTGCTCTGTCTCTCTCTGTCTCAAAAATAAATAAACGTTAAAAAAATTAAAAACAGAAAGGATGCTGGATTTTGTCAAATGCTTTTCTGAATCAATTGACAGGATCATATGGTTCTTTTCTTTTTTTAATGTTATGTATTGCATTGATTTTCGAATGTTGAACCATCCTTGCAGCCCAGGAATGAATCCCACTTGATCATGGAGAATAATTATTTTTATATGCTGTTGAATTCAATTGGCTAGTATCTTATTGAGAATTTTTGCAACTATATCGATCACAGATATTGGCCTCTAGTTATCTTTATTTGCTGGGTCTGTGTCTGGTTTGGAAATTAAAGGAATGTTGGCTTCATAGAATGAGTCTGGAAGTTTTCCTTCCCTTTCAATTTTTTGGAAAAGCTTGAGAAGGATAGGTATTATATCTGCTTTAAATGTCTGGTAGAATTCCCCTGGGAAGCCATTAGGTCCTGGACTCTTATGTGTTGGGAGATTTTTGATAACTGTTTCAATTTCTTCCCTGTTTATGGGTCTGTTCAAGTTTTCTATTTCTTTCTGTTTGAGTTTTGGAAGTGTGTGGGTGCTTAGGAATTTGTCCATTTCTTCCAGGATGTCCAGTTTGTTGGCATATAGTTTTTCATAGTGTTCCCTGATAATTGTTTGTATTTCTGAGGGATTTGTTGTAATAATTCCATTTTCATTCATGATTTTATCTATTTGGTTCATCTCCCTTTTCTTTTGAGAAGTCTGGCTAGAGGTTTATCAATTTTGTTTATTTTTTCAAAAAAACAAATCTTGGTTTCATTGATCTTCTCTACAGTTTTTTTTTTTAGAATCTCTATTGTTTATTTCTGCTCTGATTTTTATTATTCGTCTTCTTCTGGGTTTGGGGTGTCTTTGCTGCTCTGCTTCTATATACTTTAGGTGTGCTGTTAGATTTTGTATTCGGGATTTTTCTTATTTCTTGAGATAGGCCTGGATTGCAATGTATTTTCCTGTCAGGACTGCCTTCGCTGCATCCCAAAGCGTTTGGATTATTGTATTTTCATTTTAATTTGTTTCAATATATTTCTTAATTTATTCTCTAATTGCCTGTTTGACCCTTTCATTCTTTAGTAGGGTGTTCTTTAACCTCCATGCTTTTGGAGGTTTTCCAGACTTTTTCCTATGGTTGATTTCAAATTTCATAGCATTGTGGTCTGAAAGTGTGCATGGTATGATCTCAATTCTTTTATACTTATGAAAGGCTGTTTTGTGACCCAGTATGTGATCTATCTTGGAGAATCTTCCATATGCACTCGAGAAGAAAGCATATTCTGTTGTTTGGGATGCAGCATTCTAAATATATCTGTCAAGTCCATCTGATCCAATGTATCATTCAGGGCTCTTGTTTCTTTATTGATCCTGTGTCTAGATGATCTATCCACTGTTGTAAGTTGAGTATTAAAGTCCCCTGCAATTACCACATTCTTATCAGTAAGGTTGCTTCTGTTTGTGATTGTTTTGTATATTTGGGACCCCCGTATTTGGCACATAGACATTTATAATTGTTAGCTCTTCCTGATGTATAGACCCTGTTATTATTATATAATGACTTTCTTCATCTCTTGTTGCAGCCTTTAACTTAAATTCTAGTTTGTCTGATATAAGTATGGCTACTCCAGCTTCCTTTTGATGTGCAGTAGCATGATAGATAGTTCTCCATCCGCTCACTTTCAATCTGAAGGTGTCCTCACATCTAAAATGAATCTCTTGTAGACAGCAAATAGGTGGGTCTTGTTTTGTTATCCATTCTGTTATCCTATGCCTTTTGTTTGGAACATTTAATCCATTTACATTCAGCATTATTATTGAAAGTTATGGGTTTAGAGACATTGTGATTTCTGTAGGTTTCATGCTTGTAGTGATGTCTCTGGTAATTTGTGATCCTTGCAACATTTCACTCACAGAATCCCCCTTGGGATCTCTTGTAGGGCTGGTTTAGTGGTGGTGAATTCCTTCAGTTTTTGTTTGTTTGGGAAAACCTTTATCTCTCCTTCTATTCTAAATGACAGACTTGCTGGATAAAAGATTCTTGGCTGCATATTTTTTCTCTTCATCACATAATGATTTCTTGGCATTCCTTTCTGGCATGCCAAGTTTCAGTAAATAAGTCTGCCGCTAGTCTTATGGGTATCTATTTGTAGGTTAGAGCATGTTTATCCCTATCTGCATCCAGAATTTTCTCTTTATCCTTGTATTTTGCCAGTTTTACTATGATATATCATGCAGAAGATCAATTCAAGTTACCTCTGAAGGGAGTCCTCTGTGCCTCTTGGATTTCAATGCCTTTTTCCTTCCCAGATCAGTGAAGTTCTCAGCTATAATTTGTTCAAGTACACCTTCAGCCCTTTTCTATCTCTCTTCCCCTTCTGAAATTCCTATTATACGGATATTGTTTTGTTTGATTGCATCACTTAGTTCTCTAATTCTCGCCTCATACTCCTGGATTTTTTTATCCCTCTTTTTCTTAGCTTCCTCTTTTTCCATAATTTTATCTTCTAATTCACCTATTCTCTCCTCTGCCTCTTCAATCCGAGCTGTGGTCTCCTCCATTTTATTTTGCAGCTCATTTATATCATTTTTTTAGCTCCTCATGTCTATCTCTTAGTCCCTTGATCTCTGTAGCAATAGATTGTCTGCTGTCCTTTATACCTTTTTCAAGCCCAGCAATTAATTTTATGACTATCATTCTAAATTTTTGTTCTGTTATATTGATTAAATCAGTTTTGATCAATTCGTTAGCTGTTGCTACTTCCTGGGGATTCTTTTGAGGACAATTCTTCCATTTCGTCATTTTGGGTATTCCCTGGGGTGGCTCCCAACTGCAGGGCTCTTTCCCTGTATTGTCTGGAGTAACTTGTGTTGGTGGGCGAGGCCACAGTCAGACCCAATATCTGCCCCCAGCCCACAGCTGGGGCCACAGTCAGACTGATGTATACTTTATCTTCCCCTCTCCCAGGGGAAGGACTCATTTTGGAGTGGTGTGGCCCATGTTTGGGATATTTGCATATTGCCAGACTTGTGGTGCTGGTTCAATGTGATCTGGTGTATTAGCGAGCAGGCTTAGCTTGCTTTGCAGTAGGTGGTCCTCTGAGGGAGGTGCCCCAGCACCGGGAGTGAGGCAGACCCTTCAGAGGGATGGATCCACAGAAGCACAGTGTTGGGTGTTTGTGTGGTGCAAGCATGTTCCGTGACAGGAACTGGTTCCCTTTGGGATTTTGGCTGGGGGATGGGAGAGGGAGATGTCACTTGCCAGTGCCTTTGTTCCCCTGCCTAGCGAGCTCTGTCTCCCAGGGCTCAACAACTCTCCCTCCTGGCGTCCTCTTGCCCTCCCAGCTCACTGAGAGCAGAGCTGTTGACTTTTAACATTCCAGATCTTAAGTCCCCCTGGCTGTCAGAACTGACACAGTCTGTCCCCTCCACTTATGCAAGCGAGATTCAGGGGCTCTGCCTTGCCGGGCAGGCTGCCCCTCCACTGTCCTGGCTCCCTTCCACCAGTCCATGGAGGGCACACTGCCTCTCAGCCCTTCCTATCCCCTTCTGTTGGCCTCTTGTCTATGCTTGGCTCCAGAGAGTCCATTCTGCTAGTTTTCTGGCAGTTTTCCGGGTTATTCAGGCAAATATTGCTCGAATCTTAGCAATCAGCAGGACATGGTGAGCCTAGTGTCCTCCTACACCACTGTCTTCTCTGATAAAGTCACCTTTGTTGGCTTATTAAAAATAGCTGTTTTGCTATTTTAATGGTTGTTTTAAGGTTTAGTATATGCATCTTTAACTTTTCATAGTTTACCTTAAAGTTCTGTTATAGTTTTTAACATGTAGTATATGAAACTTAAAATAGGATACTTGACTTCATTCCTCTTACCTTTATGTGGCTATCAATATATAGTTGCCTTTTTATTTTATTTTTTAATTATTATGTTTTTAAAATATAGTTTATTGTCAAGTTGGCTAACATACAGTGTATACAGTGTGCTCTTAGTTTTGGGGGTATATTCCCCTGATTCAGCGCTTACATACAACACTCAGTGCTCATCCCAACAAGTGCCCTACTCAATGCCCATCACCCATTTTGTCCTCTCCCCCACCTCCCCATCAACCCTCAGTTTGTTCTCTGTATTTAAGAGTCTCTTATGGTTTGCCTCCCTGTCTCTCTGTTGCCTTCCCTTCCCCCATGGCCTTCTGTTAAGTTTCTCACGTTTATTTTTTTTTAAGTTTACTTATTTATTTTGAGAGACACAGAGAGAGAGAGAGAGTATAAGCAGGGGAGGGGCAGAGAGGGAAGGAAGGAGAGAGAATCTTAAGTAGGCTCAATGCTGTTAGTATAGATCCCAATGTAGGGCTAGAACTCATGAAATCATGAGATCATGACCTGAGCCAAATAAAGAGACAGCTCCTTAATTGATTGAGACACCAAGGCATCCCAATTCTTGTTATGGATTTTAAACTTCACATACATTCCTAGGTTTTTGTAATTCAATTAATTTTTAAAATATATTAGATAATTTAAAATATTTTATGTTTACTGATGTAGTTACCATTTCTAGTTCTCTTTACTCAGTTTTTGTATTTCCATATTTCCATCTAATGCCATTTTCCTTTTGCCTCAAAGATTTCTATTGAGATTTTTCATAGTGCATGTATGCTAATATTGAATCCTTACAGCTATTGTATGTGTCAAAATATTTTGTTTCATTTTCATTTTATTACTTTGATTTCATTGCATATAGAATTGACAGATGCAACCTAGATGTACCCTATACATTGGGTGTAGGTTGACAAATGTTTGTTTCCTCTCAGTACTTTAAACATCTTTCTCCATTGGAAAAATGTCTATTCATGTCTTTTCCTAATTTTTAATTGCATTATTCTTTTCTTGTGTGTTGAATTTTGTAAATTATTCTTATATTTTGGATACTAACCCTTTATCAGATATGTCCATTTAAAATATCTTCCCCCATGCTGTCTATTGCCTTTTAGTTTTGTTGATTGTTTCCTTCACTGTGCAGAAGATTTTGATTGTGACGTAGTCCCAATAGTTTATTTTTGCTGTTGTTTCCCTTCCTTCAGGAAACACATTTAAGAATAAGTTGCTATGGTCGATGTGAAAGAAGTTACTGTTTGTGTACTCTTCTAGTATTTTTATGGTTTCAGGTCTCACATTTAGATCTCTAATTCATTTTGAATTTATTTTTGTGTATGGTGTCAGAAAGTGGTTCAGTTTCATTCTTTTGCATGTTGCTGTCCAGTTTTCCAATCACCATTTGTTGAAGAGACTGTCTTTTTTTTTCCCTTGGATATTGTTTCCTACTTCATAGAAGATTAATTGACCATATAGCCGTGGGTTCATTTCTGGGTTTCTATTTGGTCCCATTGATCCATGTGTCTATTTTTTTGCTGAACCACCCTGTCTTGATTACTACAGCTTTGTGATATCACTTAAAGTCTGGAATTATGATGCCTCTATCTTTGCTTTTCTTTTTCAAGATTTCTTTGGCTACTCAGGGTCTTCTGTTGTTCCATCCAAATTCCATTACAGTTTGTTCTAGTTCTGTGAGAAATACTGTTGGTATTTTGATTGGGATTGCATTAAATGTATAGATTGCTTTGGGTAGTATAGATATTTTAAGTATTTTAAATTTTTTTTTCAACGTTTATTTATTTTTGGGACAGAGAGAGACAGAGCATGAACGGGGGAGGGGCAGAGAGAGAGGGAGACACAGAATTGGAAACAGGCTCCAGGCTCTGAGCCATCAGCCCAGAGCCTGACGCGGGGCTCGAACTCACAGACCGCGAGATTGTGACCTGGCTGAAGTCGGACGCTTAACCGACTGCGCCACCCAGGCGCCCCTAGATATTTTAAATATTGACATACAGATAGACAACAGTCACATGAAAAGGTTCTAAACATCACTTATCATCATATGCAAATAAAAACTACAATGAGATATCACCTCTCCCTCATCAGATGACTAAAATCAACAACACAAGAAATGACAGGTGTTGGCAAGGTTGTGGAGAAAGAGGAACTCTCTTGTACTGTTGGTGGGAATGCAAACTGGTGTAGCTATGCTTGAAAGCAGTATGGGGGTTCCTCAAAAAGTTAAAAAACAGAACTATTGTACAATTCAGCAATTGTGCTTCTAAGCATTTACCCAAAGAATACAAAAATAATAATTCAAAGGGTTACATGTACCTCAATGTTTATAGCAACATTATCTACAATAGCCAAATTATGGAAACAGACCGAGTGTGTGTAGATGGAGGCATAAATAAAAAGGTGGTATGTATATATAATGGAATGTAACTCAGCCATTAAAAATGAAGTCTTGTCATCAATACAACAGCATGGATGGAGCTAAGGAGCATTTTGCTAAGTAAAATAACCGTGTCGGATAAAAACAAATACCATATGATTTCACCCATATGTGGAGTTTCAGAAGCAAAAGAAACAAACAAAGTGAAAAAAAAAGTGATAGAGATGCAAACCAACAAACAGACTCTTAACTATAGACAACAAACTTATGGTTACCAGAAGGGAGTGTTGGTGGGGGAATGGATTAAATACGTTATGTGGATTAAGGAGTGCACTTGCTCTGATGAGCAGCAGATGATGTATGGAAATGTTGAATCACTGCATTGTACACCTGAAGCTATTATTACACTGTGTGTTAACTAACTGGAATTTAAATAAAAGCTTAAAAAAATGTTTCTTTACACTCTTAGTCCTTTCATTGTTACTAGCAAGAAATCTGCTGTAGTATTTATCATTTTCTTCTGTATATAATGTGTTTTCCTCCATGGATGCTTAATTTTGTTTTCTTTGACACTGATTTTGAGCAGTTGGATTATGAAATGCTTTAGTGTGGTTTTCTTCATGTTTATTGTGTCTGAGTTTTGTTGAGATTCTTGGATCTATATATTTATACTTTTCACCAAATTAGTGAACATTTGGCCATTATTTCTTCAAATCTTGTTTCTTCTCTTCCCTTTCATTAAAATTTTTTAACATTTATTTATTTTTGAGAGACAGAGAGAGACAGAGTGTGAGTGGGGGAAGGACAGAGAGAGACACACACAGAGTTCAAATCAGGCTCCAGGCTCTGAGCTGTCAACACAGAGCCCATTGTGGGGCTAGAACCCATGAACTGCAAAATCATAACCTGAACTGAACTCACACACTCTTCCCCCTCGTTTACACTCCTGTTACACATAAAATAAATTCCTCAAGGTTGTTCAGCAGAACATTGAGAACATTTATTTTTAAAAATATGTTTGATCTGTTTTATTTGAATAATTTCTATTGTTAGTTCACGTTGACTAATCCTTTCTTCTGCATTTTCTAATCTGATGTTAATTCCATACATAGTATTTTTCATATCTATTATGAGAACACTATGGTTTTCATATCTAGACTCTTACTTGGGTCTTTTTTTTATATTTTTATGTCTCTAACTTTTTGAGTTAATGGGCTAAATTTTTAATAACTCCTTGAATGTTCTTGTAAGCCAATTCTAACATCTTTTTAAGTTCTAGATCAGTTTCAATTGATTGATTTTTCTCCTTATTATGAACTGTATTTTTCTTCTGGTTTACCTGCCTTTATAATCTTCGATTTGATGCCAGATATTGTGAATTTTCATTTTGTTGACTACTGGTTATTTTTGTATTAATATAAATATTTTTTAGTTTATTTCTGGAATATAGTTAATTTGAAAAAATTATCATTTCATATTGGACTGGGCTGAATAATGTTCACCCAAAATTAGTGTTCACCTGGAACATCAGAACGTGATCTTATTTAGAAATAAATTCTTGCCTGGGAATGCAAGCTGGTGCAGCCACTCTGGAAAACAGTATGGATGTTCTTAAAAAAAACTAAAAATAGAACTACCCTATGACCCAGCAATTGCACGACTAGACATTTATCCAAGGGATACAGGTGTGCTGTTTTGAAGGGACACATGCACCCCCATGTTTATAGAAGCACTATCAACAATAGCCAAGGTATGAAAAGAGCCCAAATTTCCATTGATGGATTAATGGATAAAGAAGAAGTAGTGTATATATATATATAGTGATATATATGTTTACTCCATATGTAATATATATATATATATATTTATATGCTCCATATATACTCCATATATACTCTATATATACTATATATGTATACACACACACACACACACACACACAAACACACAATGGAGTATTACTTGGCAATCAAAAAGAATGAAATCTTGCCATTTGCAACTACATGGATGGAACTAGAAGGTATTATACTAAGTGAAATTAGTCAGTCAGAGAAAGACAAAAATCATATGACTTCACTCATATGAAGACTTTAAGAGACAAAACCAATGAGCATAAGGGAAGAGAAACAGAAATAATATAAAAACAGGGACGGGGACAAAACAGAAGAAACTCATAAATGTGGTGAACAAACTGAGGGTTACTGGAGGGGTTGTGGAAGGGGGGATGGGCTAAATGGGTAAGGGGCACTAAGGAATCTACTCCTGAAATCATTGTTGCACTATTGCTAACTAATTTGGATGTAAATAAAAAAAATAAAATTAATAAAATTAAAAGAAATAAGTTCTTGTCTATATAATTAGTTAAATGAGGTCATACTGGATTACACCAGGCTCTAAATTCAATGACTGCTGTCCTTATAAGGAGGCCATCTGAAGACGTAGGGAAGAAGGCAATACGATAGTGAGGCAGAGATTGGAGTGACTCAAGTATACGCCAAGTAATACTGATGATTGTCAGCAACTACTAGAAGCTAAGAAAGAAGCATGAGATTAATTATCCCTCAGAGTCTTCAGAAAAAAAAAAAACCCTGCTGACCCTTGACTTCAGACTTCTGGCTTCCCAAACTGTAAGAAAATAAATTTTGGAGTTATAAGTGATAACTTGTTTATGGCAGTCCTAGGAAACTAATACACAAATTTTGCTTAAGATTTGTTAGGTGTCTGTAGGTGTGACCAGAAGTGTTTAGTTTAGGACTAATTCTTCTGCACCATTGAGGCAAGGCTCTCAGGCGAAGACCAATAATTATGAGGTTTTACTTTTTGGATGATGGGAATAGGGACTATTATTATCTATGAAGGAAGTTGTTTTTCCCACCCTTAATAGTTTCTTTGTACTCATGCACTGATCAATACTCTAATGAAAGATCAAGGAAGACTGTCTTCCAAAGGTTTTATTTGGGAAAGCTCTCTACTCTCTGGTAATCTGTACCATTAACTCCAGCTAGCTTGGTCTCCCTGGACTGTCACCTGTGGCCCTCAAATTGGGGAGCCTCTAAAGCTTCACCTCAGCTTCTCCTTGGGCCATATTCTATAAATTCTCTCCAAGGAGTAAGCTGGGGCAATGGTATGAATCACCGTATCTGTTTCCTATTTTCAGGGATAACTATCCTTTGTTACCTGATATCCAGTGTCTTTTAAACTATTGTTTTATAAAATCTATGTTGTTTGTTATTCTTTCCAATCCCTATTACTGTATCGTTTTTGGAAGTGGAAGTCTTTCTCAGCCAATACTGTGCAAAAGCTGTGAAAACAATTTAAAGTATTTCCCAGTAAATAAAAAGAAGAAGAAGAAACTGTTTAGCTGTGACCAGGCAATGGAACAGTAATGATATCTCAAGCATCCAAATGTTTGTCAAATTCTGCTTGTCAGAAGTGGTAAGAAGGCACAGAGACAGGTATTCCTTTGGGATTCCTGTCAAACCAGAAATTCATCCTTTCTATTATGACCCTTGATCTTTGGTTGTTGACACAGTGCTAACATTGTACCAATTGTTCATAGGCTTGTTGTGAGAATTAAATTGGTTGGTTCATGTTAAGTGCTTAGAAGGCCCTTTGATTTTACATATCAAGTTTATTTTCTATGTGGAACAGACATTTTTATTTCTAAATGACAGCTTATTCATCTCTTAATATTATGCACATAAAAGGCCTCTCACATTTTGCTGTCACATGGTTTCTGCAAAACTAATTGTTTTCCTTCATTGGTATCTGGGCAAGGTAATGGTAAGCAGGGGAACACTAAGTGCAAATGCTCTGACACAAGAGACCATTTGGTTTATCCTAGCAATGCCAAAAAAGCTAGTGTGGGTGGTGTGCATTGATCTTAAAGGAGTGGAATGAAAGTAACCCATAGATATAATTTTGGGGTATGAAAACTATGGTTCACTCATAAAGAATGGAAGCATTATCAAAGATTTTAGTTTTTATTTGGAGAGAGGAAATTATTGGAGCATTTTAAAAAGTGAAATGACATATTGAATTTATGATTTTTAAAATAATTACTTTGACTACTCTGAAGAAAAGCAATGTGGAGTGTAAAAGTGAAAGCAGAAAACTTGTTAAGATGCTATTGAAGAGATTTAGGTGTTAATCTTAAATTATAGTCCATAGTGTTGGTGTTGAAAGCAATGGCAAGTATTCAGGTTTTGGGTATATTTTGAAGATAGAATCAATAGTATTTGTTGATGGATTAAATATGAGGTGCAAGAGAAAGAGAGGAGTCAAGGATTACTATAAGTTTAAAAAAATCTTAGCATTGGGACAAATGGAAAGTAATTTACTGTGATAGGGAAGAAAGAGAGAGAGTTTTCCATGGGGGTGTTATATTGAGATGCATGTTAGATATCCAAGTGAATATACCTAATGGGCATTTGGTTTTACAGGTCTGAATATCAGGAGAACAAAAAAGAAGGAAAATTTGGTAAAGTAGAAGGAGAATCAATGGAAAAAGAAGACTCAGAAGGCAAGTGAAAAAATTGCTTAGGAAGGAGGGAGTGTCAAATTATGCCACTAGGCTGATAGTTCAAGTACGATAAGAATTAGTAAATAATTATTGTATTTGTCAAGATACAGCTCATTGGTGACCATAAAAACACTGAATAAGAGGGTAAAATGTTGACTGATATAGAGTCGAGAGAAAATAGTTGGCTATAACTAGTAGGAATTTATCCAAAGGATAGAGAAGAGATGATTCATAGGAGCACATGTACCTCAATGTTTATAGCAGCACAATCAACAATAGCCAAATAATGGAAAGAGCCCAAATGTCCATCAACTGATGAATAGATAAAGAAGATGTGGTTTAGGGAACCTGGGAGGGTCAGTCACTTGAGCTTCCGACTTAGGCTCAGGTCATGGTCTCGTGGTCTGTGAGTTCGAGCCTGACGTCAGGCTCTGTGCTGACAGCTCAGAGCCTGGACCCTGCTTTGGATTCTGTGTCTCCCTCTCTCTCTGCCCCTCCCTCGTGCTCTATCTCTCTCTCTCTCTCTGTCAAAAATAAATAAACATTCAACAATTTAAGTTAAAAAAAAGATGTGGTTTACATACACAATGGAATATTACTTGGCAAAGAGAAAGAATGAAGTCTTGCCTTTTGCACAATGTGGATGGAACTGGAGGGTATTATGCTAAGTGAATAAGTCAGAGAGAGAAAGACAGACATCATATGTTTTCACTCATGTGTGGAATTTGAGAAACTTAACAGAAGACCATGGGGCAATGGAAGAGGAAAAATAGTCTCAAATTGAGGGAGGCCAACCATGAGGGACTCTTAAATCCAGAGAACAAACTGAGGGTTGATGGCGGTGGTGGGGGACAGGGGAAAATGGGTGATGGGCATTGAGGAGGGCACTTGTTGGGATGAGCAGTGGATGTTGTATGTAAGCGATGAATCATGGGAATCTATTCCCGAAGCCAAGGCACACTCTTTACTCTGTGTGTTAGCTAACTTGACAACAAATTATATATATTTTTAACATGTTTTATTTTTTATTTTTTAAATTTACATCCAAATTAGTTAGCATACAGTGAAACAATGATTTCAGGAGTAGATTCCTTAGTGCCCCTTACCATTTACACCATCCCTCCTCCCACAACGTCTCCAGTAAACCTCAGTTTGTTCTGCATATTTCTCTTCTGTTTTGTCCCCCTCCCTGTTTTTATATTATTTTTGTTTCCCTTCCCTTATGCTCATCTGTTTTGTCTCTTAAAGTCCTCATATGAGTGAAGTCATATGATTTTTGTCTTTCTCTGATGGACTAATTTCACTTAGCTTAATACACTCTAGTTCCATCCACGTAGTTGCAAATGGCAAGATTTCATTCTTTTTGATTGCTGAGTAATACTCCATTGTATGTAGGTATATATATATATATATATATATATATATATATATATATATATACCACATCTTTATCGATGGGCATTTGGGCTCTTTGCATACGTTGACTATTGTTAATAGTGCTGCTATAAACATGGGATGCATGAGTCCCTTCGAAACAGCACACCTGTATCCCTTGGATTAATGCCTAGTAGTGCAATTGCTGGGTCATAGGGTATTTCTATTTTTAGTTTTTTGAGGAAGCTCCATACTGTTTTCCAGGGTGGCTGCACCAGCTTGCATTCCCACCAACAATGCAAAAGAGATCCTCTTTCTCTGCATCCTCAACAACATCTGTTGTTGCCTGAGTTGTTAATATGAGCCATTCTGACATGTGTAAGGTGGTATTTCGCTGTGGTTTTGATTTGTATTTCCCTGGTGATGAGTGATGTTGAGCATTTTTTCATGTGTCAGTTGGCCACTTGCATGTCTTCTTTGGACAAGTGTTTATTCATGTCTTTTGCCCATTTCTTCACTGCATTATTTGTTTTTTTGGGTATTGAGTTTGATAAGTTTTTTTTATAGATTTTGGATACTAACCCTTTATCTGATATGTTGTTTGCAAATATCTTCTCCCATTCTGTCAGTTGCCTTTTAGTTTTGCTGATTGTTTCCTTTGCTGTGCAGAAGCTTTTTATTTTGTTGAGGTCTCAGTAGTTCATTTTTGTTTTTGTTTCCCTTGCCTCTGGAGATGTGTTGAGTAAGAAGTTGCTGCGGCCAAGATCAAAGAGTTTTTTTCCTGGTTTCTCCCTGTGTTACATTGAGGTCTTTCATCCATTTTGAGTTTATTTTTGTGTATGGTGTAAGAAAGTGGTCCAGGCTCATTCTTCTGCATGTCGCTGTCCAGTTTTCCCAGCACCACTTGCTGAAGAGACTTATTCCATTGGATGTTCTTTCCTGCTTTGTCAAAGATTAGTTGGCCATACGTTTGTGGGTCCATTTCTAGGTTCTCTATTCTGTTCCATTGATATGAGTGTCTGTTCTTGTGCCAGTACCATACTGTCTTGATGATTACAGCTTTGTAGCATAGTTTGAAGTCTGGGATTGTGATGCCTCCTGCTTTGGTTTTCTTTTTCAATATCACTTTGGCTATTCGGGTTCTTTTCTGGTTCCATACAAATTGTAGGATTGTTTGTTCTAACTCTGTGAAGAATCCTAGTGTTACTTTTATAGGGATTGCATTGAATATGTATATTGCTTTGGGTAGTATTGACATTTTACCAATATTTGTCCTCTCTACCCAGGAGCATGGAAACTTTTTTCCAATTTTTTTGTCTTCTTCAATTTCTTTCATAAGCTTTCTATGCTTTCAGTGTATAGATTTTTCACCTCTTTGGGTAGATTTATTCCTAGGTATTTTATGGTTTTTTTGTCCAATGGTAAATGGGATCAATTCCTTGATTTCTATTTCTGTCACTTCATTGTTGTGTATAGGAATGCAACGGATTTCTGTGTGTTGATTTTATATCCTGCAACATTGCTGAATTCATGAATCACTTCTAGCAGATTTTTGGTGGAATCTTTTGAGTTTAACAAATAGAGTATCATGTCATCTGCGAAGAGTGAAATTTGGCCTCCTCCTGGCTTATTTGGATTCCTTTTATTTATTTGTGTTGTCTGATTGCAGAGGCAGAGACTTCCAATACTATGTTGAATAACAGTGGCAAGAGTGGACATCTCTGTCTCGTTTCTGACCTTAGGGGAAAGCTGTCAGTTTTTCCCCATTGAGGATGATATTAGCATTGGGTCATTCATATATGGCTTTTATGATCTCGAGGTATGCTCCTTCTATCCCTATCTTCTTGAGGGTTTTTACAAAGAAAGCATGCTGTATTTTGTCAAATTCTTTCTATGCAGCTATTGAGAGGATCATATGGTTCTCGTCCTTTCTTTTAATGATGTGATGAATCACGTTAATTGTTTTGTGGATATTGAAGCAGCCCTGAATCGCAGGTATAAATCCCACTTGGTCGTGGTGAAAAAAAATAATATATTGTTGGGTCCAGTTGGCTCATATCTTGTTAAGAACTTTTGTATCCATGATCAACAGGGAAATTGGTCTATACTTCTCTTTTTTAGTGAGGTCTCTGGTTTCGGAATCAAGATAATGGTGGCTTCACAGAAAGAGTTTGGAAGTTTTCCTCCCATGTCTAATTTTTGGAACAGCTTCAAAAGAATAGGTGTTAACTCTTCCTTAAATGTTTGTTAGAATTCCCCTGGAAAGCCATCTGGCCCTGGACTCTTGTTTTTTGACAGAGTTTTGATTACTAAATCAATTTCCTTACTGGTTATGGGTCTGTTCAAATGTTCTATTTCTTCCTTTTTCAGTTTTGGTAGTGTATATGTTTCTAGGAATTTTTCCATTTCTTCCAGATTGCCCATTTTATTGGCATATAATTGATCATAATGCTCTCTTATTATTGCTTTTATTTCTGTTGTCTTGTTTGTGATCTCTCCTCTTTCATTGTTGATTTTATTTATTTGGGTCTGTTCCTTTTTTCTTTTTGATCAAACTGGATAGTGGTTTATCAATTTTGTTAATTCTTTCAGAGAGGCAGCTTCTGGTTTCATTGATGTGTTCTACTGTTTTGTTGTTGTTGTTTTTATTGTTGTTG
The DNA here is from genome assembly GCF_018350175.1 of Felis catus. NCBI lineage: Eukaryota > Metazoa > Chordata > Mammalia > Carnivora > Felidae > Felis > Felis catus. Next base: position 75,377,185 of record NC_058386.1, on the reverse strand, counting down.
TTTTGATAGCATTAATTTCTGCTCTAATCTTTATTATTTCCTGTCTTCTGCTGTTTTGGGGTTTTATTTGCTGTTCTTTTTCCAGCTCCTTAAGGTGTAAGGTTATGTTGTATATCTGAAATCTTTCTTCCTTTTTTAGGAAGTCCTGGATTGCTATATGCTTTCCTCTCATGACCATCTTTGCTGCATCCCAGAGGTTTTGGGTTGTGGTGTTATGATTGTCATTCACTTCCATATACTTTTTAATTTCCTCTTTAACTGCTTTGTTAGCCCATTCATTCTGTTTTAGGATGTTCTTCAGTCACCAAGTATTTGTTATCTTTCCACAGTTTTTCCTGTGGTGGATTTCGAGTTTCATAGCATTGTGGTCTGAAAAGATGCACGGTATAATCTCAATCTTTTTGTACTTAGGGCTGTTTTGTGTTCCAGTATATGGTCTATTCTGGAGAACGTTCCATGTGCAGTGGAGAAGAATGTATATTCTGCTGCTTAATGATGAAATGTTTTGAATATATCTGTTAAGTCCATCTGGTCCAGTCTGTCATTCAAAGCCATTGTTTCCTTGTTGATTTTTTTTATTAGATGATCTGTCCATTGCTGTGAGTTGTGTGTTGAAGTCTCCTACTATTATGGTGTTACTATCGATGAGTTTCTTTATGTTTGTGATTAATTGATTTATATATTTGGGTGCTCATACATTTGGCACATAAATGTTTACAATTGTTAGGTCTTCTTAGTCTATAGACCCCTTGATTATGATATAATGCCCTTCTGCATCTCTTGATACAGTCTTCATTTTAGTCTAGATTATCTGATATAAGTATGGCAACTCCAGATTTCCTTTTTTGACCATTAGCATGATAGATGGTTTGCCATCCCCTTATTTTTAATCTGAAGGTGACTTCAGTCTAAAGTGGGGCTCTTGTAAACAGCATATAGATGGGTCTTGTTGTCTTATCCATTCTCTTACCCTATGTCTTTTGACTGGAGCATTGAGTCCATTGACATTTAGAGTGAGTACTGAAAGATATGAATTTAATGTCATTATGATGCTTGTAGATTTGGAGTTTCTGGTGGTGTTCTCTGGTCCCTTCTAATCTTTCTTGCATATATATATATATATATATATATATATATATATATATATAATTTCATCATTTCTCCGCTCAGAGAGTCCCCCTTAAAATTTCTTGTAGGGCTGGTTTATTGGTCACAAACTCCTTCAATTTTTGTTTGTCTGGGAAACACCTTATCTCTCCTTCTATTTTGAATGACAACCTTTCTGGGTAAAGAATTCTTGGCTGCATATTTTTCTAATTCATCACATTGAATATATCCTGCCACTCTTTTCTGGCCTGCCAGGTTTCTGTGGATAGGTCTGCTGCAAACCAGATCTGTCTTCCCTTGTGGGTTTTGGACTTTTTTTCCCTTGCTGCTTTCATGATTCTCTCCTTGCCTGAGTATTTTGTAAATTTGACAATGATATGCCTTGTTGATGGTCGGTTTTTGTTGAAACTATGGGCGTCCTCTGTGCTTCCTAGATTTTGATGTCTGTGTGTTTCTTCAGGTTAGGAAAGTTTTCCACTATGATTTGTTCATGTTATCCTTCTACCCGTATTTGTCTCTCTTCCTTTTCTGGGACCCCTATGCTTCTGATGTTGTTCCTATTTAATGAGTCACTGATTTCTCTAAATCTTAAATCATGCTCTTTTGCCTTAATGTCTTTTTTTTGCTTCATTATTCTCTATAAGTTTGTCCTCTATATCACTGATTCTCTGTTCTGCCTCATCCATTCTTGCTGCCGCTGGATCTGTGTGTGATTGCGGCTCAGTTATAGCAGTTTTAACTTATTCTGCCTATTTTTTTTTACTTCTTTTGTCTCTGCAGAAAGGGAATCCAGTATATTTTCGACTCCAGCTAGTATTTTTATTTTCATAATTCTAAATTCTGGTTCAGACATCTTGCTTGTATCTGTGTTGGTTAAATCCCTGGTTGTCATTTCTTCGTGTTCTTTTTTTGTGGGTGAATTTCTTCATTTTGTTATTTTGCAGGGAGAAAAGGAATTAATAAGGTTGAAAAATTAAAATTAAAAAGAAATAAAATTAAAAACAATATTGAAATTAAAAAATTACACACACACACACACACACAAATCTAATAAATGATGCTAGATCCTAGGTGTGTTTTGTTCTGGGTGTTGAAAGTGGTTTGAAAGATTAGATTTAAAAAAGGGGAAAAAAAAAACAAAGAAATCGTTTGAGAATTTGAAAAAATAAATACACTGATGTAGGTTAAAATGAGATGATGGGAGTAAAGTAGAATTTGAAAAAATTTACACAAAAAGAAAGAATATGGTAGTAAAAATTAAAGAAAAAATATTTTTAATAAAAAAATAAAAATGATTTTTTTTCTCTTTCTGTATTCAAGAAATTGAAAGGAAATGAAAAAGAGAAAAAAAGAAAAAAAAAGAAATCTTTTGAAAATTTGAAAAGGTGAATACACTGAAGTAGGCTAAAACAGAATGATGGGAGTAAGAATTTGAAAAAATTTACACAAAAGGGAAAAATATAGTAAAATATGAAGAAAAATATTTTTAATAGAAATTGAAAATAAAAATGAAGTTTTTCTCTTTCTGCATTCAATAAAAAAAAGAAAAGAAAAAGAAAAAAGAAAAAGAAAAAAAGGAAATTATTTGAAAATTTAAAAAGGTGAATACACTGAAGTAGGCTAAAACAGAATGATGGAAGTAAGAAAGAATTTGAAAAAAAATTTATACAAAAGTAAAAAATATAGTAAAAAATTAAAAAAAATATTTTAATAAAAAATTAAAATAAAAATAATTTTTTTCTGTCACTCTATTCAAGCAAAAGTAGTGTAAAAAAGAAAAAAAAAGAAAGAAAATTGAATAGATGGACTTGCTAAGAGATTGAAATAGTACTCAAATTACTTTGTTTCCCCTAGAAGTCAGACTATGTAGCGCTTTATAGTCCATAAACTAAGTAGGCAGTGAGACTTATGTTCTTGAAGAGGGAGGTTGGTCCACTTGGACAGTGCTCAGTGTAACAGCTCTGTTCTCCACTAGATGCCGCTGCTAGCCTAGTGGGGTGGATTGTTGCAGTGCTCCTAGGTGCATATGTGCATGTGTGGGAGCGGTGAAAATGGCGTCACCCAGCTACCCATTCTCTAGTATCAGAACTCTGTTCTCCCCGATGAGCAATCCCACACCCGTCCTCTTTCTTCAGCTTTCATCAACTCCCTGCTTCTTCACTGTCCATGAACAAGCCCTAGGCAGTACCTCTCTTCCGAGTTTTGTCTCAGATGAGGCTGTTTTTCCTGGCTCCTTACTTCTGAAGGATTGTGACTTTGGCCTGTTATATCCCTCTGTGGAAGGGTCTCACTGAGCAATGTCCAAACAATGGCCGAAAATGGCTGCACCCAGGAATGCTTGCTGGACCCTGCTGCTGCTGGAACCCTGAGACTGTGGCCAGGTACGAAACAGCCCCAGAAAAAGTTCACAAGATAGTGTAGCACCAGCTTTTCAGGGATTATGGAAAACCACAACACACATCTGGCACCAGGCTTCACCGTTAATGACCTTGTTCCAGCACCAGCGAATGTGGCCATCTTCTGGGGTCTGCTGGGACCCGGTGGTTTCAACAGTCTCTACCAAATGTCCTTCCAGCAGTGGAACTGCTTTTCCCCATGTGGCCTGACAACCTCTGGGACCCCACTCTGTTCCTGGGGATTCGCCCTTCCCACCAGAGCACAGTCAGCTATTGAGCTGCGGAGTTGCAGACTTTGTGCTCCCCTTGTTTATAGTCTTAGTGAATTTAAACCCTCTCCTTTCTCCTTTCTCCTTTCTATCTTTTTAGTTTAGTCACTGTGGCTGTTTCCAATTTTCTACTTTCTCTCCAGCTGCTTTTGTGCAGGAGTGCTTTTCCCATATTCTCCCCCACCACAGTCTCCATCCTCAGCCTGCAAAGGTAGCTCCGTCCCTGCCGCTGGCTTCTCTCTCCCAAAGTTTACCTCTCCATGCCATGTACCTGCTGAATTATGTGGTTCCAGTTGTGCAGATTGTTGTGTTAACCCTCCACACAGTTTTCTAGGTGTGTAGGATTGTTTAGTGTTGGTCTGGCTGTATTTCATGGACATGAGACACACAAAAAACTTCCTTTGTGTTCCACCATCTTGGCTCCCCTCTCCGACCCTGACTAATGTTTTAAATCAAGATGATCATGTACAGATGAACAAAACAGGTGAGCAGCAACCATTATAGAAAGTTTATGGCTACCTGGAATTTGCAATACATTACACATGCTCTGATACTTATGCATTTTATAAATGTACAATTTCTTCAGACTCTTGTTTAGATTGTTTTCTTTAAAAATGACAAAAAGGCTTCATTATCTGGTTTCTAAAGCTATTAGAGAAGAGGAGTTGCAAATGAGGAAAGGGAAGTTATACTTCTAGGCAAGATCTCTGATGGCAGAAGAAAAGTCATAGTGAATTTTCTTACATCAAAGAGGTGACAGAAAACTCACAAAGAATAGTATGGTGGGGGCAAAGATTCCTGTTCTGTTAAGTACACCTTAAATTCATTAGAGTAACTCTTAATTATCAGGAACAGTTAAATTATACTTAATACCAATTAAATATTGTCTATATTTATTTATATTAAATTTTTTAATGTTTATTTATTTTTGAGACAGAGAGAGACAGGGCATGAATGGGGGAGGGGCAGAGAGAGAGGGAGACAGGTTCCAGGCTCTGAGATGTCAGCACAGAGCCCAATGCAGGGCTCAAACTCACGAACTGCAAGATCATGACCTGAGCTGAAGTCAGATGCTCAACCGACTGAGACACCCAGGCGCCCCTAGGTATATTAATTTGAAATACATATTTCATAATAACAAGAGTTTAAAACCTAATGAGGGTTCTGGATAATCAATATTTTATTGGATATAAATTTTTCAATTTTTTTGATCATTTCCTTAGGTTCTTTAGGGGATAAGAATTTTTTAAAAAGTTACTTGGTCATATGACTATGACATATGATTATGACCAGTCATATCTATTAATTTTTGTTACAATTCCATCCTATTTGTTTATAACATTGCCCTTTTTTCATTTTATCATTAGGTTTGCAAGGAATATTATCATAATCTTCCTCTCCTCTGTGAAAATAAAAATAAAAATAAAATAGTACTGATGAAACCATTTCCCAGAGGACAAAGAAGGGACCTATTTTGCCATGAAAAGTACTTAAGACAGGGAATACTTTATAGTTAAATTTAAAAGACACATTTAAGGTCATGGTATGATAGCTGGTTGCATGAATTTGTTTTTGTTGCTGTTGTTATTTGTTTTTGTTTTTGAGTCAATCCCACTTAAAACAATGTAACAGCTGAATACCATACTGAATATCCATTCCTTCACAAATAGTCTGGCTTTCACTCAATGTTAGGAGAAAATCATTTGGGATAAGGGGAAAACATTTCTATTTTTTTTTATCCTCCTGGTTGCCTTATGTTTGTTTGTTTCTCTCAGGAAAGACTGTATTTTTTCCCAAAATGCTGACCTCAGTTCTTTAGAACTATTTCTGGGAGGAGAAATGCAGTATATCAGTCATAATGCAAGTATCATTCATATGACTGCATTTATAACATAAACGAAGGAGAGGAGTAATAGTAGAGAAGCATTTCAAATCTAAGTTATAGAAAGCATATACGTGTTTTGAAAAGATTAAATAGAAGTGAACATCTCAGTGATAAAATTGTCTCTTAGCCCACTAAATGCTTAAAAAGGGAGAAATAGGCAAAATGGCTTTCCACTAAATCTCATTTTTTTAATTTATTTATTTTGAGAGAGACTGAGATAGCACAAGTGGGGAACGGGCAGAGAGAGAGGGAGAGAGAGTCCCAAGCAGGCTCTGTGCTGCCAGTGCGTAGCCTGAGGTGGGACCCAAATTCACAAAACCGTCAGATCCTGACCTGAGCCAAAACCGAAGAGTTGGAGGCTTAACCGACTGAGCCACCAGGCATCCCTCCACTGAATCTCTTAAGAACACAATTTATTATGTTGTTTGACTTTGTTATCTGTCCAAAAAGATTCTAATTTCCTTAATTAAGTAACAATATTTATTTTAACAATGGCCCATAGAGAGAATCCTATTAATGTAATGGTTTTTCATTTTCTACCACATAGATGTGATAGATATATCCATGGTTGAAAGAATAGTCAATTATTTTTTCGTCTTACAAATATTTATTTATTTGAATTGGTATCAATGTACATAGCTAAAATTTTGTTTTATTTTTTTAATTTTAATTTAAATATAATTAACATAAAATGTTATATTAGTTTCACGTGTACAATACAGTGACTCAACAATTCTATAATCACCAGTCCTCATCATGACAAGTGCACTCCTTAATCCCCATCATCTATTTCACCTATGCCCCCCATATCCCCTCCAGTAACCATCAATTTGTTCTCCATAGTTTAGAGTCTCTTTCATGGTTTGTCTCTCTCTTATTTTTTCCTTTGCTTGTTTGTTTCTTAAATTCCACATTTGAGTGAAATCATATGGTATTTCACTTTCTCTGACTTACTTATCTCACTTATACCCTCTAGCTCCATCCATGTCTTGGCAAATGGCAATATTTCATTCTTTGTTATGACTGAATAATATTCCACTATATATATATATAATTTATGTCACCTCTTTTTTATCTGCTCATCTTTCAGTGGACACTTGGGCTGCTGGCATGCCTTGGTTATTATCAATGATGCTACTATAAACATAGGGGTGCATGTATCCCTTTGAATTAGTGTTTTTGTATTCTTTGGGTAAATATCCAGTAATGCAATTGCTGGACCATAGGGTAGTTCTGTTTTTAACGTTTTGAGGAAACTGCATAGTGTTTTCCACAGTGGCTGCACAAGTTTGCATTCCTATGAACAGTGCAGTAGTGTTCTTTTTGCTCCACATCCTCATTAACACTTGTTTCTTGTGTTGTTGATTTTATCCATTCCAAGAGGTGTGGGTGATATCTCATTGTAGTTTTGGTTTGTATTTCCCTGATGATGAGTGGTATTGACATCTTTTCATGTGCCTGTTGGCCATCTGGATGTATTTTTTAGAAAATGTGTGTTCTTTTATTCTGCCCATTTTTAAATTGGATTATTTGTGTCTTTGTTTTTTTAATTCTTGATTTTCAGGAGTGCTTTATATATTTTGGATACTATCCCTTTATCAGATATGTCATTAGTAAATGTCTCTTTCCATTAAGTAGGTTGCATTTTAGTTTTGTTGATTGTTTCCTTCACTGTGCAAAAGTTACTTATTTTGATATAGCCCCAGCAGTTTATTTTTGCTTTTATTTACCTTGCATCAGGAAGTATATTTAGAAAAATGTTGCTACAGCTAATGGCAGAGTCTTTATTACCTGTGGATTTTTTTCTAGTAGTTTTATGGCTTCAAGTCACACATTTAGGTCTTTTATCTATTTTGAATTTATTTTTTGTATGGTATAAGAAATAATCCAGTTTCTTTTTCATGTAGCTGATCAGTTTTCCCAACACCATTTGTTGAATAGAGTTCCTTTTTCCCATTGGATATTCTTAACACATTGTCAAAGATTAATTGACCATATTATTGTGGGTTTATTTTGGGGTTTTCTACTCTGTTGCATTGATCTGTGCGTCTATTTTTATGCCCGAACCATAGTGTTTTGATTACTACAGCTTGTAATATAACTTGAAGTCCGAAATTGTGATACCTCCAGCTTTCCTTTTTCTTTCCAAAATTTCTTTAGTTATTGAAGGTCTTTTATGGTTCCATACAAATTTTAGGATTGTTTATTCTAGTTCTGTGAGAAATATTGGTAAATTCTGGTATTATTTTGAGAGGGATTGCATTAAGTGTGTAGGATTCTTTGGGTAGTACAGACATTTCAACAATAATTGTTCTTCCAGATTATGAACATGGAATACCTTTCCATTACTTTATATTGTCTTCAATATCTTTCATCAATGTTTTATAGTTTTTATGCTACAGGTCTTTTACCTCTTTAGTTAGGCTTATTCATAGATATCACAATTTGGTGTGATTTTAAATCTGATTGTTTTCTTAATTTCTCTATTAGTGTATATAAATGCAAAAATTTATTAATATTGGTATCTTATCCTGCAAATGTACTGAATTCATTTATCAGTTGTAGTATTTGTGTGTGTGTGTGTGTGTGTGTGTGTGTGTGTGTGTGTGGAGTCTTTAGGGTTTTCTATATATAGTATCATGTCATCCGAAAATAGCAAAAGTTTAATTCTTCCTTACAAATTTGGATGCTTTTTATTTCTTTTTTGCTAATTGCTATTGCTAGGTCTTCCAGGACTGTGTTGAATAAAAATGGTGAGAGTGCATAACTTTGTCTTGTTCCTGACCTTAGGGGGAAGGTCTCATTTTTTTTCCATTTGGTATGATGCTTACTGTTTTTTTAAAATATATATGGCCTTAATTATGTTGAGATATATTTCCTCTAAACCTACTTTGTTGAGGGCTTTTATCATGAGTGTATGTTGTAGTTTGTCAAATACTTTTTCTGTGTCTTTGAAATGAACATATGGTTTTTATCCTTTCTCTTATTGATGTGATGTATCACATTGATTGATTTGTCAAAATTGAACAACCTTGCATCCCAGAAATAAATCCTACTTGATCGTGACTTTTTAAATGTATTTTTGGATTCAGTTTGCTAGTATTTTTTTTGAGTTTTTTTGCATATGTTTTCATCAAGGATATTGACATGTAGTTCTTACTTTTTGAGGTGTCTTTGTCTGGTTTTGGTATTATGGTAATGTTGGCCTCATATAATGAATTTGGCAATTTTCATCTTTTTCTAATTTTTTGGAATAGTTTGACAAGAATAGGTATTAAATATTATTTAAATGTTTGGTAGAATTCACCTGTGAAGCATCTGGTCCTGGCTTTTTTTCACTGGTAGTTTTTTGGTTATTGATTCAATCTCCTTGTCCACAATCAATCTATTCAAATGTCCTATTTCCTCCTGCTTCAGTTATGGTAGGTTATATGTTTGTAGAAATTTATCCATTTCATTCAAGTTGTACAATTTGTTAGCATATAGCTTTTTATATTGTTTTTATTTCTGTGTTTTTGGTTATTTCTCCTATTTAATTTGTGATCTTGTTTATTTCAATCATTTCTCTTTGTTTTTTGATGAGTCTGGCTAGAGGTTAATGAATTTTGTTGATCTTTTCAAAGAAGCAGTTCCTGGGTTTCATTAATTTTTCTATTTTCTTTTAGTTTCTATATCATTTATTTGCACTCTAATCTTTGTTGTTTCCTTCCTTCTCTTTTTTTTGGGGGGGTTTGGTTTGTTCTTCTTTTCCTAGCTCCTTCAGGTGTAAGGTTACATTATTTACTTGAGATTTTTCTTGCTTCTTTTTAATTTTTTAATGTTTATTTTTGAGAGAGAGAGATATACAGATTTGATCAAGGGAAGGGCAGAGAATCTGAAGCAAGCTCCAGGTTCTGAGCTGTCAGCACAGAGCCTGAGGTGGGGCTCAAACTCACGAACTATGAGATCATGACCTGAACCAAAGTCAGAAGCCCAACTGACTGAGGCACCCAGGCACCCTGAGCTTTTTCTTGCTTCTTGAGTTAGGCCAGTATTGCTATAAACTTCCCTCTTTGAACTGCTTTTGCCTTATCTCAAAGATTTTTAGACAATTGTGTTTTCATTTTCATTTGTTTCCATGTGCTTTTTTAATTTTTTTCATTGATTTCTTGGTTAATCCATCCATTGTTTAGTAGCATTTTACTTAAGCCTCCCTGTATTTGTGGTGTTCCAGATTTTTTCTTGTGGTTGATTTCTAGCTCCATAGTGTTGTTTTCAGAAAAGATGCATGGTATAACTTTAATCTTTTTGAATTTTCTGAGGTGTGTTTGTGTGTGTGTGTGTGTGTGTGTGTGTGTGTGTGACCTAATATCAGATCTATTCTGGAGAATGTTCCATGTGCACCTGAAAAGAATGTCCATTCTGCTGTTTTAGGATGGAATATTGTAAATATATCTGTTACAGCCACCTGGTCCAATGTATTACTCAAATCCATTTTTTCCTTGTTGATTTTCTGTTTAGCTTATCTGTCCATTGATATATGTAGGATGTTAAAGTCCCCAGTGTTATTGTATTACTATTGATTGGTTTCTTTATGTTTGTTATTAATTGTTTTATATTTGGGTATTGTCAAATCTTTTTTGATCATTGTATCTTCTTGTTTGATTGTACCTTTTCTTATGATCACTGTCCTTCTTTGCCTTTTGTTACATTCTTTGTTTTAAAATTTAGTTTTTCTGATGTAATTATTGTGACTCCAGCTTTCCTTTAACATTCATTTGCATGATAGTTGTTTCTCCATCCCCTCACTTTCAATCTGTAGGTGTCTTTTGGTCTGAAATGAGTCTCTTATAAGCAGCATATAGATGGGTCTTGTTTTGTATCCACTCTATCTCCCTATGCCTTTTTATGGAAGCATTTAGTAAATTTACATTCAAAGTAATTATTAATAGATATGTATTTATTGCCATTTTATCACTTGTTTTGTTGATTTTTTTCTAAAGTTTTTCTCCGATCCTTTATTGTTTTCTCTATTTCATGGTTTCCTGGTTTTCTTTAGTGATATATTTTGATTCCTTTCTCTTCATTTTTTGCATATAAGTGGTTTTTGATTTGTGGTTACCATTAGGTTTGTATATATCATCTTCTGCATATAGCAGTTAAAATTAAATTGATGGTTATTTAATTTTGAACTCATTCTTTATTCCTCTCCCCTTCACATTTTAGATATATGGTGGCATATTTTACATCCTTTTATTTTGTGAGTTCCTGGGCTGATTTTTTTACAAAAATTCACTTATCTTGTTTTTGTATTTCCTACTCTCATACAATCACTTTTGGTCTTTCTTTTCCACTATAAGATTACCCTTTCATATTTCTTGCAGAGTTGGTTTATTGGTCATGAACTCCTTTAATTTTGGATTGTGTGGAAACTCTTTTTCTCTCCTTCTCTTCTGATTGATAGCCTTGCTGGATAGAACATTCTTGGCTGCAGATTTTTCAGTCAGCACTTTGTGTGTGTGTGTGTGTGTGTGTGTGTGTGTGTGTGTTAGAGAGAGAGCATGAGCAGGGGAGGGGCAGGGAGAGAGGAAGAGAGATAATCTCAAACAGACTCTACATGGAGCCCAACACAAGGCTCAGTCTCATGACCCTGAGATCATGACCTGAGCTGAAATGAAGAGTTGGACACTTAACTGACTGAACCATTCACGCACCCCAGCACTTTGAATATATCATGCGACTCCTTTCTGGCTTGCCAAGATTCTGTTGAAAAATATGCTGATAGCCTTATGGGATTTCCTTTGTATGTAACTGTCTACTCCTATTGCTTTATTTTTTTTTCTCACTACATTTTGCTATTTGAATTACAATATGTTATCTTGTGGATCCGTTATTTTTTATTTTGTTGAGGATTCTTTGGGCCTGCTGGATCTGGATATATGTTTTCTTTCCCAGATTAGGAAAGTTTTCAATTATTATTTCTTTTAATACATTTTCTTCCCCCTTTTCTCTCTTATTTCCAGGATCATTATAATATGAATGTTACTACATTTCATGGAGTCACTGATTTCACTGTCTATTCTTATTTTGCATATTTTTTTCTTTCTTTTGGTTAGCTTGATTACTTTCTATTATTCTGTTTTTATTTCATTAATTTTTCCCCTGCTTCTTCCATTCTGTTCTTCATTCCATCAAGTATGTTTCTCACTTCATTTATTTAACCCTTTATCTCTGGTATGTTATTACTTATATCTTTGATTAGGATCTCACTGATGCCTTCCACTCTTTTCTCAAGTCCAGTGAGTACCTTCATAACCATTACTATAAATTCTCTACCAGAAATGTAACCGATATGTTTCACTTAGATCTCTGGCTGTGGTCTTTCCTGTTCTTTCATTTGGGACAAATTCCTCAGTCTTCTTGCTTTGTCTAAGTCTCTGTGCCTCTTTCTCTGTGGTAAGGAAGTCAGCTATATCTCTTCTTCCTGTGGGTATTGACCTTATAAAGAAGAGGTCCTGTACTGTCCTGCAGTGTAGTGTGCCCTGTTCCCCAGGGACTGGCACTTTATAGAGTGTCTCCAATGTGAGATGCATGTGCTTTATCCTTCATGGAAGTTTCCTGCAGAGGATCTCTTTGTTGTGGGCAGTGTTTGGTTCCTAGCCTGAATGTAGCACATTTTAACTAGGTGTGCTCTGGTCTGCTTGTGAAGTGAGACCTGTAGCCACTGCTGCCAGAGGTGAAGCCCTGCAAAACTCTCCAGTTGGGAGATATGGTTTTGGCAGGGGTTGGACTGTTCTTCTGGGGAAGTAGGCCTGCTGCACTGGGATGGAAGCAAGTGTTACAGAAGGGGAGTTACACTGGAGCACAGGGGTGGGGGGTGGGACTGATGTAAACAAGTTAGGTAGGGAGTTTCAGGACAGCACTGGTTCTTGCAGGTGGCTCTGTGCTTATGCTGAGGGGAACAGGAGGAAATTTACCAAAGGGGTCTCTCTATGAATGCTGCCTCTCTGGAATGAGCTCTGAGATGAGCAAATAATCTCCCTACTGTGTGCCCCTGGTGCTCTTCAGATCACTGTTTCCATGTTGTATGTCCATGGACTGTTTGCTCTGCCTTCTCTCCAAGAGTAGTCCAAATGCCCACTAGACTCTGCCTGAGTCAAGCCTACCTTTAAACCTCCAGGCTCCAAGCCTTGCTGGTTGCAAGAACTCAGGAAACTAAAAACCTCTTGCCTTTCAAGTCTATTGCTATGGGGATATGTCTTCCTTGTGTGGGCTCCTCTGTGTGCTAGTCTGTATTTCACTCTTCTCTATGACTGTATCTTCCTCCCCATCATGGTGTTCAAGATCCATTTCTCTCCCAAGGCACGTTTCCACACATCCTACCCTATTTGATGTGGCCACTTCTCCACCTTTAGTTGTAGAGGTTGTTCTGCCAGTATTCATTTGATTTCTGGAGTACTTAGGATGATTTGATAAGTATCTAGTTGTATTTGTGGGACAAGGTGAGCCTAGGGCCCTCCCACTTCAGTACTATCTTCCAGACTAGCAGAACAGTCAGTTTTTACAAGAAGTTGGATTACGTGTTTTTATTTTTTTATTTTATTTTTATTTATTTATTTTTTTAGTAGAGGATCAGAGTCATTGTCCATTTAATTTATTTTTTCAGGGTGTTGTTTCTGAAGAACTTGAGGGAATGTGAAACAACTCATTTCTCACTTCCTTGGAGACTCCAACACTATGAGGATATTGATGAAGTCACTCAAAATTATTTGTTCTTTAGGTCAGTCTATTTGTTTTGCCCTGTGAAAATAACTATGAAACCATTATTTTAGAATAAAAATTCCAGTTTGATTTATATGTGTTTGTTTAGATGTGATTTTATCTGAGCTTTTACTTCTATGTACTGACCCATATTATGAAGTATAAGGCATAAGTTATAGTTATGGATATTATATCATTTAACTTATCAGATAATTCAAAATGAGAATCTCTGTCATTTCCAGTTGTAAAAATATTTAAATACTGTGTGTAGGCATGAGTGTATGTACACAAATATCTGTATCATTTAGGGTTCTCCAGAGAAGGAAACCAAGACAATACAATATAATATATATTCATGTGTATGTATATAGAGAGAAAGACAGAAAGGGGAGAGAAAGAGAAATTTAAAGAATTGGCTTAGTTGGGGAGAAAAAAATGTTTTTTCTTCTGTCCTCCTACATTTTTTGGATGATCTAATAATTAATTTGACACAAAGCAGATATAACTGGGAAAACAAAGTTTAATAGGAGCATCTGGGTGGCTCAGCCAGTTAAGTGTATGACCCTTAACTTCAGCTCAGGTCATTATCTCACAGTTTGTAAGATGGAGCCTTGCATCTGGCTCCTTGTTGATAGCGTGGAGCCAGCTTGGCATTCTCTCTCCCTCTCTATCTGCCCTCCTCCTCTCAAAATAAATAAACATTTTTAAAAAGTTTAATAACATGTATATATGGTAAAGTCCCAGAAAAACTGAGTAGGAACTCCCCCAAATGGCCAAAAACATCACTTAAATACCATCTTCAGCTAAAGACAAAGAAGATATTGAAGGTTGGAAGACAGTTATGCAAAATTACCAGGAAAAACACAGTAAACAATGGTAGATTTTTATGAAGATTTAAGTAATTGATTTCTCCATTGATAAAAGTGTCTAGAAATTTTGTCATTTTTCTCTTCCTGGCACAGCAAGGGAGATACCCATATCAATGGAAATTTATCTTGTAAATGTTAATGTGTCTTAGAAAACGGTAAATCTATTGGTTTTAATAACTTCTCTTATGTCTGCAGATTCTTAAAAATACCCAGCTTAAGGTACTGAATATGCTGAAGAGGCATATATTGGAGTAGCAAAATTTGCTACCCTTCACTCATATAATTTTAGGGGCTGGAAAGTCTGAAATCTGTAGAGCAAGTGGTAAGCTGGAAAGTTGGGTTAATTGCTGCATTCTTGAGACAGAATTTCTTCTTCCTGGGAAACCTAACTTTTTTCTCTTAAGATCTTTCAACTGATTGGATGAGTCCCACCTACATTATCCAGGGTAATATCCCTTATTTGAAATAAAATGATTGTAGATATTAACTACATTTACAAGTACCTTTGTGGCAACACCAACATTACTGTTTGATTAAATAACTGGGTACTATAGCCTTATCAAGTTCACACATAAAAGTAACCATCACAATATCTTATAAGGACATATAATTCTTAGTTTCAAGTTTCTTAAAATCAATTTCTTAAGTAATTGACCAGTAGATAAATAAATTTTCCTTATTTTTTCTTCCAAATCATTAAGTGAATATTCTTCATAAAGATTAGGTTTATTATCTTTAAACATTTTTCTTCCTGGGAGCCATTACCACACTTACCACTGTTAACTAGTAAGATATTTTGCTTCTCAGTTGTTAACCCAACATAATAACTTGTTTCTGACCATACTCATGATTTTGTAAGATTTTAGCAGTTATCTTAGGGCATTTCAGATATGTTCACTGTCTCCTTTACTTTCTCCAAATTGGAGAAACAATACCCTACTAGAACCTCATGGGCAAGGGCTATTTTGAAACAGTCCATCTAGCTTTTATGAAACAGACCATTGTCACAGAAGAAAATACATCCCATTTTCAAAAAGGTTTATTCTATTTTCCTTTTATTGCTGTTTTTAGTTTTAGGGACCCACCATAATCCATTATAAAGGTGTGATTTTTGACAACATGGTAGCTATTCAATACTCCATCTGTTTATTGTCCACATTTGTGAGAAATCTCGTCCTGTTACTTTGAGAATGACAATGACAAAATAACTATATTCATAATTGTAACTCTATTTTGTAATGATTTGATATTTGAAAATTATTCTTTTGAGTATCATCTCATTTTGGATTGTGAGTTGTCCGACAGATTATGCCACTTAATATGGCTAAAAACACAATTAAGTAATATCCATCAAATTTGGATAATAAGCTGTGTATAGTTACATGGAGAAATGACTTTTGTTGTTCTCTGATTACATTGGATAAGTTATTGAAAACTCAAATTATTAAAAGAATTAGATATAAATTATACTCCAAAGTATATCTTATTCTTGTGTCTCCTTAATCAAAAGGTAGCAGCTTTCAAGATGGGCCACTGACACCTGGGTGGCTCAGTCAGTTAAGCATATAACTCTTGATTTGTCTTAGATCATGATCTCATGGTTCGTGATATTGTCAGCACAGAGCCTTCTTGAGATTCTCTCTCTTCCTTTCTCATCCCCTCCTTTCTCTCTTTCAAAATAAATAAATACACTTTAAAAAATAAAAAAAGTATATCTTTTTTAATGGACCAAAATACTTTCTTATAAGTCTGATTAATAAGATTTGAAGCAAAAAATTATTTTCAAATATATTGTTGGAGGTTATTGAGTGTGTACACTTGCCTTAAGATAGGATATACCAGATTGTCCCAAACATGTACAAGATTTAAATTATGGTCTTTAGGGAAAAATCAACTTTACTAATTCATTTTATGTTTAAAACCCCTAAAAATGCGGGTACACAGTAGATACCTGTTGTGATCAATTAGTTCTGATGGTACTATACCAGAAAGTGCTTGCTTTCATGAATAAAACAAATCTAGCCACAATTTTCTTTGAAGATGTTGAACCATGCCCCATTTTTAAAGTTAGTATTTTTAATGATTATGCTACAGTCATTCTGAAGTTGCAAATCTAATGTCACAGTTGTTAGACTGACTTTATAGGACATTACAAATCAATAGTGACCTTTAGTATAATTTCGTACAATCTAAGTAAGAAAACAACTTATACCTGACAAGTGACTGGAAAGGTGTTTGCTTAAATTTGTGTACTTTGTTTCTTAGGTAGTATATCCATAAGTAACACATTCATAATACAGTTGCCATTATAACATGGCACATGATAGAATAAAATTTCGTGTAATATGATTCCATCTTAGGTCATGATTTAAAAATGAAAAAGTTATTCAGAAATTAAAAATTTATTTTTAACATATCACTTTACATGTAGTTTGTTTTCATGTAAAAATAAAACAATAAAATCAAGGTTATAGTGAGGATTCCGAATCCAGGGTATTAATAACTGTGTGGTAAACACAAACCTAGAAGTATCAGTTGGAGAATTAAACTACTTTTATAAAACTGTACAACTGTACTCAGGGAAAGAAAAACAAAATCATCAACACAGGGTTCAGCCAAGATGCTATGTTTGATTTGTGTACTTCTATTCGACCTTGCCCTATACTATCTAGAAGATTAATGCATCAAATCTATCTTTGCCTTTTAACACAGTAGGAGAAATATGCTCTTAGTACACACATACACACAAAATGTTCTGCAAAACAAGAGGGAAAGCAATTTTCAATTCATTTGAAAAGATTTATTAGGCAATAAATGGGGAAAAAGATTATTGCCAAGTTATGAACTCGATGTACCATAATTAGACATAAGATCTAAATTAAGTTACGTTTTAAACTAGGAATGCATTCAAGATCACATAGCTTTGATGGAATGTATTTTCCTCATGAAAATAAACATTCTGATAAGTTACTTTCTGTATTTAATATGAATGGAGACAAAAGAAAATAACTCCAAATCATATAAATGCTCTGGAGATAAGAAGGCGGTTTTGTTTATTTTCAGGCATGCTCTTCTATGGCATTGGGAGTAATCCAAATGAGTTTGCTTCATTTTGTGATATAGATTATGTTGACTGTTGAGCCAACTGCATCTTGATCTTTGCAGCATAAATATATTTGCAGCATAAATATAATTTACAGTAAATATAAAACTGTTCTGAATTGATCCATGGAACAGTGGCAATTTATGAAATTCTTGCACTATTTAATAATTCACTTTACCATTCAATGAACTGGGTTTTTCTGGACTACCACCACAAGGAGGCTTTGTTCACTGATGTCACCTGGGAGGGCAATTTGACTTTCAAGGTCATTGAGTTTAAATTAGCTCAATTCAAAGAAAGTGATATAATTCTAGTATTTGTGTTGTGTGTAGCAGAATTGAAATACAAAAAAAATTATATGGTGGGTGAGATTAATCTTTTGTTAACTGCTATATACTCATTCAGGATCCCTTTCTCCTTTCCTGGTAGCATTCTAAGACTCAAAAGACAGTATATCTAATGGTAGAGTAGATATTTGGGGGCTTCAGAGACTTCCATATACTACTTTTAATTTACTGATAAAAGCACACTGCTTCTAGAGTGAAAATTCCTGGAGAAAAATCACTAAAGGTAGTTTTCTTCTAAAGTAATATGCATTATTACCATAATTAATTCTAACACTGGACAATTTAAAAATATATAATCCACACTTATTTTTGGTATATAGTTTATATAAATAAAAAAGACTACCATTCAAAAAAACACACCCATTATGTTTTCAGTGTGGGTGGGTGAGGGTATAGATAAAATCATCAGCAGTGGTGTACACTTTAAATGCACAAACTTCTGTATGGCTAAGCAATGACTTTAATTATTTACCATTATAAATAAAGCTTATATGTACTTGGAAAATAATAGAATTGGTTAGAAGAGGATTGCAAACTTAAAAAACAGAGTAGGTCAAGTAACATAGGCATCTATACTATAATTATTCCATTACTTGAAGCCATAGGAATACTTTGTTTTATGTAATGCTTCATTGTTTATCAGAACCAGGGTAAATCTAACTACATTTGTAATGCTTTTGCTACTACTCTGAGCAGTCAAAACATTTTGGCATATCTCCTATTCATTTTTGGTCCTTAAGGCATCTCCCATTCAGAGAGGTTTTTCCATAGTAATATGCATGCCTTCTGATGTTTTTCCCTGTTCTTTCAATTGAGGTCTTGTTAGTTGACATAATGAAAAGAGCAAATTGCCTAATCAAGCTGTTTGTAGTACTAAGAACTGGGGAAAGATTTTTTAAATTATATGTATGTAATGCATATCATCAAAATCAGTGGCATTGTTAGTGAGAATGAGCTCACAACACAGTCATTTGAAGAGAGGAACTATTTCTGCCCTCGCCCTGTGATCATTCACACAGAACAAAGAAACAAACAAAGATATATAGACTGTCAACATCTGTATAGTAAAATTTTCAAATTTATAATGGAATTAATGCTTTCAAAGCTATAAATATCAAAATGTGGCTCTGCATCTGCATGCTTTTTGACAAGCTGTGCTGAAAGACAGTCGGTTGGTGTTGTAGGTGAGAAATATGGTGTATGGGTTGCAATTTGTTTATTTTCTGATGCACACCCATGGGCCATATGGTCAGGGTCTTCATGGAAACAAACTGTCCATAATTTTCTTCCAGCTTGACGACAGGGTAGTAAAAGTATTTCAGAGGTGTAGAACAACCTCAGCAAAACTGTTAATTATATAGACTGTATGCAGGTTGATGTAATCTATCATCCTTCTTATCTACACATATCTCAGTGTCAGGTATGTATGCTATTTCAATTAATGTGTTAGAGATTTATCATGCTATCTCCTTCAGGACATAGATGTTTCTCCCCTATCAAGGTGAGGACTGAATAACGCACCTCCTTTTCTTTTCCAATGTCAAAGAATATCAGCTTAGAAGAATAATCAAACTTACCATGGTTGTTTCTCAATAATACAAAGACTCAGAGTATATGTATTTTTGTACCACAACAGATTGATGTTTTCACATTTGTGTTCTTTTGGGACTTTGTAGTAATATTTTGCTATTATCACCAATGCAGAGTATTACCTTGGAAACTACTTTTAATAACATTTCATTTAAAAAAATTCTTTGTACTACAATAAGTGCACATCATTATAATGGAAGTCAATAATAAACATTAGGACAAATATGAAAACAATGTGTGCTTTGCACATGCTGAAAAAGGTATATATCATGGTAATCAAGTGCTTTAATAAGAGATGTAATGTCATTAAGCTTCAGAGATAATAATGATCAATAGTCTCTAGGTACTGAGCTTTGAGTTGTTTAGTCAGAAGCTGGATGGAGCTGTATGCAAAATAATTTTCATTCCTTGTATCTTATGACCTGTGGCACACAGGTGAAAGCCAGCCAATTAATTAGGGGTGACTTCTATGATTAGAACATGAAGTGAAACCAAGTGGCCTATATGGGAATTTTCCCCATGATATGGATCTTTTTAATATCATGTTATAACCAATGCAGCAAATAAGTTCTAACTCAAAGTAGAAATAAGAGTATCTGCTGTTCAAATTGCTGACAACTATTCACTATTGCTATGATCATAATTCTGAAATTCTGGTTCTAGTTAGTGAAAAAATGGATTATACACTATAGGAAAGGTAAATAATTTTTGCTTAAAGTGAAAGGTAAGCCAACATGGTAACATTCTTATTTTTTCATATTCAAGAATGTACTTGAAATAAAAATTATTAAGTTGCCAGAAAATGGATCTGATTTGGTTATCTATAATTCAAAGTATTAAGATAGTTGCCTTTAGATATTAAGACCTGAATAGCATTAAGTTAAAAATACTTTCAAGCTCTTATACTGAAGCTGAAATTCTATGGCTTTGTAATCACTGCTGCCATTTCCTCTGAAAGACTACCCACATTTGATAATGGCAAGTGCTCCACAGTGAAAAGATGTATGGGCTTTTCCATTTATTTTTGTCTTAAAATGATTTGACTCATAGTTTCAACTGGGAAGTTGTTACAACCTATTTTATGTCACCAGTCACATTAGTGTACCATTTAAATTTGTGATGGAAAACCTGCATATACTTGGATTTGGTTAAAAGATACTATGTTTATCCAGACCACTTAGGATTGGTAACATGATCTTAATAGCTCAATTTCACAAGAATAACTTCTCATGAGATTTATGAATTATACAGCTGTTCTCTCAACTGTGTATCTTGTAGGAACTGCCTGGATTGTATACTTCCTGCTTCCTGTATGTTTATCTGGCATCAACATGGAATTTCTAGAACTGTTTTTAGGTTCCACCTCTGATATGAACATATCCTTTTGCCTGTACCTCATGCTAAAAGTTAACCGGTTATTATTTGAATTAATAGTTTATACCTTCTGAGACAAGTCCATTTTTTTAGAGATGCTGTTTTTGTCACCATATTTATCATGTATGTTGCTACAATCCTGGAGAGCAAAAATGAAGAAAATTGATGGTAATAGCAAGCAAAAACATATTTCAATGCTACTGCATATAAAACACTATAACCATTTACTGGCAACACAAAGATATATGTGATATTTGTGGGAAGATATTATAAATGTCAAAATGTGCATTAGTGAGGTATGTAAAATTATCACATAGGTTTGGGATTAAATTATAACTTGCAGAAAGGTAGACCTAGACAAGCATTAAAGAATTGTGGGGGAATATGAAAGGCAAAGTACTCCAGTGTGTAGAATAATACGGGCAAAATTTGAGGCTATTGAGAGTTTCACCCAGCACCTCAGACATGTGCTAATAAAGGCTATTTTATGTTTTTTTTGTTAACTATATGTATATATGAAATTCCATACAAGCTATAGTTAATTGACTATATTATGATGATAATAATTATTTTAGCTAAAATTCTTTTTGTGTGAGAATTATTATTTCAGGCAAATTTCTATTTACATGACTACCATCAATATATGAAAAGTGCCCAAATATTTATTTTGCATTGTTTTCTTCCAGGTGGGAACAGGAAGGGAGAGGAAGAGAACTAACTCTACTTGTGATAGGCCTAGCTCTCTTGACTCACTGTCAGGGTCCTTAATGGCTCCTCCTTTGTCATCTCAAACATTTTCAATACCTACTCCCTGACTAGGAAAATGTTACAACCCTAATTTCACATTTCCTACTAGCACAAAATATGTAAAAAACAGCATATAAACAACAGACCTACAAGTTCAAAAGGAAGGAGTAAGATACTGGGATGCAGTATCTTATAGATGTGTATGTGAAACCTTTCTTGTAACCTCTTACTACCGTCCTCCACACTTATCGTGTGCCCTATTTATTTTCCTCCATCAATGAATAAAACAATGATTTTCACTTGTTAATTTAAACAAAATAACTAGGCATCAGCTCCCATGGATCTTTGACAAAATATCATACAACCAAAACTACTTCTGAAGTCTTATTTTCATAATAGGGAGATTTCTACCTGTTCTCTGAGTTTAGTAATTGCAATCTCCCTGACAGGTGAATTCAGAAAGCATCCTTTTTGTTCACTGAAGCAGTGTTCTGACTATATAGTGCATTAAGTGGTCAACAAAGGACCATCCACTAAAGACTGTGCTGGGATAGGCTGGAGTGTAAGCAGGTGCACTGCTCTAGGGTTGAGTAATTACAGAACTCCATCATTTGAATTTGACTGGCCTCCTTTCATCCCCAATAACCTGAGCAATTTCAGCTGTGCTATTCCATTGCATTAAAAGGTCACTTTCCACTGCAAAACTGAAAAGTGAAGAATCAAAGAATTCAATTATACAAATGACTAGACTTTGATTTATTTTTTTTATTTTTTTGCCCAAAATTACCCAGGTATTTATTCCATTGTGTTTTGACTTCATAATGTAATTACTGACAAGAAAATAACAGTTTAATATGCCTTTATGGTATAAACAACTCTTGACATATTTTGTTACAGCCAGATTTAAAATGTGAAATGGATCTATATGATTGAGAAAATCTAACAAATACAAGCTTTTAAAATGCAATGCAATTATATTTAGTACACTGTACTTGATAAGACATAATGTTTGGGGAGCTGCATCTTACTTCTTCATTCATGCTTATCGTACTTCTGCCAAAAGAAGAGGCATTTAAAAAGCCCCTTACCTCTATCCCCTGTGGCTGACTGTGTAGGCGATGGGAAATTTTCACTGTTCCTTTTTGTGTGTCTCAGGATATTCTTTTACCTGTTTGATTTAAGCCAGAAGGAACTGCTGTTGAATGCTGATGAGAAATTGGGTAAAGCCTCCAGCCAGTTTTTTGTTTTGTTTTGTTTTGTTTACATTTTGGCTACATTGTTTCAGAAATTTAGACACCTGTTTGATCTTAATCATGAGTGTCTAAAGTCAGTTAGAACCATTCCCCATAGCTGTTTAATATGTACCTGTGTCTGCTTGACCAGGTGAATAGGTAAACATTTCAGTCATTGCTGGTGAGAATAAATTGTTTTGTTTGGATGGGGTTTGTAGAGACAAGTGAATCAAAAGCCGCAGAGTCAGCTGTAGCTGTGTCATGCTTGGTGGAATGCCTCCATCATTTGTGATGCAAATAGTAATTTATTTCTGCCCAAAGCACATCAGCCACAAGGATTAGTTTCCTTCCAAGGTAGGGAAACTGATTTAACCTACCATTTTGCTTTTCTCCAAGTTTCTTATTTACAACACTTTCTTAATGAGCTCTGTCAGAGTAGCTGCTTGTATGATCCTCATGATATCAGGGCCTGTGCAGCAGAATGGTTAATGATGCACGCCATGCTAGTTCCAGTGGAAAACATTACAGATTGACTAAACACCATGAACAATATGCCAACCTCATAATAAATGGAACAGTGCCACCTTGTGACCATAAAATAAGAAAACAAATTAAGATGACTAGGATTCTACATGTTAGAGTGGTGTTTTGAACCTATTTCTGACTAATACTGTGGTCATGCTAGCTACAAATAATAGTAACCTAATTCCTTTTACATTTTTCTCCTTTTTCCCCCTTTGTGGCAGTGCCTATGATCTGACTGTATGCATTTCATATAATAGCTATGCTATTATATACAATATAATATAATATAAGTTAGATATATACATTTTTAAGTGGGCATTTTTATTCTATTCATTTCCCACCTTCTTTCTTCTTTATTTCTTTCTCTTTCTCTGGATTTAGCCTTGAAACTTTTTGATTGTCTGGATTTCTTTTCTCCCCTTTCATTTTTCTCTTTTTATGGGATCAAGCTTCCCCTGCACCTTTCCTTTTTTCCCCCAAGGCTACTTAAACAAAGAAAAGCACATCTTGTTGAAGGTCCAAACGCTCCACCACTACAAGCAAGGAAGACCACTGGACTGACCAGTGTAATACAGCAGCCAAAATGCATCAACAGGGTTAGGGTTAGGGTTAGGGTTAGGGTTAGGGTTAGGGACTGACCAGTGGAGTAGAGCAGCCAAAATGCCACATAAGAGTGCATACAACATACACCAAAAACATGTCTTGGAGTGCCAGGCCCTGGAGAGTGTATGACTCCTTTTTAATATAGTAGTACTCTCAGGTGCAGTATACATAACACACTTTCATAACACACAAAAGACAGAAACTTATCCAAAATGACAGAATGGAGGAATTATCCCCAAAAGAAACTTCAAGAAGAAATCACAGCCAGAGAATTGCTCAAAACAGATATAAACCATATACATGAACAATAATTTAGGATAAGAGACATAAGACTAATAACTTTGGCTTGAGAAAAGTATAGAAAACACCAGAAAAACTCTTGCTGCAGTGATCAAATACCTAAGAGCTAGTCTCAAAGAATTAAAGAATGATATAACTTAAATGTAAAATAAACCAGATACAGTGACAGTGAAGAAGGAAGCAGCAGAGAATAGGTAAAGAAAAAATTATGGAAAAGAATGAAACTGAAAAACAAGGGAAAAGAAAGTATTAGATGACAAGGGAATGATTAGAGAACTAAATGATTCCATGAAACAAAACAATTTCTTTATCATAGGACTTTCCCAGTAGGAAGAGCAAAAGAAAGGAGCAGAAGGTTTATTCGAAAAAATAATGGGAATTTCCCTAGTCTGGGGAAGGAAACAGGCATCCACCTCCAAGAGGCATAGAGAGCTCCCTTCAAAATCAACACAAATAGGATGACACTATGACATATCATAGTATACTTGCAAAATACAAAGATAGAGAATTCTGAAAGCAGTTAGGGACAATTGATCCTTAACCTACAAGAGTAGACATGTACGATTAGTAGCAGACCAGTCCACTGAAACCTGGCAGACCAGAAGGGAGTGGCAGGAAATATTTGATGTGCTGAGTAAGAAAAATATGCAGCCAAGAATACTTTATCCAGTGAGGCTTTCATTTGGAATAAAAGGTAAGATAAAGCCTTACCCAGACAAACAAAAACTAAAGGTTTTAATTACCACTAAACCAGTCCTGCAAGAAATCCTGAGGGGAACTATGTGAATGGAAATCTGCAAAGACTACAAAGGACCAGAGGACATCACCAAAAACACGAAATCTGCAGATAAACCAATGGCACTAAATGTATATCTTTCAATTATCACTCTGAATGTAAATGGACTAAATACACCAATCAAAAGACAAAGGGTACCAGAATGGATTAAAAAAAAAAAACAAAGTCCATCTTTATTCATCCTACAAGAGAATAATTTTAGACCTGAGGACACTTGTATATTGAAAGTGAAGGAATGGAAAACCATAGATTGTGTTACTGGACATCAAAAGAAAGCCTGAGCAGCCATACTTAGACAAACTAGATTTTCAAACAAAGACTGTAACAAGAGATGAAGAAGGGCATTATATCATAATTAAGGGGTCTATCCATCAAGAAGAGCTAACAATTGTAGTTATTTATGCCCCCAAAGTGGAGGAACCCAAATATATAAATCAATTAATAACAAACATAAGCAAACATCGATAACAATATTTTAATTGTAGGATACTTTAATACTCCACATAGAGCAATGTACAGATCACCTAGACAGAAAATCGATAAGGAAACAATGGGGCTAAGTGACACAATAGACCATATGGACTTAACAGATATATCCAGAATATTTCATTATAGAGCAGCAGAATATACATTCTATTCCAGTGCATATGGAACATTCTCCAAAATAGATTGCATATGGGGTCAAAAAACAGCCCTCAACAGGTACAAAAATACTGACATCATGTCCATGCATATTTTCAGATCACAATGCTATGAAATTTGAAAACAGCCACAAGAAAAAATTTGGAAAACTCCCAAATACATGTAGGTTAGAGAAATTCCTACCAAATAATGAATGGCTTAACCAGGGTATTAAGAAGAAATTAAATAATACATGGAAGCAAATGAAAATGAAAACACAAAAGTCCAAACCCTTTGGAATGCAGCAAAACAGTCCTAAGAGGAAAATACATTGCAAGTCAGGCCTATCTCAAAAGTCAAAAAAGGTACCAAATACACTACCTAAAGAAGCTAGAAAAGGAGCATCAAATACAGCCCAAAGATAGCAGAACAAGGGAAGTAATAAATACCAGAGCAGAAATAAACAATATAGAATCCAAAAACACAGTAGAACAGATCAATGAAACTAAGAGCTTTATTATTGAGAGAAGTAG
Source organism: Felis catus (assembly GCF_018350175.1). Taxonomy (NCBI): domain Eukaryota; kingdom Metazoa; phylum Chordata; class Mammalia; order Carnivora; family Felidae; genus Felis; species Felis catus. The sequence goes on along the minus strand of NC_058386.1, from coordinate 75,351,148 downwards.
AAAAGTAGAAAAAAGTTGATAAAACCTTATCCAGACTTTTCAAAAATAATATAGAAGTAGGACTAAAAATGATAAAACCATGAATGAAAGAGGAGAGATCAAAAACAATGCCACAGAAATACAATTATAAGAGAATATTACGACAAATTATGAGCCAACAAGCTGGACAATCTGCAAGAAATGGACAAATTCCTAGACACACACTACCAAAATGAAAACAAAGAAATAGAAAATTTTAACATACCCATAACCAGCAAACGAATTGTTTATCAAAAACCTCCCAACAAATATGAGTCTTGGGCCAGATGGCTTCCCAGGGGAATTCTACCAGACATTAAAAAACAGTTAAAACCAATTCTCCTCAAACTGTTCCGGAAAATAGAAATGGAAGGAAAGCTGCCAACCTCATTCTATGAAGCCAGCATGACTTTGATTCCAAAACCAAATGAAAACCCTACTAAAAAGGAAAATTACAGGCCAATATCCCTGATGAATTTGGACACAAAAATTCTCAACAAGATACTAGCAAACCGAATTCAACAGTACATTAATAGAATTATTCACCATGATCAAGTGGGATATTTCCCTGGGCTTCAGAGATGGTTCAATATTTGCAAATCAATCAATGTGATACACCATGTTTACAGAAGAAAGAATAAGAATCATATGATCCTGTCAATGGATTCAGAAAAAGCATTTGACAAAATACAGCATCGCTTCTTGATAAAAGTTCTCATGAAAGCTGGGATAGAAGGAACATACCTTAACATCATAAAAACCATATGTGAAAGGCCCACAGTTAATATCATCAATGGGGATAAACTGAGTGCTTTCTCCCTAAGTTCAGGAACATGACAGGGATATCCACTCACCACTGTTGTTCAATATAGTGTTGGAAGACCTAGCCTCAGCAATCAGACAACAAATCAAAATAAAGGCATCCAAATTAGCAAAGAAGAAGTCAAACTTTCACTCTTCACAGATGACATCATATTGTACATGTAAATCCCAAAAGTCTCCACTGAAAAACTTCTAGAGCTCATACAGGAATTCAGCAAAGTCAGAGGATATAAAATCAATGTACAGAAATGGGTTGCATTTATATACACCAATAATGAAGCAACAGAAAGAGATATCAAGGAAACTATCACATTTACAGTTGCACTAAAATCCATGAAATACCTAGGAATAAACTTAACGAAAAAGGTAAAATATCTGTTTGCTAAAACCCATAGAAAGCTTATGCAAGAAATTGAGGAAAAAAACAAAGAAATGAAAACACTCTCCATGCTCATGGATTAGAAGAACAAATATTGTTTTAACTGTCAATACTAACTAAAGCAATCTACACATTCAATGAAATCCCTATCAAAATAACACCAGCATTCTTCACAGAGCTAGAAAAAAACTATCCTCGAATTTGTATGGAACCACCAGAGACCATGAAGAGCCAAAGTAATGTTGAAAAAAGTAAACCAAAGGTGGAGGCATAACAATCCCGGACTTTAAGCTGTATTATGAAGCTGTCAATCATCAAGATAGTATGGTATTGGCACCAACAACAGACAAATAGATCAATGGATCAGAATAGAGAACCCGGAAATGGACCCACAAATATATGACCAACTAATCTTTAACAAAGTAGGAAAGAGTATCAATAGAAAAGAGACAGTGGTGGGAGAGCTGGACAGCAACATTCACAAGAATTAAACAGGACCATTTTCTTACACCATACACACAAATAAGTTCAAAATGGGTGGAAGATTCAAATGTAAGGCAGAAAACCATTAAAATTGTATAGGAGAAAACAGACAGCAACTTCCTACTTGACATGTCTCCGGAGACAAGGGAAACAGAAGCAAAAATGAACTATTAGGACCTCATCAAGATAAAAAGCTTCTGCACAGCAAAGGAAACAATCAGAAAAACTAAAATGCAACTGACAGAATTGGAGAAGATATTTGCAAATGACACATCAGATAAAGGTTTATATCCGAAATTTATAATGAACTTATCAAACTCAACACCTAAAATAAAAATAATCCAGTGAAGAAATAGGCAGAAGACTTGAATAGACACTTTTACAAATAAGACATCCAGATGGCCAAAACACACATGAAAAGATGCTCAACATCACTTATCATCGGGAAAATACAAATCAAAATCACAATAAGATACCACCTCTCACCAGTTAGAATGGCTAAAATTAAAAACTGAGGAAACAACAGATGTTGGGAGGATGTAGAGAAAGGGGAACGTTTTTGCACTCCTGGTTCAGCCACTCTGGAAAGCAGTATGGATATTCCTTAAATTTTTTTTTAATCTACCCTACAACCCAGCAATTGCACTACCAAGAATTTATCAATAGGATCCAAAAATGCTGATTCAAAGGGGAACATGCACCCCCATGTTTCTAGCAGCACTATAAACAATAGCCAAAGTATGGAAAGAGCCAAAATTTCCATCAACTGTTGAATGGATAAAGAAGATACGGTACATATATGCAATGGAATACTACTCAGTGATGAAAAAGAATTAAATCTTGCCATTTGCAATAACATGGATGGAACTGGAGGATATTATGCTAAGCAAAATAAGTCAGTCATAGAAAGACATATATCATATGATTTCACTCATATGTGGAATTTAAGAAACTCAACAGATGAACATAAGGGAAGAGAAGGAAAAATAAGATAACAGAGAGGGAGGCAAACCATAAGAGACTCTTTAATACAGATAATAAACTTAGAGTTGCTGGAAGGGGGTTAAATTGGTGATGGCAGTAAGGAGGGCACTTTATAGGATGAGCAATAGGTTTCATATGTAAGATATGAATCACTGGGTTCTACTCCTGAAGCCAAGACTATACTGTATGTTAACTAACTTGAATATAAATGTTAAAAAAATGTACTGCAGAACTGAAATTTCTTCTTTTAAAATTCTTCCCAAATATTTCCTCATATTAATGATCACTATATAAAATAAATTTCTGTGTATATCACAGAATACATGTGTATATTCAAAACAGTTTTCAGCTTTTATTAAATAAGAGGTTTAATCTCCATCTTAAGGGTAAATTATTGGAGATAGTTTCTCTCAACCTGAAAGAACGAATGATGGAACTTTAGCCATGTCAGCTGTATGGCCAAAGGTAGGTGACCCCATGATGGGCTACTTAGTCATAAAGATTATTTCAACTTAAAAGTAATCAAAACCCAGCAGAAGCAGGTAAAGCTCTCTGTCTCCCTTTCAAGTGCCTAAATTTACATTGGAAAGAAGAGTTTGTATCAGAAGAGCTATTCACAGACATTCCTTTACCTATGAATCTTATCTGAATCATAGGTCAACCTTATTTTTCCAAACATCTCCTCTCACCTTGTTGTTAATGGTCTTTCTCTCCTTTGTATCCTCAGGCCCCAACTCCTCTCCTTAGCTCATTCAAACTTCATGTTGCCTAATTGTGAAATTTCATGTCTATGTGGATTCCCCACACATATGCCTATTAAATTTTATTTTCTTATGTTAATCTGTATTAAAGGACCATAGGGCAGAGGCAGTTCTTTCTTCCTGACAGAAAACTTGGGAAAATAATATTACTGGACTTTAGGTCTCTCTAGAAGTGAAAGTTGATGCTTACTTAACTAGACATAAGGTTACACTTTCCAAAGTTACAGAGGATTAAGACTGTTTCTGTGGCCAAAAGATATGCTTTAATGGCTCTCTTCAAATATCATGCCCATCTTATGCCTTATTTACATTCACTGATGACCTTTGGGATAGCTCCTGGGGCTTTTTCACACAGGCTCTATATTTTGGTTATTATGCTTTCAGATAAAGTTTGAAAATGGGCAGAATGTTTGTTTGTTTACAAATACTCACTTCTAAGTAATCCAGTATGTTTCCTACTGTACTTTAGCTGCTATAAAACAGAAAATTTCAGTCCTAAAGAGTAGGGACTAACATATTTCAAATACCTAAGGACATTTAGTTTCTCTAGATCTCTTTAATGACCTCTATATGTTTGCTTTAATAATCATTAATTACATTATATTTTATTTTGATAGTGTCTTAATTAGGGCTGCCATAACAAAATACTATAGTCTAGGCAGTCTAAATGATAGAAATATATTTATCACAGTTCTGGAGGTTGAGAAATCTAAGATCAAAGTGCCAGCAAGGTAGATATTATCTTGAGGTTCCTGGCATGAACTTTTCTCTGTGCACACTGGGAGACAGATCTCCCTGTTGTCTCTTCTTATAAGAGCACTAGTAATATCATGAGGACCCCACCATCATGAACTCATCTAACACTAACTCCTTCCCAAAAGTCCCATCTCTAAATATCATCACATGGGGGTTAGGACTTCAACGTAAGAATTTTGGAGAGACAAAAGCATTCATAACAAATAGTTCATAACAAAATTCATAACAAAATTCTATCCATTATATTATTGTAGTTGTAATATATTGTTATATTTGATATACTTTATATGTATGAATAATGTGCTGTGTGATATATCCAAGGTAATGAGTTTTGAGTCCTGTGGAAATGTACCAAATAATGGCAATTAAAATGATTAAACATATGCTTCTCTTCAACTCAACATATATTTAGTTATATATAATATTGTACTGAAAGAAACTTTCAGGGTTGAGAAAACAAGATTTGAATTATGTGTTTTTTTCTTAAGTTTCTTGAAAATTCTTGTGATTTGTTTTTCTGTGTGTATTTATTTTCCTTTCTGAGGACCCTACTTCAAAACCTTATAAGTCTCTTTTGCTGTTTACTAATAATGTATCATAAACAAATAGAATGCTTGTTCTCCAAATAGGCTAGGATCCTGGTAGATGTCACTGTTGAACCAAAGAAAAATCAAAAGCTTACTCTTATCAGTATTATCAAACCACATCCAGTAGTGAAGATCTTGTGGCATATGATAGGCCAGCATTGGATTTATTTTGCCTGAGTGACTCCTCTCAGATTTCAAAAGAAAATTGACCAGCAGAAACCAAATTTCCCTCTGTTTTTTACATATTTCTTCTTCTTTAACCATGTCGTCTGCCACCTTTCAATAGAGATTTACTGAGCCATAAAATGCCTCCTTGCTATTATGTTTCATTAGATGGGTTGAGTGCATGGTCAGTGGCCTACAAGATCCTCCTAACTCCAAGCTAACTCCCCCAACTGGCTTGCTCAAGCACCTGACTGAAAAAGACCCTCTTTCTCTGTCTCTTCTTTATTTTAAAGACTCTATTTATTGAAATATAGTTAGATGACCAGTGAAAAAGTACAATATAATATTCTTCATAGTCATTAATACATCAAAATTTCCAGATTTTGTGTTTAAAATTTTAAAAACACTCTCAAAAACAGTTATTTGTCCCTCTCAAAAAAAATAAAAAAAATATAAACAGACAATACAGTAAAAAATAGAGAACTGGAGAAAAAACTTACAGTAGTAAAGAAAGACTACTTGGTTCATAAGGGCTAAATGTAAGAAAGTATTCTTAAGGATTTTTTTAGAGACGGAATGACAGAGAGCAAGCACAGACAAGTGAGGAAGAGGGGCAGAGGAAAAGAGAGAAAGAGAGAGAGAGAGAATCTTAAGCAGGCTCCACATTCAGCATAGAGCCTGACGCTGGGCTCAATCCCATGCTCCTGGACATAATATTAGCCAAAATCAAGAGTTAGGAACTCAACCTACTAAAGCACCCAGGCACCCCATCTATAGGATTTCTTTTAGAAATCAGGATATGTTTGTAGGCTCAGGCCCTGGTTTTGTGGTAGAAAAAGGAAGAGATAGACAGTTTTGAAAAATATCAGCTAAGCCTTTACAATGTTGCCTAAAGTCAGATCTGTTCTATAACTGTTAGTAAATCATTACAAAAGAATGGACTCCTGGTAAAATATAAGCAGAAAGGGAAAGGCAGGGAATCAGGTATGGGAGTCCAATATTACCTTCTCAAATGACCTGCAAGTTGTTAGACACATTCCCAGAGAACGCTAACATGTGTTTGCTGAATGAATTTGGCCAGTGATTAATTCTTCAAATATGCATATTTATGTGGTACAAATTACATTATGTTCTTTTGTTTTAAATTTTATTTTTCTTTGGGATAATTAATGCACATGGCAAGCATTGTACTAATTGAAAAGTTATGCAGTGAGAAATGAGTCTCTCATACCTCAATTCTCATGTTTTCAGTCCAGTATTCCCCAGAGAAAATCAGTATTATCATTATTCTGGATATTCTTCCAGAGGTATTCTGTAAATATACAGTCATATTTATGTGTACAAGTGTGTATTTGTTTTAACAATAATGGAAGCACAGTCTATACTCCGTTCTGCATATTACCTTTCTAATTAAAATATCTCTTGTGGCACCTGGGTAGCTCAGTTGGTTAAACTTCCAACTCTGGCTGAGGTCATGATCTCATGGTTTATGAGTTTGAGCCCCGCATCAGGCTGTATGCTGACAGCTCAGAACCTGGAGCCTGCTTCAGGTTCTGTGTCTCTCTCAGTCTCTGCCCATCCCCCCTCCCCACTCATTCTCTGTCTCTCTCCCTCTCTCTCTCAAACATAGAGAAGCATTTAAATATTATATATATATATATATATATATCTTGAATATCATTGTATTTGAATATAAAGAGAGCTTTCTATTCCTATTAGTAGTTGCATGTTATTTTGTCTTATGGATGCATCACAATTTATGTAACCTATATTTACTAAAGAACATAAAAGTTGTTTTCAATATTTCTGTACTATATGTAAATTTACAATGTATATTCTCGCATATTTATATTTTTTGCATATACAAGTATATCTTTAGATAAATTCATAGAAATGAAATTGTTGTTTCAAAGGACATGTGCAGTGGTGCCTGGGTTTGTCAATTGGTTAAGCATCCTACTCTTAATTTTGGCTCAGATCATGATCTCATGGTCATGGGATTAAACCCTGCATTGGGCTTCATGCTGAGCATTGAGTCTGCTTGGGATTCTCTTTCCCTCTCTCTCTGCTTCTCCCCTGCTCACACTCACTCTCACTCTCTCTCTTTCTCAAGATAAACATTAGGAAAAAAAAACTCCAAAGGACATGTGTGTTTTAATCCAATAAATATAAATCATAATTAGGTTTCAATATTGTGAATATTGGATACTGTTGGACATCTGGCACTATAAAATGACTGCAAAAACCTGTTGATTTAAGCTCAGATTTGTTCCACATTTAATAACTATTTACCGAGCATTTGCTATATGCCAGACACTAATCTAGGTACCAGAGAGACAGCAAAGTCCTTCTTCTCAATTACGTGTTAGTAGAGAGTTTACATAGATGATATGGAGGGCAATTTTCACAGTTGCTTTAACTTATTCAGGTATAGGGCCTAGTAAAAGATAGATCTGGCTTCCTGCATTGCTCTTACCTTGCATTTCTTTTTTCCCCAGTGCTACTATTGCTATAGGAATTAGTCTTGAACTAGAGAGGAATATCCAGAAAAACTTTAGGGACATCACCATAAATGTCTCACTTTTTCCAGCAATCTGGACCCCCAGAGCAGTGGCCATAAAAAGCAATTATAAACAATACCTTTCTAATATAAGTAATATTTTCCATTCTGAGCAGTTTTTGCTGGTAGTTGACCTCCTAAGGTATTCACCGCCCTCCAAATTTTTCAGCTCTTTATATTTACCTCAGTGTCACAGATTCACATTTTATGTGTACTAAAATGTTGCCCACATTGAATTTCCAGGGAGCATGGCTGCACCAGCCTGTGTGCTCAATAAGTTTTTTTGTTGGTTGCTGGTTCTACTCAGAAGTTGAGAATGGTAATTATGGCAATAGCATATTTCAGCTAGTGATGTAACAGGCAAGATGAGTGAGGCATTTCTTTAGAGCAGCTTGTTCTTTGGATGGACAGAAACCCAGATGAAGTAGTTCTGTGTGACTGATCATTAGTAAGGTTATTTAGTATTCTGGAACACAATCATCTCTGCTCTGGCAAGATTGCAGTCAAACCTTCTTGGTTAAAAACTTAGAAAAGAAGATAGAATATAATGAAGATATTTTGAGTGAAAAAATGATTTAAAAAAATGAATGAAGATTCCACTTTTACCAATCTTAACATTGTTTTACACACTGTAGTTTTTAGAAAGTATAAGCAAAACTAATGGTAAATTAGGTTTATAGTGAAATTTATGGAATTAAAATACATTTCATTTTACTCTGGCTATAAATAATATACTACATTGATTTTTATTTTTTGTTTTAAATATTCATTAATTTTTTAAAAATATTTATTTATTGTTTGTTTGTTTCTTTGTTTTGAGAGAGAGAGAGAGGGAGAGAGTGAGAGAAGGGCAGAGACAAGGAAAGAGAGAGAATCTCAAGCAGTCTTTGCTCTGTCAGCACAAAGCCCAGTGTGAGGCTCCAACCCACGAATCATGAGATCATGACCTGGGCTGATCAAGAATCAAATGCTTAACCAACTGAGCCATCCAAGCACCCCTGATTTTTATTTTTAATGAAAAAAGATGAAAACCACATTGGGATTTCTACAATGTCTTAAATATGAAAAGAGATTTGGGGAAAAAAGAGCATAGCCTAGTGATCCTTCTATACTAGTTTCTAGATATTCTTTTGGGAGTGTTTCTCTGAGATACCCAGAGGAGTCGGAAAACTACTTTTGTGTGTCAAGAGCTAGAGGTCACTAATGATTTCATATAAAATAGGTTTTTTTGAGAGAATGTAATTTTTTTCCAGAAAAATATATATTCCTACAAGGAGAAACAAATTTCTGTAATAATTTTGAATTCTCTTTGTGGAATATCATCCACTAAATATATTGAGGATTTTAATATATTTTGTTATATTTTTTGTTTTATTTACATTTATTGATGACTCAACTGGTTAGCAATTAAGCACTATTAATATGAGTTCAGTAGCCAGAAAAATTATTTATGGTTCAGTTATTTCTTAACAAGTGAATTGGAACAACTACTTGACTATGCAATCCATTGCTTGGTCCTGAACCATTACAATAATTTAAACAGTGTGCTTGAAATCCATTATCATGCAGTCAGCATCCTAACCATGCGACCTCTTAAAAATCAGGTATTTGCAAACGTTTATGCAAACAAGTGGTGCAGAAAGTGAATTTCTCATATAATAAGCAGTTTACTTAGTTTGTGCCATGAGGTAATATAAGCGAAAATAATATGAGATAAATCTGACTAGGGTAAAAGGTCAAGTAAGTTAAAAATGTTGCTTCATGAGTGAAAATATGTTGTTAGCTTTTTATTTCCCTTATTTCATTATATCATACCTATGTAAATCTTGGAATTGCCACACTGAAATATTTTCCTTTCTCTTATATGTACCCACTTTTGTAATTTCTTCCACATAGTATCAGTATTGACAGTTTTGGTAACAGTAATCATATTTTACAATTACATAGATTCTGCAATTCTGAAATCTCTGGTAAAATATTATTTGATGTTTTTCTTTGCTCCATTTTTTTCAATATATGAAATTTATTGTCAAATTGGTTTCCATACAACACCCAGTGCTCATCCCAAAAGGTGCCCTCCTCAATACCCATCACCCACCCTCCCCTCCCTCCCACCCCCCATCAACCCTCAGTTTGTTCTCAGTTTTTAACAGTCTCTTATGCTGTGGCTCTCTCCCACTCTAACCTCTTTTTTCTTTTTTTTCCTTCCCCTCCCCCATGGGTTTCTGTTAAGTTTCTCAGAATCCACATAAGAGTGAAACCATATGGTATCTGTCTTTCTCTGTATGGCTTATTTCACTTACCATCACACTCTCCAGTTCCATCCACGTTGCTACAAAAGGCCATATTTCATTCTTTCTCATTGCCACGTAGTATTCCATTGTGTATATAAACCGCAATTTCTTTATCCATTCATCAGTTGATGGACATTTAGGCTCTTTCCGTAATTTGGCTATTGTTGAGAGTGCTGCTATAAACATTGGGGTACAAGTGCTCCTATGCATCAGCACTCCTGTATCCCTTGGGTAAATTCCTAGCAGTGCTATTGCTGGGTCATAGGGTAGGTCTATTTTTAATTTTCTGAGGAACCTCCACACTGTTTTCCAGAGCGGCTGCACCAATTTGCATTCCCACCAACAGTGCAAGAGGGTTCCCGTTTCTCCACATCCTCTCCAGCATCTGTAGTCTCCTGATTTGTTCATTTTGGCCACTCTGGCATGAGGTGATATCTGAGTGTGGTTTTGATTTGTATTTCCCTGAGGAGAAGTGACATTGAGCATCTTTTCATGTGCCTTTTGGCCATCTGGATGTCTTCTTTAGAGAAGTGTCTATTCATGTTTTCTGCCCATTTCTTCACTGGGTTATTTGTTTTTCGGTGTGGAGTTTGGTGAGCTCTTTATAGATTTTGGATAGTAGCCCTTTGTCCGGTATGTCAATTGCAAATATCTTTTCCCATTCCGTTGGTTGCCTTTTAGTTTGTTGGTTGTTTCCTTTGCTGTGCAGAAGCTTTTTATCTTCATGAGGTCCCAGTAATTCATTTGGGCTTTTAATTTCCTTGCCTTTGGGGATGTGTCGAGTAAGAGATTGCTACGGCTGAGGTCAGAGAGGTCTTTTCCTGCTTTCTCATCTAAGGTTTTGATGGTTTCCTGTCTCACATTCAGGTCCTTTATCCATTTTGAGTTTATTTTTGTGAATGGTGTGAGAAAGTGGTCTAGTTTCAACCTTCTGCATGTTGCTGTCCAGTTCTCCCAGCACCATTTGTTAAAGAGACTGTCTTTTTTCCATTGGTTGTTCTTTCCTGCTTTGTCAAAGATTAGTTGGCCACACGTTTGTGGGTCTAATGCTGGGGTTTCTATTGTATTCCATTGGTCTATGTGTCTGTTTTTGTGCCAATACCATGCTGTCTTGATGATGACAGCTTTGGAGTAGAGGCTAAAGTCTGGGATCGTGATGCCTCCTGCTTTGGTCTTCTTCTTCAAAATTACTTTGGCTATTCGGGGCCTTTTGTGGTTCCATATGAATTTTAGGATTGCTTGTTCTAGTTTCGAGAAGAATGTTGGTGCAATTTTGATTGGGATTGCATTGAATGTGTAGATAGCTTTGGGTAGTATTGACATTTTGACAATATTTATTCTTCCAATCCATGAGCAGGGAATGTCTTTCCATTTCTTTATATCTTCTTCAATTTCCTTCATAAGCTTTCTATAGTTTTCAGCATACAGATCTTTTACATCTTTGGTTAGATTTATTCCTAGGTACTTTATGCTTCTTGGTGCAATTGTGAATGAGATCAGTTTCTTTATTTGTCTTTCTGTTGCTTCATTGTTAGTGTATAAGAATGCAACTGATTTCTGTACGTTGATTTTGTATCCTGCAACTTTGCTGAATTCATGTATCAGTTCTAGCAGACTTTTGGTGGAGTCTATCGGATTTTCCATGTATAATATCATGTCATCTGCAAAAAGCGAAAGCTTGACTTCATCTTTGCCAATTTGGATGCCTTTGATTTCCTTTTGTTGTCTGATTGCTGATGCTAGAACTTCCAACACTATGTTAAACAACAGCGGTGAGAGTGGGCATCCCTGTCGTGTTCCTGATCTCAGGGAAAAAGCTCTCAGTTTTTCCCCATTGAGGATGATGTTAGCTGTGGGCTTTTCTTTGCTCCATTTTTAAAGAGACATGGTCTGCCTCTGCAAGTTTCCACACATAGTGTATTCACAAAAATCAACACAGTAGTACTACCTCTGTTCTGCTGACTTTTTTGGCAACAGTTGTAATTTGTGTAATTGTTTTATCCTACATTTCGCTAGTGTTTTTCAAGGGAGTTTAAGATGTAAACAAATGGAGTGGTATGCATGTACATGCATATGCATGTACTTGTATTGCATTCTGAAAAGAGCCAGGGAGTAGGTATCATTTAGACAGTTCTCTAAATTTCAGATTTCAGAGGACTTTTGACTTGTGTAACCATAAATCCTGACACTTTAATTTATGCTATAAGCTGCCCTCATTGCCAAGATACACCCTGTCAAGGAAATGTGTTGTATAATCCCACCCTTAAAATCTGTGGGGTAATAGAGTAAAGTTTTTTAAGAGTAAACTTTTTTTAAGAGTAGTTTTTAAAAGTATTTTAATAACCTAAAAAAATTAATATCCTTTCCCACAAATCCTTACTATTCAATCATGTTTTATTTTTCCCTTGAATTCAATGAAAGCCTAGGGATTTCTAAATTCCAATAATTTCTAAAAAGCAAAGTAATTTCTATATATGCCTTAATTCCTTATTAGATTTGTTACTGTTTTCTTTTTTTTTTTTTTAACGTTTATTTATTTCTGGGACAGAGAGTGACAGAGCATGAACAGGGGAGGGGCAGAGAGAGAGGGAGACACAGAATCGGAAACAGGCTCCAGGCTCCAGGCTCTGAGCCATCAGCCCAGAGCCTGACGCGGGTCTCGTACTCACGCACCGCGAGATCGTGACCTGGCTGAAGTTGGACGCTTAACTGACTGCGCCACCCAGGCGCCCCTGTTACTGTTTTCATATAAGATATCACAGATAAGGTAAACAATTACAATAAGTCTGAGACAGATATGTATCAGAACACTGAAAATAATTTATAGAAATAATGAGAATGATAGCAAAATTCATAACATTTCATACCAAATATATTTTTTCTTCACTAGAAAAGTTATGCAAAATTTCAAGATTAACAATAAATGTTATTGGTATATGTATTGAATATCTAATAATCTTTTACATGTCCAGTCCTTTTAAGCCTCTCATTTGATCCCTGATATCTTTCATTTACTAAGAAGAGGAACTTAGGCAGATTTTTCATTTACACAGCAATTTGATTATAGAAATATTCCAGAGAATTTACCACTGATTATGTTTTATATGAATTCTAATAAATTTCCCTTTCTATATTATAACCCCTGTTTTTCTATCCTATGAAGGTATTGCTTTCATATTGGACAACTGACTGTAAACTATAAGTTTCTAGTCAGTAAAATCCAATGCTTCCATGGTTATACTCTCTGATACCTATTATTTCCTTATTAGTGAAACAACAACACAGGATCATTTAACTATGTGAGAAAGGCAAATTCAATGGTTTTCTAGTTTTGTGCCAAGGTTGTACTGCTTTTCTTAGGTTGACATTTGACATTTGGCTGTTCTCCAGGTAGGTTTTTATTTAGAAAAATTTTTAATGTTTATTTATTTTTGAGAGAGACAGAGCATGAGTAGGGGAGGGGCAGAGAGAGAGGGAGACAGAATCCTAAGCAGGCTTCAGGCTCCAAGCTGTCAGCACAGAATCTGATGTGGGGCTTGAACCCACAAACCATGAGATCATGACCTGAGCTTAAGGACGCTTAACTGACTGAGACACCCAGGCGCCCCTCCATGTAGGTTTTTAATAGACACTGCTTCACATGAAAGAGAAAGACTATCATAATACTACATCAATATATGATGGCAACCTACCTCTGGAAATTTTGTTTCAGCTGTTAAATTGAGGTTTGATCTTATACTGCTTACCACCTTCATTAAAATATTGAGAAAGTCTAAAAAAACCTAAAAGTAAATGAAAATTCTATTGCTTTAACACATTTTATTAAATTATGAGTATATATAAAAATTATTTATAACTTATATGTAAAATACAATAAATTATAATAAACACTCTTCTCTCACCCAGTTTAAGAAAAATAACATTATCAATTACCTTTTAAGTCCTCTCAGTGTCCTACCCTTCCATTCTCTCATTGTGGAAATCTCTATTCTGTATTTTGTGTTTTTCATTCTCTTGCAATTCTTTATACTTTTACCATATATGTTTGTATCCCTATACAATCATCTTCTTAGTTTTTCAGTTTAATCTTTATATGAAAAAAATCATATTGTAAGCCTTTTTCTTTGACTCATTTTTAAGACAAAAAAGTATGTTCTTCTGATTCATTCATGTTGTTTCATGAGGTTTTAGTTCATTATTATTTGCTCCTGAGTAGAAAATTGATGTATATGACTACTCAGGAATGTATTTATTCTCTTGTTGATGGACATTAAAGTTATTTCCTTTTTTTTTACTATTACAAACAGTGTTACTATGAACATTCTTGTAGCTCTCTCCTGGTGCACATCTGCAAGAGTTTATACAGTATAAATACCTAGGAGTGCAATTGCTGAATCATAGGGTATATGTGACTTCAACTTCACTAGATCATTCCAATTTATTTTTCAAAATGGTTATGTATAAGTGATCCAGTTACTCTGCATCTTTTGCACTTAACTATTACCAAACTTAAATGTTTGGCAATCTGGTGGGTATGAAACAGTGTCACATTTGGTTGAATTTTGAATTTCCCCTGGTAATGAGGTTGAGCTTCTTACATATGCTTCTTGGCCATTTGTGCTTCCATGAAGTGACTGGCCAAGGTTTTTGCCATTTGCCCATTTTCATTTTGTATTTTTCTTATTTATTTAATAAAAACACTCTGGAAACCAATCCTTTGTCTATTATGCTTTGCAAGTATCTGGGCTTTATTTATCCTTCTAAGTTTGCTTTCTAGTTCATTTCTGCTCATATATTTATTTTCCCCTTGCATTTTTTAGGCTGATTTTTTTATTCCTTTCTCATTTCTCAAACTGTATGCTCAGATAATTATTTTTCAGTCTTTATTTTTTTATTTTCTTTTTTAAATATCTGAAATTTTATGACATATCTGAAATACATAAAGACTACACATAAAGACCTACATAAAATATAAAAAAAATACTTTCAAGAAAGATGATGGTATGGTAGCAGATAACCAAAATCCTCCTAGAAACTGAGCCAAATCATAAAGGAAAAACAAGTTAGGGAAAAATCCTACATGGAAGTTCACATTGATCAAATTCCAGAGGCAGATAGTGAATCTAATTAATTTAAGAAAGAGTTTTTTCATGATGTTAGATGGCTGTCAGAATCATTAGGAAACTGAACTACCCTAGTCTTTATTTTTCTAATGTAATCATTTAAGAGAGTGAATTTCTTTCTTTTATTTATTCTGAGAGAGAGAGAGAGAGAGAGAGAGAGAGAGGGAAGATGTAGAGAGAGAGGAAGAGAGAGAGAGAGAGAGAGAGAGAGAGAGAGAGAGAGAATCCCAAGCAGGCTCTGAAGTCAGTGCATAGCCCAACATGGGTCTCAAAACCATGAACCGAGAGATCATGACCTGAGACAAACACAAGAGTCAGATGCTTAACCAACTGAACCACACAGACACCCCAAGAATAAATTTCCTTCTAAGTACTGCTTTTGATAATCTCACTCTTGCTTTCTCGCTTTCCTTTCCTCCCTTCATATTTCTCCACACTGCCTTCCAAACTGTCTTCTGCTAGAGCTTTCTCAATGTAGAGTAGCATTAGAATAGTTGGATGTGCAAGGGTTCAACAGATTGAAGAAAAGCTTCTACTTCTAAAGATTAGGCCTGGAACTAACATAGCATCACTTCCACCCTACTCTATTTGTGAAAGTCATCCTAGTCCATCCAGATTCAAGAGGAGAGGGAAATATAAGAAAATAGACCCACATCTCAATGGAAATAGTGCCTAAGAATTTGGAGCCAAATTTAATATGATACAACTTGTGTCCCTGAAATTTTAATATATAGTATTTGATTATTGTTTAACTTAGCACGTTTTTAAAATTTACCAGTAATTTCTTATTTGACCTAAAAGTTACTTAGAAGTTTGTTTCTTAACTTCTTAATGAACACATGGATACTTTCTAGTATATTTTATGTGACTGATTTATAATTTAACTCTATTATTTTCAACAAAGTTGCTGTGTATAATGCCAATATATTATGTTTATTGAGACTTGGATTTTTATGCAGAATATAATTTTTTTCTGTGTGTGTTTTAAAGAAAATTGGTACTCTGTAATGTTCTATATTTATCCATTAAATCAGATTTGCTAACTAGATTGTTCAAATATTCTATACCCTTGCTGAATTCTTTGCCTTTTTACTTTTCCAGATAATGAGAAATAAAATAGTTAAAAAAAATCCAACTACTGGGGCACCCGGGTAGATCAGTCAGGTAAGTATCTGATTTCTGCTCAGGTCATGATCTCAAAGTTCATGGGTTTGAGCCCCACATTTGGCTCTGTGCTTACAGACAGATCAGAGCCTGGAGGTTCTGTGCCTCCCTCTCTGTTCCTCCCCCACTTACAATCTGTCTCTCTCTCTCTCTCTCTCAAAAATAAACATTAAAAAATTAAAAAAAAATAATTCCAAAATGATTGTGGATTTTAAATTTTCTCTTAAAAGTCTATCAGTTTTTGCTTTATATTATTTGAGGATAAGTTCTGGGAAATAGATATTTAGAATTGTTATATATTCTTGGTAAAATTACCTTTTGGCATTATTTAGTTTCTAATTTATCAATTTACCATAAAGTATATTTTATTTGATATCGATATAGGTAAACTTATTTTATATAAAATGGTATTTGCTATACATTTTTCTCATATTTCACTTTCATTCATTTACCCTTATGTTTTACTTGTATCTCTTATGAATAGAAAATATAGCTATTTAGAAAAATATGAATATCTTTGTCTTTATCTTTTATCTCCAATTTTTTTAAGGTTTATTTTTATTGCATTTTGATGGAGAGAGTGGGGGAGGGGCAGAGAGAGAGGGAGAGAAAGAGAATTCTAAGCAGTCTCCACACAGTTAGCATGGAACCTGATGCAGGGCTTGAACCCACCAATCGTGATATCATGACCTGAGCAAAAAAAACAGAACCAGACACTTAATTGAGTCAGCCAGACACCTCCAAATTTTTATTTAAATTCCATTTAATTAACATAAAATGTAATATTAGTTTCAGTTGTAGAATTTGGAGATTCATCACTTACAACACCCAGTGCTCATCATAAGTGCCTTCCTTAATACCCATCACCTATTTAACTCATCCCCCCACCCACCTCCCCTCCACTAACCACCAGTTTGTTCTCTATAGTTAAAGACTCTGTTTCTTGGTTTGCCTCTCTTTTACCCCATGTTCATTTGTTTTATTTGTATATATTTTTTCATATTCCACATATGAGTGAAATCATATAGTATTTGACTTCCTCTGACTGGCTTCTTTCATTTAGCATAATATCATCTAGCGCTATCCACGTCCACATCCTTTCAAAAGACAGGGTCTCATTATTTTTTATGGCTGAGTAATAGATAGATAGATAGATAGATAGATAATTTTACCAATCTTGCAATCCACCTTTCCTCTGGCAACCATGTTTGTTTTCTGTATTTAAGAGTCTGTTTTTTGTTTGTTTGGGTTGACACTTTTTTTTTCAGCACAAAGAAAATAGAGATCTACTGTCTTCTTGTTTCCACTGTTGCTTTTGAAATTTCAGCCATCAGTATAAGTGTACTTTTTTGTATATAATTTGTCATGTTTTCGCTTTTCCTGTTGCTTTTTAAATCTTCTCCTTGTAGTATCCTTCACTTGCACTATGGTGTGTGTAAAAGTGGGTTTCTTTTCATGTAAACTCCTTGAGATTTATTGTGTTTGTTAAGCTTGTAGATTATTTTTTTAAGTTCTGGAAAATTCTTATCCATCAAATCTTTAAACTATTGCCTCTGGCCCTTTCAATGCCTTCTTTTTGGAATTACAATTATATGGATGGTAAAACTTTTCACTCCCTATTCCATATTTATTAACCCCTTTTTGAGTCTTTTACATCTCTATGTCTTTCCATGTGGCATACCAATGATTCCTTAGATCTACCTTCCAATTTTTTTCTGTTGTTAGCTGCAGGTATTTATTTTATCCATTATTAACATTTTCAAAATTATAAAGTTATAAATTAAATATTCTGAAATTCCTTTTTTTCCTTTTTAGATATGCTTGTCATATATTTTCAAACTTCACCTTTATTTTTTGAAACATTAAACACAATTATTTCATATTATATCTTATAGTTCCAGTTCCTGATGTTTTGATGGGTTAATATTCTATTGTCTCTTTCTGTTGGTTCTCAGTCATGGTACTTTGTTTTCTGGTTTTCTTTTTTGAAAAATGGCCATGGTGCTTGGATGGTTATACTAGTAAAAATGGAAGACCCATAAGGTTTATTGATATTTTACAGGAATTCATTAACGTGTGAAGAGAAACAGATTCATTTATAAATAATGAATACTTGTCTATATAAAGATGTACCAGCATTCAATGATATGATGTGTTATTCTCCTGGGATTTACTTATTAGGGGATGATAGGCAAAGTTCTTCTGGCATTAAAAATAATACTCAGTTGACTTCAAATCTCTTAGAAATTGGTATGCTATAAAATGGGAATGTCCATTGGGTTTTAAATTGAACAGTTAAGAAAAAAAGTCCTCCTAAAATTTTGAGGACCAAGTTAGGTTACCAGCTTTTGATTTTTATAATAAATTATACTGTTTAAAACACATGATTTCTTACACTATTTTCATCATTTCATACAAGAAAAAACATGTTAAAATCAAAAAAGTAAAAAAGATAAAGAACATTTTTTCTGAAAAAGAGAAAAGTGATTTAACTGATTATGTAAAATTGTGCTTTTTGTAATTTTGCCACAGACCACTAAAAGCAGAAAAAGAACAATGGTCCATGGATTAACATTTGGAAATCATTATTTAGAAGACAAACCTGGAAATTTCAAATATTGGAATTCTGTCTCCATAGAGATAAGTTACCTTTCTTTGTTTAAATGACTTAGACTTCATCCCTTGACTCCATCCAACTGTCCCCTAATGCATGCTACTTGTTGCAAGACTACTGGTAGCAAAATGTAGCTAGGTCAGAGATAATATATTCCTTCTACTTAAAAAAAATAAAAATAATGTGAAATTCACAACTTAATACATATAGATCATCAATATCCTTTCCTTTCTGAAAAGTATACTCTTATTCAGCAAGTATTATCTCTCTTTTTTTTTACTTTTAGTTTTGCATACTCAGAAGCCTGAGAGTGATAATTATAAGATAAATGTATTGTCTTTATTGCATAATGCAAGCTCTGGGAAAAAGGGCCCAAGAACTTCTAAATTTTTCTTTCCATCCATTGTAGAAACAGAATATCTAAAATCTTTTTTGTAGTTGTGTCAATCCTAGCATTAAAGTGGAAAAACACATCTTTCCTCTTTTCACCATTTTTCTTTCTTTCGGCACCAACAGATAGTTGAACCCCTTTAGCACTGCTTTGTTTTATTTCTCTGTCAAACACGTTTCTCCTGAGATGCTAGAAGTGCTCAGTTTTCTTATTTATGGAGTGGGAAATTAGATATTTTTTTTGCTTTTTTGTTTGCTTTTTGTTTCTTATTTTCCAGTAGTCTAAGAAAAAGCATTCTAAGTTTTGTAATAGTGATTATTGTCTTTTCTCACTACCCATAGACCTCTTGCTTTACCACCCTCACCTCCACCTATCCTCCCTACAGGTAGCTGGAAGGAAATTTGTTATGTCCTGGTCTTTTAACAGAGCCTTTGCTGACATTAGTTTTGCCTTTGTAATACATTGAAAAGTACCCTCCTGGGGTGCCTGGGTGGCTCAGTCAGTTAAATGTCTGAATTTGGCTCAGACCATGATCTCATGGTCCTTGAGTTTGAGCCCTATGTCAGGTTCTGTGTTGACAGCTCAGAGTCTGGAGCCTGCTTTGGATTCTGTGTCTCCCTCTCTCTCTCTCTCTCCCCTTCCCGCAGTCACATTCTCTCTCTCTCTCTCTCTCTCTCTCTCTCTCAAAAGTAAATAAAACATTAAAAATTAAAAAATAAATAAAAAGTACCTTACTACCTCCTGACAAATAAAGACCTTATTAACTTTATTTTTTTAATTTAATGGGTTTTTTTTAATTTATTTTTGAGACAGAGAGAGAGCATGAGCAGGGGAGGGGCAGAGAGAGGGGGAGACTCAGAATCTGAAACGGGCTCCAGGCTCTGAGCTGTCAGCACAGAGCCCGATGAACTTTATTTTAATTGTACAAGCTTATTTAAGATACACTGAAGTAACAGGAACAAAAGCAAGTACAGCCTGATTGTAATGCTTATTTGAGACCAGTTTTATCATCCAAATTCTTCTAAGAGTTAATCAAATTTTCCAGGTGTGAAGTTAATCAAAAAGGAAAAAAAAAAGAATAAAGTTTATATGTTAAGGACTAAAAGTTTTAAATTATAAGCAAAACCTGAGTCACCTTAACTAAGTTAACTATTTAACTAAACCAGTTAATTTTATTAAATTACTTTCATCAAATAATTTAGTCATAACATCCTTTATTGCTTTGATACAATTAAAATACGTTTGCCCAATGTAACCTCTGTCTCCTTTCCATTAGGTTTTTAGCATACAAATCTGACATAATTTATAATTTGATCAGGTGATAAGTTTAAAAAATCTTTGACAACAATTAAAGTGTTTTTATATAGACTAAGTATAGTAACTAAAACATTTAATAGTCTTTTTTTCTCCTCAATTAAAAAACTAACATGAGGAACCTAACATTTTCTAGATGTTTTAGATATTCCACCAATCAGATTATTTCACTCTTTTAAGCCTCTGGCAATGTCCTCTTTTCCAGATTACATTCACTTTGATCAGAATTTTTGAAAGATGTTCTGTAGAATATTAGTTCCTTAAGATGTTACTATGTGCAATATGAAAGAAGAATACCATAGTCAAACAATTTGCAGAATATTTGGTTAAGAAAATGTAAACAGGGTTATCTACTCATTTGTCATTTATTTATTCAATGAATATTTGTGCTCCTCATACTTTTTAAACAACATTGAACAAAGCAAAACAAGGCCTTGCCATCATGATGCTTAGACTTTAGGCAAAGATAAAGATGAGCAGCAAATATTTTATATTCATATAAGATAAGTGAAACTGCTGTGAAGTATATTAAATTGCAGGTTAGGTGATGAAGGATGATAGGAATGTGGTTTATTTTAGACAAGAAGTAAAAGCAGACCTCTCAGAGAAGGTGTTATTTGAGTAGAAAACTGTAATAAAGGATATTATATCTCAATCTTAATTAATATTAAGGTGTAATCCCTCAAGATGTGATATTAAGTGTCATCCCTGAAACACACTGAGAAATATTGGGCTAGATGCTTATGAACCACTGGTTTAGGTAATACGTGAACCAGTATTATTGAATAAGTGCAAAGTACAAAGAACTCAATTCATTTATATTTATACTTCACATTTCAGCATTAGCATGAGTTCCATTTCAGTCCACTTTTCAAACTTAATTCAGTTTAAATTTTCTTTGAAACAAATGAGCCAATTCACCTTAATGAGTTTTTGGAGGAAGAGAGACTTTGGGAAGGCAATCTATTTAAATATTGAAATATTGCTATTTTTATTGAAATGCATTTTTCCTTGCTCTTTCCATAGGCATTTTAGATTCAAGAACCATGTCAGGTCCTGTTATTTTTATATTTACAAATTAAGAATTCTCTTCATGTTCTCTATAACAACTTCATTATCTTTTTCTTTCTGGGTTCTTGTAAAACACTTTTAATCATAAGATAAATGATATTCACACATTAAAATAATAATCTCCCTTATTCTTCCAGATATCTTATCCACTGTGACTAACGTCATGACTTGATATATTTATTCAGTATGTTTAGGTATGTGGTGCTGTATAAAACAATATATATTACAACTCAGTAAGTCATAGGTCCTTTTATTGATGAGTTTCTTGTTGAAGATAGGCTACACTGGATGTGAGCATGAAACATTTATTAGTATGTGAAAGGCAGCCTCTTATAGAAGTATATTATTGTAGGTAACAGATGCCAAAAAAAGTAAAGAAATTTTGATAACTATATATTTTTTGTTTTGATGAAAAATGTTAGCCTCCTCCCTCACTATGAAAAGCTATCTAGTGAGGTTGGGAAAAGCTAGTAGGGAGTTCAATTAGTAACTCTCACTCAAGTCCATGTTCCCAGATCTTCTAGAAACCAGGAGTTCAAAGGCTAAAGTCTATTACAGTTCTTCTGGAAGTTTAGTCATTTAATTTCAGTCATTTAAAGTCTGGTCACTATGGGAAAAGCTTCAGTGTTTGTGTTTTGGCCTGAGGTAGCCACCATTTCTTCATGGTAGTTTTCAAATAAAAACTGGTATTCCTGCTAGAAAAGGGGGTGGAAGAGTTCACCCAGGTGGTGATCTTGACCTCTTCTCTTAGCTACACATGCAGATATTGAGTTGTTTACCTGACATTGCCACTTGAATGGCTCAAAGACAGTACCTCAAACCCAACATGCCCAAAATAAAATACACATAATCTCCTAAACATGTCCAAAATATGGTCCTTATCACATTGTTTTCCTATGTTTCTGCATGATACCACCATACATAAACCAAAAAGATAGTTACCCTTGATTCCTTCATCACCTTTACCCCTACATCCAATCCATCACCAGATCCTGTTTACTTCTTCCTAAATATTTCTTGAAACCACCCAGTTGCTTCTTTCTCCAGTTAAATAAACCATTAAAATTATCACAAAATTTCCCTTGTACTAAATAAAGTAATAACCTAGAAAGATACACTTTGAATCTCACTTTCTTCTTCATTCATTATTAATAGTCTAATCAACAAGAAAATGGATAAACTGTATGTACAACAATATAGATCAGACATAACACCAATATGTTAAGTTGAATGAGAGCATAATACACATATACATGTGTGCATGCATGCACTCACAAACACAAAGCCTAACACAAATGTGTTATTCTGAGTGAAGAAAGCTAATTTGAAGATGGCATATTGTATGAATTCACTTATATGAAGTGCTAGAGTAGGTAAAACTAAGCTAAGGTGGTAGAAATCAGATCACTGGTTGCTTGTGAGAGTTAAGGATTGACTGGGAAGGGATACAAGGGAATTTTCAGCATCATGAAAATATTCCATGACTTGACATGTGTTCACCAAAACCCTTTATGAGCATTTCGTTGTATGTTAGTTATACCTCAATAAAAATAATGTATATTTGATTATTTACCACCTTGTCCCCATATTCAAATTCAGTGATTTCTTAGGTTATTAAGACATAACTAAAATCTTAGGGGGAGGAGCCAAGATGGCAGAACAGCATGGAAGTTTTTTTTGTCTCGCATCCATGAAAAATACAGCTAGACAAACACTAAACCGTCCTGCACACCTAGAAAACTGATCTGAGGATTAACACAACAATCTGCACAACCTGAATCACAGAATTCAGCAGGTACAAGGCACCGAGAGGTGAACTGAGGGAGAGAGAAGCCACGGAAGGCAGGGGGCTACTTTTGCGTGCAGAGAGAAAAGAGACGAGGGGGGCAGAATACAGGAAAAGCACCCCCCCAAAAGGCAGTTGGAGAAAAAGTGGAAAATGGAAACAGCCGCAGGGACTGAACTCAAAAGGAAGAAAGGAGAGGGTTTAAATTCCATTAAGACTCTATACACAAGGGGAGTCTGGAACTCTGCAGCTCAACATCTGGTGGTGCTCTGTTGGGAAGGGAGAATCCTCAGGAGCACACTGGAGTCTGGGGTTCCTCAGGCCACATGGGAAGAGGTAGTTCCCCTGCTGGGAAGACACCCAGTAGAGGCTGTGTGGGTCCCCCAAAGGCAAGGTCCTAGTGGACCCAGGAGAACAACCACATTTGCTGGTGCTGGAACAAGGTCATTAAGGGTGAAGCCTGGCACAAGATGTGTGTTGTGATTTTACATTATCCCTAAAATGCTGCTGCTACACTATCTAGCGAACTTTTTCTGGAGCCAGCTGGCACCCAGCCTCAGTATCTGGGCATCAGCAGCAGCATGCTCCTGCAAACATTCCTGGGTGCTGCCAGCACCTGGCCATTGTTTGGAGAGACCCTCCCACAGAGGGGCAGAACAGGTCAAAGCCACAGTCCCTCAGAAGTAAGGGGTTGGGAAAAACAGCCAATCTGAGAAAAGCTCAGGAGAGAGGTGCTGCCTGGGGCTTGGACATGGACTATGTAAAAGTGGGGAATGGACGGAAGCTGAAGACAAAGGACAGGTGCATGATTGCTGATCGAGAAGAGTTCCGATACTAGACATTGGGTAGCTGGGTGATGCATTTTCACCTTTCCCACGCATGCACCACAACAATCCACCCCAGTAAACTAGACAGTGCGAATGGAGCAGTTACACTAAGCCCCGCACAACTGGGCCAACCTCTCTCTTCAGGAACACAAGTCTCTCCACCTGATTAGTTTATGGACTATAAAGCACTTCAGAGTTTGAGTTCTAGGGGAAAACGAAGTCATTTCAGTAATATTTCAGTCTGTTCACTGGTCCATCTATTCAATTTTTTTCTTTTTTTCTTTTTTCATTTCTTTTCTTTTTCTTGAATACAGAAAGAGAAAAAATTCATTTTGGCTTTCAATTTTTATTAAAAATATTTTTCTTTAACTTTATTTTACTATACTTTTTACTTTTATGTACATTTTTTTCAAATTTTATTTTACTTCCATCATTTCAGTCTACTTCAGTGTATTCATTTTTTTAAATTATCAAATATTAAATATTATTATAAAAATTAATATTTTTCAAATTCTATTTGAATTTTTTCAAATTCTATTTTACTTCCATCATTTCATTTTAGTCTACTTCAGTGTATTCATTTTTTAAATTATCAAATATTAAATATTATTATCAAAAATTAATATTAAACTTATCAAATTATTAAATATTAATATTTAAAATATAATATTCAATTAAATATTTTTACCTCATTAATAACTTTCCTCCTTTCAAAATGAACAAATGAAGAAATTCACCCCAAAAGAAAGAGCAGGAATAAATGACAGCCAGGGACTTAACCAACACAGATACAAGCTAGATGTCAGAACCAGAATTTAGAATCACAATAATAAGAATACTAGCTAGAGTCAAAAAGAGATTAGAATCCCTTTCTGTGGAGATAAAAGAAGTAAAAGCTAGTCAGAATGAAATAAAAAATGTTACCACTGAGCTGCAATCTGGAATGGAGGCCACAGCAGCAAGGATGGATGAGGCAGAACAGAGAATCAGTGACATAGAGGACAAATTTATGGAGAATGATGAAGCAGAAAAAAGAGGGAGATTAAGGCAAAAGAACACGATTTAAGAATTAGAGAAATCAGTGACTCATTAAAAAGGAACAACATCAGAATCATAGTGGTCCCAGAAGAGGAAGAGAGAGAAATAGGGGTAGAAGTGTTATGTGAGCAAATCATAGTGGAAAACTTTCCTAATCTGGGGAAAGACACAGACATCAAAATCCAGGAAGCACAATGAACTCCCATTATATTAAACAAAAACTGACCATCAACAAGGCATATCACAGTGAAATTCACAAAATACTCAGGCAAGGAGAGAATCATGAAAGCAGCAAGGGGAAAAAAGTCCCTAACCTACAAGGGAAGACAGATCAGGTTTGCAGGACAGCTATCCACAGAAACTGGGCAGGCCAGAAAGGAGTGGCAGAAAATATTCAATGTGCTGAATAAGAAACATATGTAGCCAAGAATTCTTTATCCAGCAAGGCTGTCATTCAAAATAGAAGAAGAGATGAAAAGTTACCCAGAAAAACAACAATTAAAGGAGTTTGTGACCACTAAACCAGCCCTGCAAGAAATTTTAAGGGGGAATCTCTGAGGGGGAGAAAATAAAAACAAATGAACAAACAAATAAGGACCAAAGCAACAAAGACTGGAAAGGACCAGAGAACACCACCAGAAGCTCCAACTCTAAAAGCAACATAATGGCAATAAATCCATAACTCTCAGTACTTACTCTAAACGTCAATGTAATAAATGTTCCAATCAAAAGATATAGGGTAACAGAATGTATAAAAAATGAGATCCATCTATATGCTGTTTACAAGAGACCCACCTTAGACATAAATACACCTTCACATTAAAAGTAAGGGGATGGAAAACTATCTATCATGTAAATGGTCAAAAAAAAAAAAAAGAGTAGCCATACTTATACCAGAAAATATAGCCTTTAAAATAAAGACTGTATCAAGAGATGAAGAAGGGCATTATATCATAATTAAGGGGTCTATCCACCAAAAAGACCTAACAATTATAAACATTTATGTGCCTAATGTGGAACACAAAAATATATAAATCAAATAATCACAAACATAAAGAAACTCATTGATAGTATTACCATAACAGTAGGGGACTTCAACACCCCACTTACAGCAATAAACACATCATGTAAGCAGAAAATCAACAAGGACACAATGACTTTAAATGACACACTGGACCAGAGGACTAAACTAAATGATATATTCATAACATTACATCCTAAGGAAGCAGAATATACATTCTTCTCCAGTGCACATGGAACGTTCTCTAGAATACACCACATACTGGGACACGAGTCAGCCCTAAGTAATTACAGAAAGATCAAGATCATACCGTGCATATATTCAGACCACAATGCTATGAAACTCGAAATCAGCCACAAAAAAAAATGTGGAAAGGTAACAAATACTAGGAGACTAAAGAACATCCTACTAAAGCATGAGTGGGCTAACCAAGAAGATAAGGAGGAAATTAAAAACTTCATGTAAGCCAATGAGGATGATAACACCACAATGCAAAACCTCTGGGACACAACAAAGGTGGTCATAAGAGGAAAGTATATAGCAATCCAGGTCTTCCTAAAGAAGGAAGAAAGATCTTAGATATACAACCTAACATATGCCTTAAAGAGCTAGAAAAAGAACAGCAAATAAAACCAAAAACCAGCAGAAGACAGGAAAAATTAAATATTAGAGCAGAAATTAATGCTATTGAAACCAAACAAACAACCAAATAAGCAACAGTAGAATAGATTAATGAAATCAGATGCTGGTTTTTTGAAATAATTAACAACATTGATAAACCACTAGCCAGTTTGATCAAAAAGAAAAAAAAAGAAATAAATAAAATCAAGAATGAAAAGGGAGATCACATCCAACACAGCAGAAATGTAAACAATAATAACAGAATATTATGAGCAATTATATACAAATAAAATGGGTAATCTGGAAGAAATGGACAAATTCCTAGAAACATATACACTACCAAAACTGAAGCGGGAAGAAATAGAAAATTTGAACAGACCCATAACCAGTAAAGAAATCAAGTTAATAATCACATATTTCCCAAAAAACAAGAGTCCAGGGCCAGATGGCTTTCCAGGGGAATTATACCAAACATTTAAGGAAGAGTTAACACCTATTCATTTTAAACTGTTCCAAAAAAATAGAAATGGAAGGAAAACTTCCAAACTCTTCCTATGAATCCAGCATTACATTTATTCCAAAAACAGAAAAAGACCCCACTAAAAAGGGGAGTATAGACAAGTTTCCCTGATGAACATGGATGCAAAAATCTTCAACAAGATATTAGCCACCAGATCCAATAATACATTAAAAAAATTATTCACCACGACCAAGTGTGATTTATACCTGGGATGCAAGGTATAAAGATTTTTCAATATCTGAAAAACAAACAATGTGATTCATTACATCAATAAAAGAAAGGACAAGAATGACATGATCCACTTCAATAGATGCAGAGAAAGGATTTGACAAAATATAGCATCCTTTCTCAATAAAAACTCTCAATAAAGTAGGGATAGAAGGGCCATACCTCGAGATCATAAAAGCCATATATGAAAGACCCAATGCTAACACCATCCTCAATGGGGAAAAACTGAGAACTTTCCCTCTAAGGTCAGGAACAAGACAAGGATGTCCACTCTTGCCACTGTTAATCAACATCATATTGGAAGTCTTAGCCTCTGCAATCAGAAAAAACAAAGAAATAAAAGGCATCCAAATAGGCCAGGAGGATGTCAAACTTTCACTCTTTGCAGGTGACATGATACTCTATATGGAAAACCCAAAAGATTCCACCAAAAAACTGCTAGAACTGATTCATGAATTCAGCAAAGTTGCAGGATATGAAATCAATGCACAGAATTTGGTGTCATTCCTATACACCAAAAATGAAGCAACAGAAAGAGAAATCAAGGAATCAATTCCATTTACAATTGCACCAAAAACCATAAAATACTTAGGAATAAATTTAACCAAGGAGGTGAAAAATCTATACACTGAAAACTATAGTAAGCTTATGAAAGAAATTGAAGACGACACAAAAAAATGGAAAAAAAATTCCATGCAACTGGATAGGAAGAACAAATATTATGAAAATGTCAGTACTTCCCAAACAATCTACATACTCAGTGCAGTCCCTATCAAAATAGCACCAACATTCTTCACGGAGCTTGAGCAAATAATCCTAAAATTTTATGGAACCAAAAAATACTGCATATAGGCAAAGCAATCTTGAAAAAGAAAACCAAAGCAGGAGGCATCACAATCCCAGACTTTGAGCTATACTACAAAGCTGTAATCATCAAGACAGTATGGTACTGGCACAAAAACAGACACTCAGATCAACAGAACTCACAAACTATGAGATCATGACCTGAGCTGAAGTCTGACGCTTAACTGACTGAGCTACCCAGGCACCCCCATTTGATCTTTTATCAGAACCCAGAAATGGACCCACAAACGTATGGCCAACTAATCTTTGACAAAGCAGGAAAGAATATCCAATGAAATAAAGACAGTCTCTTCAGCAAGTGGTGCTGGGAAAACTGGAGAGCGACACGCAGAAGAATGAACCTGGACCACTTTCTTACACCATACACAAAAATAAACTTGACATGGATGAAAGACCTAAACGTAAGACAGGGAGTGATCAAAATCCTTGAAAAAGCAGGTAAAAATCTCTTTGATCTTTGCCATAGCAGCTTCTTAGTCAACATGTGTTTAGAGGCAAAGGGGAAAAAAAGCAAAATGAACTTTTGAGACATCATCAAAATAAAAAGCTTCTGCACAGCAAAGGAAACAATCAGCAAAACTAAAAGCAACTGATGGAATGGGAGAAGTTATTTGCAAACATCATATCAGATAAAGGGTTAGTATCCAAAATCTATTAAGAACTTATCAAACTCAACACCCAAAAAAACAAATAACCCAGTGAAGAAATGGGAAAAAGACATGAATAGACACTTCTCCAAAGAAGACATCCAGATGGCCAACTGACACATGAAAAAATGCTCAACATCACTCATCATCAGGGAAATACAAATCAAAACCACAATGAGGTAACACCTCACGCCTGTCAGAATGGCTGATATTAACAACTCAGGCAATGACAGATGTTGGCAAGGATACGGAGAAAGAAGATCTCTTTTGCATTTTTGGTGGCAATGCAAGCTGGTGCAGCCACTGTCAAAAACAGTATGGAGGTTCCTCAAAAAATTAAAAATAGAACTACCCTATGATTCACCAATTGCACTACTAGGTATTTATCCAAGGGATACTGATATGCTGTTTCAAAGGGACACATGCTCCCCAATGTTTATAGCAGCACTATCAACAATAGCCACAGTATGGAAAGAGCATTAATGCGCATCGATGGATGAACATTATATATATATATATATATATATATATATATATATATATATATATACATATATATATATATATCACATATTATTTGTTCATTTATATATATATATATATATATATGTATATACACACACACACAATGGAGTATTACTCGGAAATCAAAAAGAATGAAATCTTGCCATTTGCAACTACATGGATGGAACTAGAGGGTATTATGCTAAGCAAAATTACTCACTCAGAGAAAGACAAATATCATATGACTTCACTCATATGAAGACTTTAAGATACAGAACAGATGAACATAAGGGAAGGGAATAAAATAATATAAAAACATGGAGGGGGCCAAAATATAACAGACTCTAAAATATGGAGAACAAACAGAGGGTTACTTGAGGTGTTGTGGGAGGGGGATGGGCTAAATGGGTAAGGGGCATTAACGAATCTACTCCTGAAATCATTTTTTTACTATATACTAATTTGGATGTAAATTAAAAAAAAATAAAATTAAAACAAAAAAGATATAACTAAAATCTTTAATATGTCTTATAATCTTTGTGTTTTGCTTTCTTCTCCAACTTGAACCACCAGCATACTTCCTGTAATTCAGTGATTCTAATCTTTTTTCAGTTTATCAAAATGTCTTTGTGTTTCCTGGCACCAGGTTCTCTCATATTCTTTTTTCTCTGCTTGGAATTCCCTCCTCCCCCTGTGCTTTGCTTAGTTAACTTATATTCATTCTTTATATTTCATCTCAAGTATAACTTCTGCAGAGAAGCCTTCCCTGACCTTCCTAACTAGGAAAACCTCTTCTATTAAATGTTACCCAATGCTTCTCTAGTTCATAACCTTACCATTATTAGTACAATTTTTTTATTAAATATTAATTTTTTTACAAAGTCTGTCTTGATCACTATACTGTGATTTTCATTCTGAGTCTGTGTCTGTTTTTGTTTACATTTTTTTTTCTCCAAAGCCAAACACAGTGCCTGGCACATGGTAGGCGCTCTATATTTGTTTCTATGGATGGATGGATGGACGGATGGATTCATGAGCTTGAAAAATGAGTTTCTAATCTCTTATATAATTCATAGGATAAATGAGCCTTATAGTGAATTAAATACATAATCATGAAAAAAATAAATGACAAAAATCACCCTAAGGAGGTAGGGAGATTCAACTGGTATCAAGATATTGTAGTGAGTTTGGTGTGACACAAAGGAAAGTGAAGCAAAAATTCAGCAGCACTGGATCTATGCCACAAATCTGTGATTCTTACTTTTGATGAAACAGCAGTGTTCCCCATGACAGAATCAATAACTAAAAAAAGAGAAAACTTGGGAAACACACAAAAAATAAGACTTTGTAGAAGTCATTGAGAAATCTGTTTTGTCTCACTAGTTGGAAGAACTTTTCCATCATTAAACTTTTCTATCCTTTGCATAAATTGCCTCATAAGGCAGGGTACTCTTTCACAGATATTGTTTAAGCATTGTCTGGATTGCTATCTGTGAGTGATATAGAACAGCTGCCTACATTATATGGGTGAATTCGCTTCTATATAAAAATTCCATGATTTAAGACATGATATTTTATCCTTCAGGCACTAATTATCTCGTGATCACATGAAGTGCAAATATAAATAAGTGTATGATGAATCTTAAAGTGGTATATAAAATATTCCTGGGCTCTTGAAGAGCAAAGATCTCTTCTGGCTTTGGAGACCAAGGTAGCAATTGAGCAATGCCTTGAGAGTGAATAAAGTATTCAGTAGGCAGAAAAATAGAGATATTTATGTTAAAGTGTATAGTCATGAGAAATATATGGTGGTGGGAACACACACGTTCAAGAAATAGTAATAGTTTAGAATGGTTGAAGTACAGGGACTTATAGGGAACATATATAGGTATGTAATATTCTGTATGTATTGCGAGTTTCCTGAAAGATAAGCTTGGAAAATAGAACCACAATGATAAAGATTTAAAATTTGGACAGATGGGGCGCCTGGGTGGCGCAGTCGGTTAAGCGTCCGACTTCAGCCAGGTCACGATCTCGCGGTCCGTGAGTTCGAGCCCCGCGTCGGGCTCTGGGCTGATGGCTCAGAGCCTGGAGCCTGTTTCCAATTCTGTGTCTCCCCCTCTCTCTGCCCCTCCCCCGTTCATGCCCTGTCTCTCTCTGTCCCAAAAATAAATAAACGTTGAAAAAAAATTAAAAAAAATTTGGACAGATCTTTAAAAATCTTCTAGTTCAAAACCATTCATTTTTTGAGACCCCAAATCATTAATATACTTGGTCAATGCTATCTTGCTATTATGTGGCTGAGTATAGCCTTGAACCCAGGTCTGTTAAACCAGCAGTTTTATTATACTCTATTTTCCACTATACCTCACTGCCAGACTTGAGATGGCTGTAAGAATCAAACAAATACATTTGACCTTTCTTTTTTTGTTTTTTTTTGTTTTTTTTTTACATTTTTATTTATTTTTGAGGGACAGAGAGAGACAGAGCACAAGCAGCAGAGGGGAAAAGAGAGGGAGACACAGAATCTGAAGCAGGCTCCAGTCTCTGAGCTGTCAGCACAGAGTCTGATGCGGGTCTCGAACTCACAAACTATGAGATCATGACCTGAGCTGAAGTCTGACGCTTAACTGACTGAGCTACCCAGGCACCCCCATTTGATCTTTTATCAGACATATATGGGGAGTTATGGAAAAATGATCAAAGAGCAAGTAATATGGTCTCTCTTTTAGAAATAGTTACCTAATGGCTGGAGGAGAAATTAAAAACCAAAGGAAAACCAGATTTTGAAAGAAAGCTATGTTCAGCATGACCTGCTATCAAAAATAAATGTTAGAATTATACAGTAGGCAACATGAAATGTAAGACTGGATATCAGGAGAATTGTTAGGTCTAGAGAAAGATATCTGGGAGTCATCCAAATAAAAGTGATAAAAATTTCGAGGCAAGTAACAAATGGCCTTTAAAAGAAAAGTATGACAAATAAAAAGTAGAAAAACCAAAGGATGGAACCTTAAGTAGTTTTCATATTTTTGTGTGGGAGGAAGAAACGAGATAAAGAAAGTGTGGTTAAGGGAGAGGAAAGAGGAAGGAGAGTAATTTGTCACAAACACACACAAAAAAAACCAAATTCTAAGAAAGATGGATCTGTAGGAGTGTTTTGTCACAAAGAGTTGAAGGAAGATGAATGTTAGGTAAAGGCTATTGATGAGAAATTCACATATATTTAACAATCTTTCTGTATTCACAGAGTAATATTGTGACACAGGCAAAGAGAAAATCTTTCATCTTTTCTGCTTCAATGGTATTTGAGTCTGTTTGAAAATTGCTTAGCTGTCATGAGGAGGCACTGGCTAACACAGGGTCCTAAATATATCCAAAAGCCTCTTAGGGAACTGTCATATCTGAAGCTTTGTGGCAGCCATCACATGTTTCACAAGGAAAAGTGTATGTTTCATTTTATTTCATTGACTGTACCAGTCCCTATATAGAGGGCAATTGAATGATATGCTGCTGTGAAATACTCTGACTTTCTAGATTGGATTTCTCTGACAGCTATCTTACTTTTCACCCAATTGTTTGAATTGTCAGGGTATTGAATTTACAATCTGCAAAGGCCCTTCTGGATGTTTCCTCTTTCTTATCCATTTTAGCATTTCTTTCTTTTTTTTTTCTTTTTCTTTTTTGTTTGTTTACAAAAAAAGTGAAGGCAGTACTGGCATTTACATTGTAGTTCACCATATGATTAAGAGAAAACAATGTGATTATGACTAATCCTTTTATTTTACTTTATTTGGTTAGCATTAAGCTGTCTTCCAACACCTCTCAATTATTATATTTTATATACCCCTTAGAAAAAAATTACACTTATTAAAGATACATCATTATTATCATGGAAATAAAGTATCTTCCTTTTACACTATAGTGGACCCACTCCTAGATTGTTCCTTTAACTATCTCACCTAGGTGAATCAAAAGGCAACTTCTATAGCTCATACACGTTGAATTTTTTTTCAAATGGGGTTGTATGTTTATAAATTTCCACCAAATGATCTATGAAGTTGTATTTGTAAAATATCTCTCTAGAGTAAGAGTGTGGCTAATACAGAAAAAAACAAAGTTGTGTGATTTATAATTACCACCACTGTTTTTAAAATTAGGAGTTAATTTTCCAGTTAAAAAACACTGTATTTCATTAAATATATTATTTAAAAATGATTTTTGAATCATTAATCACCTGCATACACAGGTATATGATTTAACCCAGTTGGTTAATGAATGGCACTCATTAGGTTAAATTCTCTGTCTCCATATTAGCTTAAGGCAATGGGTTTAGTTAATGGATTTTTTGTTCTGCAAAGGAAATTTATCAATGTCTGGAAACAATTTTGGTTGTCACATCTGGGGGGTGAATGGGTGATACTATTGGCATATAATGGGTAGAAGCCAGAGATGCTGCTAAACATCTTCCGCAACAAAATTTTCCTTCCCAAAATGTCAGTAGTGCCAAAGGTGAAAAACTTTGGCCAAGGCTCTCCACCTCAGACAGAGATTCTTTCACTATAGCCAATCTTTTCATAAACACATGGTGTAACTAACTAAGAGGCCTGAAGATGTCAGTGCACATATCTCCCTTAAATCTTTTCCCCTAAAGGAAGGAGTGGGGTTGTGGAGAGGCAATACTAGGAAACCCAGAGTTTATATTGAACTCCTATTTTGTTTTTTTAAATTTTATTATTCTTTATTTATTTTTGAGAGAAAGATAGCGAGACAGAGTGCAAGTGGGGAAGAACAGAGACAGAGGGATACACACAATCTGAAGTGGGATCCAAGCTCTGAGCTGTCAGCACAGAGCCCAACGTGGGGCTCAAACTCATGAACCACAAGATCATGACCTGAGCAGAAGTCGGATGCCTAACTGACTGAGCCACCCAGGCGCCCCTATTGAACTCCCATTGTTTACCGGATGCTACATTAGGTGCTTTGTATGTATTATTTAACTTAATCCTCCCAGAGAAGCCTTACGAGATAGGTCATTTTTAGAAATGTTCAAAATGAAAGTGAGGCTCAGAGAAGTATGAATAACTTCCCAAGGTCATATACTGTGCATCAGCAGAATTGCAATTTTCCACATCACAGTGAATGCTCTTTCACTAAACTGGTAAGGCCATCCAAAGTAATTAATATAGATAGTGAAACAGTGGCATGATATGCTTATGTGAAGGCCCTCTCATTATTATTCAGTAAAGGTACTGAAACACTGAAAAAAGTTTGCTTGCAAAAAATGTTTCAAAAACATATTAAATTCTGCCCCATCTTTGACAAAGAGTAGAAGTTGACAATCTTGCCTTTATAATAGAAAAAATCATTATTCAATGAAAGTGAAGGTATTTTCAAAACACAAACTGCTTCATCTTACTAGATGTTAACAATTAGAATGATTTCTATGGGTCTTTTTCTGTGTTAAGAGTATATGGTCACCCAATTTTTCTTTATTCTCAGTTTTTGTTACTTAAATCCTAAATTGATATTTCATAAATAAGATAATATTCAGGAGTAGGCACTGGAAGAGACATGCAGGAAGAAACACAGAGACAGAAAGAGAAAATATGCATGTGTCTAAGACAGTGACTTTAGGGTACTTCAGCACCAACATATGGCTATATCAGACATGTTATAGTGAAAATTAACTTATTCTACAATG
Organism: Felis catus; assembly: GCF_018350175.1. Taxonomy (NCBI): domain Eukaryota; kingdom Metazoa; phylum Chordata; class Mammalia; order Carnivora; family Felidae; genus Felis; species Felis catus. The sequence continues at coordinate 75,315,902 of NC_058386.1, read as the reverse complement.
TTTTTGAAATAATGTTCAGAACCAATCTACATGATGAGTTCATATTAATTAAAATTCCTATATCTTACTACCTTGAAGACTGGTAACAAAAACAACAAAAACAGTAGGTGAAATCATTTTTGTTATTCGTAGATACCTAGTATTTAATAGGTATGCACATGACAACAGAAATATGTCTGTATAATTAATACAAACACCGTAGTATGAAAATGTATAAACACTGATCTTATGGTAAATATTTCATTAAATTGACTTGCTAACTCTTGTGTGAGAGAAGTTGCTTGTTCACAACTCTGGTCTGAGAGCTGACATTAGAAGGGGACATTTTCCCTGCCTCCGTCAAGAACTCCACTCATATCTCTAAAATTAGTGATTTGTGACTTTTTTTTATTTTTTGAGAAAGAGCAATGTGAGCAGAGGAAAGGGGCAGAGGGAGAGAGAGAAAGGTAATCCCATGATCCCACGGTCGTGGGATCATGAGCTGAGCAGAAATCAAGAGTTGGACACTCAGGTGACTGATCCACCCAGGCACCCCAGTGACTGTTTTTGATTAATAGAAATATTTTACCAGATCTATAATTTTATGACCTATACCCTGACATTATTTTTTAATGTTTATTTATTTATTTATTTATTTATTTATATTTTTTAATATTAAATTTATTGTTAAATTGGTTTCCATACAACACCCAGTGCTTATACCAACAGGTGCCCTCTTCAATACCCATCACTCACTCTCCCCTCCCCTGCCATCAACCCTCAGTTTTTTCACAGTTTTTAAGAGTCTTTTATGGTTTGTCTCCCTTTTACTCCCTCCCTCTCCATCCTTTTTTTCCCTTCCCCTCTCCCATGGTCTTCTGTTAGGTTTCTCAGGATCCACATAAGAGTGAAAACATATCATATCTGTCTTTCTCTGTATGACTTATTTCACTTAGCATAACACTCTCCAGTTCCATCCGCGTTGCTACAAAAGGTCAGATTTCATTCTTTCTCACTGCCACGTAGTATTCCATTGTGCATATAAAGCACAATTTCTTTATCCATTCATCAGTTGATGGACATTTAGGCTCTTTCCATACTTTGGCTATTGCTGAAAGTGCTGCTATAAACATTGGGGTACAAGTGCCCCTATATGCATCAGCACTCCTGTATCCTTTGGGTAAATTCTTAGCACTGCTATTGCTGGGTCATAGGGTAGATCTATACTTAATTTTTTGAGGAACCTCCACACTGTTTTCCAGAGTGGCTACACCAGTTTGTATTCCCACCAACAGTGCAAGAGGGTTCCTGTTTCTCCACATACTCGCCAGCGTCTATAGTCTCCTGATTTGTTCATTTTAGCCACTCTGACTGGTGTGTGGTGATATCTGAGTGTGGTTTTGATTTGTATTTCCCTGATGAGGAGTGACATTGAGCATCTTTTCATGTGCCTGTTGGCCATCTGGATGTCTTCTTTAGAGAAGTGTCTATTTATGTTTTCTGCGCATTTCTTCACTGGATTATTTGTTTTTCGGGTTTGGAGTTTGGCGAGTTGTTTACAGATTTTGGATGCTAGCCCTTTGTCCTATATGTCATCTGCAAATATCTTTTCCCATTCCGTTGTTTGCCTTTTAGTTTTGTTGATTGTTTTCTTTCCAACTAATCTTTCCCAAAGCAGGAAAGACTATCCAATGGAAAAAAGACAGTCTCTTTAACAAATGGTGCTGGGAGAACTGGACAGCAACATGCAGAAGAATGAAACTAGACCACTTTCTTACACCATTCACAAAAATAAACTCAACATGGATAAAGAACCTGAATGGGAGACAGGAAACCATCAAAACCCTAGAGGAGAAAGCAGGAAATAACCTCTCTGATCTCAGCCACAGCAATTTCTTACTTGACACATCCCCAAAAGCAAGGGAATTAAAAGCAAAAATGAACTATTGGGACTTCATGAAGATATTTTTTAAAACAAATTGTATACCTCTTACAGCATAGTTAGAAAATGCTTAAATTAGAAACTTCTGACTAAAAAGTAGAGTGATTGAGGTGGGGTTATGTATTCAGTAGAACATTTTTTTCACTATATATAGCTGCAGAAAAAAGGAAGATGTAAGGTGGTAGTTTTTCTGTCTTTATTTGGGAACATTTACGAAGGACACATTTGGGGGTATTTTTGGTAACATGTTTCTCTGCCACATACTTTAGTCCACCATGGATTCATATATGAGAAGTTTTAATCCCTAGACTACTTTTAACCAAAATGCTCTAGGAAACAAGGCACGTTTCAATTGTAGAATGTTAGTAAGGCCAAAGAAGTGAATGTTAATGCAATGCTGGCACTGTTGCTCTTGAAATGACTTTTTTTTATTTAGATCTAAATTCATGCAATGATAAAAGAAAAATAAAACCAGCATTGAAATTGGAATGTAAGAGATTGCATAAAGACTGCTGGTTGTATTTTAAAATTAATTAAGCATGAGCCAGAGAGAGGAAAAGCAACTCTTTATCACTCAAATACTCTAAAGTCAAACAAAAAATCAAATGAGTTCAATTTTCATCAAAGGGATGAAAAAATCAATAGATTGAAGACTAGTGGTATTTCACTGTCTTGGGAAGCACTGCACTAATGCTTCTTTGTAGCCATAACATTGGGCATTTTAAGGTGCAAATGCAGAGGCCATTGGTATCTTGTTTAAATCCTTTATGGTCTCTCTTCCATTTGCATCTAGTTTTACAATTTAAAATCCACTATATATATTGGTGACTTTTAATTTGAAATGCAATAGAACTACATTTATTGGAATGAGACTTCATTAAAGGTAAGCATTAGAACTTATGATCTGCAAATATCTTTTCCCATTCTGTTGGTTGCCTTTTAGTTTTGTTGATTGTTTCCTTTCCAACTAATCTTTGATGCACACTGACAATAAAACATATTTAATGATATTTCTGAAGGTTCTATAGCTAAACAGTACTATATATCTCTTTCTAGAGCTCTGGGAACTTTTTTTTTTTTTACTTGGAATGTGCAACCAGCTTGAATTTGTTTCAGAAACTTGCTAAATTTTACATTAATATTTTATCTTCCAATAAACTTGAAAATTCTCTTAAGTTCTAAAATAGCAATATTACTTTCTTGATTAAAATCCATCAATGAATTCTTACTGTCATTACAATAAATCTTAAATCCTTACTGTGGTTGATAAGATTCTGCAAGTTGTACTTTCCTTTCTCTCTGGCCTTGTGTGGTCCCCCTCTAACACTCATTCACTTTGTTAGAGTCACCATGGCCTTCTTTCTGCTCCTTGAACAGGCTAAGTTCTTCCCTGATTCAGTGTATTTGCCCATGATACTTTTTAATGTCAATACAAATGTCAACTACTACCTTTCTGTAAAGTTGTGTTCTCACAGTCACCTTCTATCAAATTGTGATATTTTAATTTTTTTATTAATGTTTACCAGTATATGACATTATATCATGTATCTGTATGCTGTATATTGTTTCCTTTATTCTAGACATAATTATTATTGGGTAAGAACCATGTCTTTCTTATTCACATGTTACCCTTTCTAACCAGAACAGTGTCTTACATATAGAAGTCACTTGCAAATGTTTCTTGAATTAATCAAAGGTAAACAAATTTGTTGCTTTGTATCAGTGTGTTGCTACATTACCAAATTTCATCTGTTCTTGTCTTCAAAAATGATAAAGGATTTGCAGTTGTTTTTTCACTTTTAATTTTATGAAAATCTGCTATGAGAAATCAACTCTGGAGGCCCACAGGTCTGTAAACATCCTTTATAATACCAGAATTATATCGAAAAATACGTTTTAAGATAGATAGCTATAGCAATTCATATGGTCTCTTGATTTATTTCCCTATGAAAATGGCATTTCAACATTGCATTTGCTTATTATGTGGTTGCCTCAATGGCATTAATTCAGCAAGCATTTATGCATCAAGTATCTTCTTATATCTGTGATTCAAAGATAAGAAAAACATTTTACTCTTGAAGATCTCACAGTCTAGTGTAATTAAGATTAGTGAAAATAACATTTTGTTACCATAGTGTTATAGGTTATTTGGCACTTTCCGAATAAAATTCTTCAAATAACATGAGTTCTTTTTAGTACCAGTGAGAAACTTGTACTGTATTGTCTCTGGAGAACCACTGCCTGATGTTTAAAATTTATCTCTGTGCCTTGCTAGCTGTAACATTGGTATTTTTTCATGTGTGGTATTTTTCTCATTTATAAAATTGGGGACAATAACAGTACATACCTCATAAGATTTTTGTGAAGTGATTTAATGAGATAATCCATGTAAAACACTTAAATTAACAGTGCCTAACACATAATATGATCCTGGTAGATGATGATGATTGTGAAGAAAATGATTGTTATTTCAGAAGTTCTGTTATCTGGGCAGTCTGATTCATTTGAAAGAGAAAAATGTTTCAAGAGTTAGATTAAAAGTCTTCAATATGTTAATTCAGTTTGTAACACTAAAAAACTGCCATAGAGACACAGGTAATTTAATATTAATTTTCTAAAATGTTATCAGCAAAGTGTAACTATACCTATGTTACATTTGATTAAATTGAGGCTTAAAGAGGTGATAGAGCTTAACCAAAGTCAGGTGGGTAGTTAAGTAGTAGAATCTGAATTTCAGTTCAGATCTGTCTAAATCTTAACACAGTGCTCTTTTCATTAAAAACAGCTGCCTTAATGGCAGATAATATGAAATTTTTAAAAATATTTGCTTTTTCAATCCACGAGCATGGAACATTTCCCCATTTCTTTGTGTCTTCTTTAATTAATTTTATAAGAATTCTGTATTTTTTCAGAGCATAGATCTTTTACCTCTTTCTTTAGGTTTATTTCTAGGTATCTTATGGGTTTTGGTGCAGTTTTTAATGGGATCAATTCTTTGATTTCTCTTTCTGTTGTTTCATTATTGATGCATAGAAATGCAACAGATTTCTGTACATTGATTTTATATCCTGCAGCTTTGCTGAATTCATATATTAGTTCTAACAATTTTTTGGTGGAGTCTTTTGGATATTTTACAGAGTATCATGTCATCTGCAAATAGTGAAGGTTTGGCTTCTTTGCTGATTTTGATGTGTTTTACTTTTGTTGTTGTTGTCTGATTGCTGAGGTTACGACTTGAGTACAATTTGAATAACAGTGGTGAGAGTGGACATCCCTGTCATGTCCCTGACCTTACGGGAAAAGCTCAGTTTTTCCCCTTTGAGGATGATATTTGCTGTAGTTCTTTCTTATATGGCCTTTAAAAGGTTGAGGTATGTTCCTTCTATCCCTACTTTCTTGAGTTTTTTTTTTTTTTAATCAAGAAAGGATGCTCTATTTTGTTAAATGCTTGTTTTTTGCATCTACTGAGAGGATCATATGATTCTTATCCTTTCTTTTAGTAATGTGGTGTATCATGTTGATTGATTTGTGAATATTGAACCACCCCTGCAGCCAACAAATAAATCACAGTTGATCATGGTGAATAATTCTTTTAATGTATTGTTCAATTTGATTTGCTAGTATCTTGTTTAGAATGTTTGTATTCAAGTTCATCAAGGATATTGATCTGAAATTCTCCTTTTTAGTCGGGTCTTTGGTTTTAGAAACAAAGTGATGCTGGACTCTGAATGAGTTTGGAAGTTTTCCTTCCATTTATATTTTTTGGAATAGTTTCAGAAGAGTAGATGTTAATTCTTCTTTAAATGTTTGGTAGAATTCCACAGGGATGCCACCCCGTCCTAGACTATTGTTTATTGGGAGATTTTTTATTACTGATTTAATTTTTTACAGGTTATGGGTCTGTTCAAATTTTCTTCTTCTTCCTGTTTCAGTTTTGGCAATTTTTATGTTTCTAGGAATTTATCCATTTCTTCCAGATTGGCCATATTTTTTGGAATATAATTGCTTACAATATTCTCTTATAACAGACATATAGACAAACAAAAAACTATATGCCTGATTCCAAAGAAAAAAAGGAAGAAGGAAGGAAGGAAGGAAGGAAGGAAGGAAGGAAGGAAGGAAGCTTGGTTTTATTTCCATGAGAACTGAAACTGACACTCTGGAGCATTCTATTATCAGTAGACTTCGTGCATGTGGGGGCATGTACTGGTCTTCTGGGAATAGACCTACTATCCTGGCTCAAAGTCAAACCTACTTTAATAAAGATGCCCCTTCAAGGTGCAGGGCGTCCAAGTTTGGTCTAAGCGGCTCCAGACTGCACTAGGGTGCTGTGTTTCTTACTGAAGTCTGAGCTTGCTGGTAGGCGGAGCAGAGAGGGTGGTGGTGAGGGAAACTCGGGTCACCCCACTCATCCCATTGTAGAGGAGTTCATGCCAGCCACTATTCAAGAAGCCCTCACAGAAAAGCCAACAAAAGGCACCTCTTCTTGTGTTCCAGGCTTCCCATTAGATCCCTGCCCTCAACCTTTCTGTGCCTGGCCATAGGCATAACTGGTGCCACAGTTCTCCTATGTTTTATCTGTGGTGCATTGCTAGGATTTAGAACTCCAAATCTTACAGGACCTTGCAAGGTGCAAGGCATAGAACTAATCCTCTCCTCTCAAGGAAAGCCTGTTAGTGTTGTGTCTGTGGCTGTTAGTTGCAGAAAAGCAGTCACATGGCTGCGAAGGTGGTTGGGTTTATGGTGAAGCATAGGGAAAAGCTGAAACCAGGTTATCTGCCCTCTGTTCATGCCTCACCAAGTCCCTTGTTCTTGGAAAGGCAATATACCCTGTTCCAAAAGTACTCCAGGAAGGGGAATGTTCTCTCCCAGTGTGTCCCAGGGAATCTCTACACCATGCTGTTCACTCCCAGGCCTGCAGCCTTCTTCTCCCTAGGAGCACCTCTGCCCCCCATGCCTGACTCCAGGGAATTGCACAGACTTCTAAAGCCTCAGAATTTGAGCTCCATGTTTTGGTAAAAACTTGGAATAGTCAGTTTCTCTCAATGCCCCAGCCATTGGTTTTGGGGGAGTGTATTTCTTGTGCAAACCTGATGCACTAACCCTCTCTCTTTCTCTGTGAAAAGGCTACTTCCCCTCCATGGCATAGGGGTACTGTGGCTTCTCTCTGCCCTAATTCACATCTCCACGCCTGGTAGCTGCCATGTTCTCTCCTCTAATTGTGCATAGTATTCTCTTAATCCTCAGATTTATTTCCTAGGTGTTCAAAACGATTTGATGTTGATCTAGCTATGTTTGAGGGATGAGGCAAACCCAGGGTCCCCCTACTACTTAACTCCTCTCTCTCTCTCTCTCTCTCTCTATATATATATATATATATATATACCACATCTTCTTATTCCATTCATCAGTTGATGGACATTTGGGCGTTCTACATAGTTTGGCTATTGTTGATAATACTGTTATAAATATTGGGATGCATGTACCCATTTGAATCTTGTATATTTTGTATATTTTGTGTATATTTTTGTATATTTTGTGTAAATACCTAATAGTACAATTGCAGGGTTGTAGGGTAGTTCTATTTTTTTAGTTTTGTGAGGAATCTCCATATTGTTCTCCAGAGTGACTGCACGAGTTTGCATTCCAACCAACAGTGTAAGAGGATTCCTTTTTCTCCACATCTTTGCCAACACCTGTTGTTTTTTATGTTGTTAATTTTAACCAATCTGATGGGTGTGAGGTGGATTCTCATCATGGTCTTAATTTGTATTTCCCTGATGATTAGCCTATTACAGATGTGCCCGTTAGCCATTTGGATGTCTTCTTTGGAAAAGTGTCTATTCAGTATTCTGCCCATTTATTCACCAGATGATTTATTTTTTGGGTGTTGAGTTTGAAAATTTCTTTATAGATTTTGGATACCAACCTTTTATCAGATATGTTGTTTGCAAATATTTTCTCCCATTCCATATTGACTTTTCGTTTTGTTGATTGTTTCCTCACTGTGCAGAAGCTTTTGATCTTAATGAAGTACCAATAGTTCATGTTTTCTTTTGGTTACCTTTGCCTTTGGCAACATATTTAGTAATAAGTTGCTGCAGCGAAGGTCAAATAAGTGGCTGCCTGTGTTCTCCTCTAAGATTTTGATCGTTTCATGTCTCACATTTGGGTCTTTCATCCATTTTGAATTTATTTTTATGTATAGTGTACAAAATTGATCAATTTTCATTAAATTGCATATAGCCATCCAGTTTTCCCAACACCATTTGTCGAAGAGACTCTTTTTTCCATTGGATATTCTTTCCTGCTGTGTTGAAGATTAGTTGACTGCAGAGTTGTGGGTCCATTTTTGGGTTCTATTCTGTTCTATTGATCTATGTGTCTGTTTTGTGCAGTAAAACACTGTCTTGATGACCACAGCCTTGTTTTTTTTTTTTAAGCTTTTAATGTTTATTTATTTTTGAGAGAGAGAAAGAGAGCATAAGTGGGAGAGGGGCAGATAAAGAGGGAGACACAGAATCTGAAGCAGTCTTCAGGCTTTGAGCTGTCAGCACAGAGCACAATGTAGGGCTTGAACGAATGAACCACAAGATCATGACCTGAGCCAAAGTTGGACTGAGCCACCCAAGTGCCCTGATGACTTGAAAAGCGGAGGGGCCGGACGGAGTGTGTTCCGACTGCAAGCGCGACTTAGCATCTGGGAGGTCATAAGTTAACAGCTCTACTCAGAAAGTGGGAAGGCTGGAGGACAAAGGGAGAGAGAGTTGCTGAGCACCAGGACAACAGAGCTCAGTTTGGTGGGGAACAAAGGTGCTTGCCAGCACCATCTACCTCGCCCATCCCCCAGCCAAAATCCCAAAGGGAACCAGTTCCTGCCAGGGAACTTGCTTGCTCCCCACAAACATCCAACACTGTGCTTCTGCGGAGCCAAACCTCCGGCAGCGGGTCTGACTCCCTCCCGGTGACACAGGGCCCCTCCTGAAGTGGATCACCTAGGAGAAGCGAGCTAAGCCTGCCCCTCCTGCCCCCCGTGCACCTTGCTTACCCACCCCAGCTAATATGCCAGATACCCAACACCACAAGCCTGGCAGTGTGCAAGTAGCCCAGATGGGCCACGCCACCCCACAGTGAATCACGCCCTTAGGAGAGGGGAACAGAAGGCACACACCAGTCTGACTGTGGCCTCAGTTGTGGGCTGGGGGCAGACATCAGGTCTGACTGCGGCCCCGCCCACCAACTCCAGTTATACACCACAGCACAGGGGAAGTGCCCTGCAGGTCCTCACCACTCCAGGGACTATCCAAAATGACCAAGCAGAAGAATTCCCCTCAGAAGAATCTCCAGGAAATAACAACAGCTAATGAACTGATCAAAAAGGATTTAAATAATATAACAGAAAGTGAATTTAGAATAATAGTCATAAAATTAATCGCTGGGCTTGAAAACAGTATAGAGGACAGCAGAGAATCTCTTGCTACAGAGATCAAGGGACTAAGGAACAGTCATGAGGAGCTGAAAAACGCTTTAAATGAAATGCATAACAAAATGGAAACCACCACGGCTTGGCTTGAAGAGGCAGAGGAGAGAATAGGTGAACTAGAAGATAAAGTTATGGAAAAAGAGGAAGCTGAGAGAAAGAGAGATAAAAAAATCCAGGAGTATGAGGGGAAAATTAGAGAACTAAGGGATACACTAAAAAGAAATAATATACGCATAATTGGTATCCCAGAGGAGGAAGAGAGAGGGAAAGGTGCTGAAGGGGTACTTGAAGAAATTATAGCTGAGAACTTCCCTGCACTGGGGAAGGAAAAAGGCATTGAAATCCAAGAGGCACAGAGAACTCCCTTCAGACGTAACTTGAATCGATCTTCTGCAGGACATATCATAGTGAAACTGGCAAAATACAAGGATAAAGAGAAAATTCTGAAAGCAGCAAGGGGTAAACGTGCCGTCACATATAAAGGGAGACCTATAAGACTCGTGACTGATCTCTCTTTTGAAACTTGGCAGGCCAGAAAGAATTGGCACGAGATCTTCAGTGTGCTAAACAGAAAAAATATACAGCCGAGAATCCTTTATCCAGCAAGTCTGTCATTTAGAATAGAAGGAGAGATAAAAGTCTTCCCAAACAAACAAAAACTGAAGGAATTTGTCACCACTAAACTAGCCCTATAAGAGATCCTAGGGGGACCCTGTGAGACAAAGTCCCAGAGACATCACTACAAGCATAAAACATACAGACATCACAATGACTCTAAACCCGTATCTTTCTATAATAACACTGAATGTAAATGGACTAAATGCGCCAAACGAAAGACATAGGGTATCAGAATGGATAAAAAAACAAGACCCATCTATTTGCTGTCTACAAGAGAAGACTCATTTTAGACCTGAGGACACCTTTAGATTGAGAGTGAGGGGATGGAGAACTATTTATCAGGCTACTGGAAGCCAAAAGAAAGCTGGAGTACCATACTTATATCAGACAAACTAGACTTTAAATAAAAGGCTGTAACAAGAGATGAAGAAAGACATTATATAATAATTACGGGGTCTATCCATCAGGAAGAGCTAACAGATATAAATGTCTATGTTCCAAATACGGGAGCCCCAATATATACAACAATTACTAATAAACATAACCAACCTTAGAGATAAGAATGTGGTAATTGCAGGGGACTTTAACACCCCACTTACAGAAATGGATAGATCATTTAGACACACGGTCAATAAAGAAACAAGGGCCCTGAATGAGACATTGGATCAGATGGACTTGACAGATATATTTAGAACTCTACATTGCAAAGCAACAGAATATACTTTCTTCTCGAGTACACATAGAACATTCTCCAAGATAGATCATATACTGGGTCACAAAACAGCCCTTCATAAGTTTACAAGAATTGAAATTATACCATGCATACTTTCAGACCACAATGCGATGAAGCTTGAAATCAACAACAGGAAAAAGTCTGGAAAACCTCCAAAAGCATGGAGCTTAAAGAACACCCTACTAACGAATGAGTGGGTCAACCAGGCAATTAGAGAAGAAATTAAAAAATATATAGAAACAAACGAAAATGAAAATACAACAATCCAAACGCTTTGGGACGCAGTGAAGGCAGTCCTGAGAGGAAAATACATTGCAATCCAGGCCTATCTCAAGAAACAAGAAAAATCCCAAATACAAAATCTAACAGCACACCTAAAGGAACTAGAAGCAGAACAGCAAAGGCAGCCTAAACCCAGCAGAAGAAGAGAAATAATAAAGATCAGAGCAGAAATAAACAATATAGAATCTAAAAAAACTGTAGAGCAGATCAACGAAACCAAGAGTTGGTTTTTTGAAAAAATAAACAAAATTGACAAACCTCTAGCCAGGCTTCTCAAAAAGAAAAGGGAGATGACCCAAATAGATAAAATCATGAATGAAAATGTAATTATTACAACCAATCCCCCAGAGATATAAACAATTATCAGGGAATACTATGAAAAATTATATGCCAACAAATTGGACAACCTAGAAGAAATGGACAAATTCCTGAACACCCACACTCTTCCAAAACTCAATCAGGAGGAAATAGAAAGCTTGAACAGACCCATACCAGGGAAGAAATTGAATCGGTTATCAAAAATCTCCAAACAAGTAAGCGTACAGGACCAGATGGCTTCCCAGGGGAGTTCTACCAGACGTTTAAAGCAGAGATAATACCTATCCTTCTCAAGCTATTCCAAGAAATAGAAAGGGAAGGAAAACTTCCAGACTCATTCTATGAAGCCAGGATTACTTTGATTCCTAAACCAGACAGAGACCCAGTAAAAAAAAAGAACTACAGGCCAATATCCCTGATGAATATGGATGCAAAAATTCTCAATAAGATACTAGCAAATCGAATTCAACAGCATATAAAATGAATTATTCACCATGATCAAGTGGGATTCATTCCTGGGATGCAGGGCTGGTTCAACATTCGCAAATCAATCAACGTGATACATCACATTAACAAAAAAAAAGAGAAGAACCATATGATCCTGTCAATTGATGCAGAAAAGGCCTTTGACAAAATCCAGCACCCTTTCTTAATTAAACCCTTGAGAAAGTCGGGATAGAAGGGACATACTTAAAGATCATAAAAGCCATTTATGAAAAACCCACAGCTAACATCATCCTCAACAGGGAAAAACTGAGAGCTTTTTCCCTGAGATCAGGCACACGACAGGGATGCCCACTCTCACCGCTGTTGTTTAACATAGTGCTGGAAGTTCTAGCATCAGCAATCAGACAACAAAAGGAAATAAAATTTGGCAAAGATGAAGTCAAGCTTTCACTTTTTGCAGATGACATGATATTATACATGGAAAATCCGATAGGCTTCACCAAAATTCTGCTAAAACTGATACATGAATTCAGCAAAGTCGCAGGATACAAAATCAACATACAGAAATCAGTTGCGTTCTTATACACTAGCAATGAAGTAACAGAAAGACAAATAAAGAAACTGATCCCATTCACAATTGCACCAAGAAGCATAAAATACCTAGGAATAAATCTAACCAAAGATGTAAAGGATCTGTATGCTGAAAACTATAGAAAGCTTATAAAGGTAATTGAAGAAGATTTAAAGAAATGGAAAGACATTCCCTGCTCATGGATTGGAAGAATAAATATTGTCAAAATGTCAATACTACCCAAAGCTATCTACACATTCAATGCAATCCCAATCGAAATTGCACCAGCATTCTTCTCGAAACTAGAACAAGCAATCCTAAAATTCATATGGAACCACAAAAGTCCCCGAATAGCCAAAGGAATTTTGAAGAAGAAGACCAAAGCAGGAGGCATCACAATCCCATACTTTAGCCTCTACTACAAAGCTTTCATCATCAAGACAGCATGGTATTGGCACAAAACCGACACAGAAACCAATGGAATAGAATAGAAACCCCAGAACTAGACCCACAAACGTATGGCCAACTCATCTTTGACAAAGCAGGAAAGAACATCCAATGGAAAAAAGACAGCCGCTTTAACAAATGGTGCTGGGAGAACTGGACAGCAACATGCAGAAGGTTGAAACTAGACCACTTTCTCACACCATTCACAAAAATAAACTCAAAATGGATAAAGGACCTAAATGTGAGACAGGAAACCATCAAAACCCTAGAGGAGAAAGCAGGAAAAGACCTCTCTGACCTCAGCCGTAGCAATCTCTTACTCGACACATCCCCAAAGGCAAGGGAATTAAAAGCAAAAGTGAATTAGTGGGACCTTATGAAGATAAAAAGCTTCTGCACAGCAAAGGAAACAACCAACAAAACTAAAAGGCAACCAACGGAATGGGAAAAGATATTCGCAAATGACATATCGGACAAAGGGCTAGTATCCAAAATCTATAAAGAGCTCACCAAACTCCACACCCGAAAAACAAATAACCCAGTGAAGAAATGGGCAGAAAACATGAATAGACACTTCTCTAAAGAAGACATCCGGATGGCCAACAGGCACATGAAAAGATGTTCAGCGTCGCTCCTCATCAGGGAAATACAAATCAAAACCACACTCAGGTATCACCTCACGCCAGTCAGAGTGGCCAAAATGAACAAATCAGGAGACTACAGATGCTGGAGAGGATGTGGAGAAACGGGAACCCTCTTGCACTGTTGGTGGGAATGCAAATTGGTGCAGCCACTCTGGAAAACAGTGTGGAGGTTCCTCAGAAAATTAAAAATAGACCTACCCTATGACCCAGCAATAGCCCTGCTAGGAATTTATCCAAGGGATACAGGAGTACTGATGCATAGGGCCACTTGTACCCCAATGTTCATAGCAGCACTCTCAACAATAGCCAAATTATGGAAAGAGCCTAAATGTCCATCAACTGATGAATGGATAAAGAAATTGTGGTTTATATACAGAATGGAATACAAGTGGCAATAAGAAAAAATGAAATATGGTCTTTTGTAGCAACGTGGATGGAACTGGAGAGTGTGATGCTAAGTGAAATAAGCCATACAGAAAAAGACAGATACCATATGGTTTCACTCTTATGTGGATCCTGAGAAACTTAACAGAAACCCATGGAGGAGGGGAAGAAAAAAAAAAGAGGTTAGAGTGGGAGAGAGCCAAAGCATAAGAGACTGTTAAAAACTGAGAACAAACTGAGGGTTGATGGGGGGTGGGAGGGAGGAGAGGGTGGGTGATGGGTATGGAGGAGGGCACCTTTTGGGATGAGCACTGGGTGTTGTATGGAAACCAATTTGACAATAAATTTCATATATTAGAAAAAAAGAAATTGAAAGTAAAAATGAAGTTTTTCTCTTTCTGCATTCAAGAAAAAGAAAAGAAATGAAAAATAGAAAAAAAAAGGAAATTGTTTGAAAATTTGAAAATGTGAGTACACAGAAGTAGAATAAAATAAAATGATGGAAGTAAAGTAGAACTTGAAAAAATATGCATAAAAGTACAACATATAGTAATAAAAATTAAAGACAGATATTTTTAATAAAAATTGAAATTAAAAATGAGTTTTTTCTCTTTCTGTATTCAAGAAAAAGAAAACAATTGTAAAAGAGAAAAAGGAGAAAGAAAAAAAAATTGAATAGATGAACCTGCTAACAGATTGAAGTAGGACTGAAATTGCTTTGTTTTCCCAGTCCATGTAGCTGTTTATAATAGTCCATAGAGTATGCAGGCAGTGAGTTTTGTGTTCTTGAAGAGCGAAAATGACCCAATTGAGCATGGCTCGGTGTAACAGTTCTGCTCTCCACTTGATGGCGCTGCTAGCCTACTGGGGTGGATTGTTGAGGTGCTCCTTGGTGCACACTCACATGCACGGGAGCAGCGAAAAAATGGCGCCACCCAGCCACCCAGTCTGTTCTCCAGGATCAGCAGTTGCGCACCGGTCCTCCATCTTCAGCTCTCGTCCACTCCCCGCTTTTCCACTCTCTGTGACCAGGCTCCAGGCAGTACCTCTCTCCCAAGTTTTGTCTCAGATGCAGCTGTTTTCCCCAGCCCCTTACTTCCAAAGAACTGCGGCTTTGACCTGCTCCAACCCTCTGTGGGAGAGTCTCACCGAGCAATGGCTGAATGAGCAATGGCCGAATGTCGGCTGCACCCAGGAACACCCACTGGACCCTGCTGTTGCCGGTGCCCCGAGACTGCAGCCAGGTGCCAGCCACCCTCCCAAAAAATCATGAGATAGTGTAGCCTCAGCGTTTCAGGAACCATGGAAAATCACAACACACTTCTGACACCAGGCTTCACCCTCAAGAACCTTGCCCCAGCATCAGTGAATGTGGCTGCCTTCTGGCATCTGCTGGGACCAGGTGGCTTCAACAGTCTCTACCAAATGTCCTTCCAGCAGTGGAACCCCTTTTCCTTGCGTGGCCCAAGAACCTCCCAGACCCCACTCTGTTCCTGGGGATTCACCTTTCCCACCAGAGCACCACCAGTTATCGAGCTGCAGAGTTGCAGCCTTTGCGCTCCCCTTATTTATAGTCTTAATGGAATTTAAATCTTCTCCTTTCTCCTTTCTCCCTTTTTAGTTTAGTCTCTGTGGCTGTTTCCAATTTTCCACTTTCTCTCCAGCTGCTTTTTGGGAGGGGTGTTTTTCCCATATGCTCCCCCCGTCCCCAGTCTCCATCCTCTCTCTGCCCGCAAAAGTGGTTCCCTACCTTTCGGGGCTTCTTGCTCCCCAAGTTCAGCTCTTAGTGTCATGTACCTGTTGAATTCTGTGTTTCAGGTTGTGAAGATTTTTGTGTTAATCTTCCAATCCGTTTTCTAGGTGTGTAGGATGGTTTAGTGTTGGTCTGGCTATATTTCACAGACGTGAGACACACACACTAAGCTTCCATGCTGTTCCTCCATCTTGGTTCCTCCCCTGGTCATCCTTTTTAAATGACCATGTTCTATTTGACAGATAGTGAAAGTAGTGGTACAACTTAGATGTAAATTTTTCTAGTCTAATGGACTACAATAAGATATGTATTGTTCAATAGACATTGAATGAATGCTGTAAATGTAAAGGTAACCAGAAAATGGAAGAGTCAGTGTAGACTAATGTTAGTAAAATAAGCATAAACTGATTGACATGGTCCCCAAATTCTCCAGGACTAATTTTCTCAGTTTGCCTGGATGTTCTTAAAGGGAGTAGTTAAGAGCCAAGAAAGTGTTTTTGTTTGTTTGTTTGTAGCTTGTGTCCCAGTGATAAGGAAAGAGAAGAAAATTTTAACTTAATTATATTAATTTGCCTTATTTTTTAAAAACATAGTCATTTCTTGTCTGAATATTGTTAAAATTCAGAACTCAATATAAGGTTTAGAGACAGAATATGACACAAATTCAAGGGAATGAGAAAATAAATTGGGATATGGAGAAATACAATGCTTTCTAAGGGTGACCATGTAAGTATTATAATTTTATATATCACAGTAAAAATGTTTACAAAAATAATAGAGACATATTCACTCTTACAAAGTAACTCACAAATAGTCCAAAATATTTGTAAATGGTGTTTTTCATAATTGGTGTCAAATACCTAATGACATTGAAGATTGAATTCAATTCAAATATTTATTGAGTGCCAGTAATTGACCTGAGGTATGATGATGAACAGGACAGCAACCTATCCCTTAAGATGTTGCAATTTATTTTGGGATGCAAACAACAATATGAATAATTTCAGTAAAATTCTACTTGGGCCATTAATGAAAAATACTTTAAAATTTTGATGAATATTTCTCCATAATTGCTTTAATTGTTAAGTACAACTAAGTTCACAGTTTCCCAGACTTAAGCTAAACCATCTCAAAAGCTTATTATTAGCTAGTATTCAGGGATTATAAGGAGAATTTATGCTGAGTCCCTTCAAACTGATCTCATTTGCCCCATAGGATGCTTCAATTTCCAACTGTCAACTTGACTGAAACAAATAAATGAAAAATAAATCACCTGCCTAATTATTATTGTACCATTGATTCTAGAGATATGGCAAAATATAAAAGCTATAATTTATGTATATTAATACAGATAGGCTGTGCTACCCTATTTTATTTCCTAATAGTCCACTCAGTGTTTCTTTCAATTTGAAAAGAAATAATACCTAATCCCTAAATAGTGTTTAGGAATTTTAATTAACATTGAGGCAGAGTAAACTACCTGATGAATCTGTTGTGACCACTTGGATTAAACGCCAACAGTAACAGTTAGAATGTAAAACCATAGGTAACAATTATAATTAAAGGATGAGTAAAAATGCCAGGTATCTAGAGTTATCAATCACTACCATTAAAAAATGTATATGGTAGATACTCCAAAAGTGCTTTGATATCTGGATTCACCTCAATCCCTACCCAATCACTTAAGACTCCTAAGCAAAGGACCATTTAACCAGCTTTGCATTTGACTGGACTGAGATTGAATAGCTTGGATGTAATTTTCAATTTGGCTGAACACCAAAAGTGATTCATTCATTCTAGCTCATATAGTGTCCCATGCATTCAATTTATTTATTCAAAGAAATTCAAATAAAAGAGAGGAGAGAGCAGATATTCATCTCTCAGTAGGTTTTGTAGTAATGTTTGTTGTTGTTATTGTTTTAATCTGAAGTGGTAGCTATGTTTTCATTTAACAGAAATACTGGTGACATGCTTTTGTGAGGTATAATGAGATTTTGTGAGCTATGATAGAAATTCCTTGCAAAAAACAATTGTTTCACTTCCTTTAAGAAGATACAGGTTCTAGTCTAGTCGTAAAATTCCATTAAGTCCTGGCCATTTTCTGTAGATATGTGTGTGTACAGAAAAGATGAACCTGAACTCCCTGAAGGTCTTTTCAAAAAATCCAGATAAGTTAACAGTTTTATTTTTAATCTAAACTGCAGATTTGTTTAGTAATTGTAGCATTTTTCCCTGGGTTGTCTGGTGCCAGATTTCAAAATTGTAAGGGAATTATCCCACTCTAAAAACAACAATTTAATCCAAACCATGTTTCCTTCAGATTTCCATGTTAAAATAAGCCATACATAGATACATACATGTATATATATATATATATATATATATATATATATAGACACATGTACATTTATTATGTCACTCAAATATCTTGATTGACATTTATTTAAAAATACAAAATAATGTGGGATGCATTTGTGGCTCAGTCAGTTGAACGTTCCACTTCAGCTCAGGTCATGATCTCACAGTTCATGAGTTCGAGCCACCATTGGGCTCAGTGCTGTCAGTGCAGAGCCCACGTTGGATCTTCTGCCCCCACCTCTGCCCCTCCCTGGTTTGCGCCCTTCTCTCTCTCTCTCTCTCTCTCAAAAATAAAAAACAATAAAAAATACAAACTAATGGAAAATTAAAATATACATAATGAATGTCACTTGATTTTTAGAGAACTATTGATATAGTGTATAGCATTCTTAGCTAAGCACAGAACTTGGCAATGTTTGAAGTAAGTAGCAATAAATGTAGCACAAATGGCTCTGAAATGTACTTTACCTGCACAATGTTCCTCAGAAGCTTCCTGAGAGTCCAGCAGTGGGCTAGGCACTGAGAAGAACAAGAAAAATTACAAATATTGTGATAAAAACAAGGGATTGGGGAAAAAAAGGGATTGGAAATCAAGAGATCTTGGGGCACCAGGATGGTTCATTCAGTTAAGTGTCTGAAACGATTTCAGCTCAGGTCATGATCTAAAGGTAGTGAGATCGAGGCCCATGTCAAGCCCCACATCAAGCCCCATGTTGAGTCCTGAGAGTTGAGAGTCAGGGTTCGTGCTGGGCATGGAACCTGCTTAAGATTCTCTCCCTCTTTTTCTCTCCACCCCTCCCCAATGGTACTGTCTCTCTCTCTCTCAAAAAAAAAAAAAAAAGATACAGATTCTAGTCTTCTTTGGACCTCAATTGTCTCAACGTGTATAAAATGAGGAAAAGTGACACAATGACCTGAGAATTTTTATAGATCTAAAGTCCTATGATTGTGACTCAAGAGAAGTAGAAGACATTGATTCCTAATCCAGGCATATAAAGCTATTCTAGAGAAGACTGACAAACATGAAGCTATTAGTGAAGTATTTAAAAGACACATGAACAAGTGCTAGATAATACAAAATATAATGTAAGAGGTATTAAATAACGAAATTCAACCAAGTAAATTTAAAGATCTAATGGGCTTTATTAAATTTTTCATAAATCAGCAAGTAGAGAAGCATTCCCAGGAGTTGTTCAAAATGGAAGGTTTTTATAGAAGGAGGGTGGGGTCAAGGAAGTTATTAGCAAAAAAAAGAAAAAATAAAAAAAAGAATTGTTTCAGATGAAGCTGTTTGCTAGGGGGAAAAAGCAAGGTGTCTTATTATACAAATTACCTCACCTTTCTTTGGGAAATAGAGAAAACACAGTGACAGATTCTTTGGTGCTGATAGAAAGAAAAATTTTCTTGACTGTTTAATGCCAGATTTCTGGTGAAGGTTGAAACTGAAATTAGATTAGGTGTTAAGCCCTAGTTTGGGAACTTAGTCCAAGTGACACCATTTTGAGCTTGCAGTCTTCTTTTTTTCACAGATGTTAAGTAAGATTTATAATCAATAAGGTGGTGGGAAGACTTTTTGGAGGATGAGTCTATATTTTGAATGTTGCAGGTTGAGTAGAGAAGAACAGAAACTGGCTAACAAACCAGAGAGCTACATATACTTACACCTTAAAACTTAAACTATTATTAGAGTGGCTTAGTCACTTAAGTCAGTCTACAAGAAATGAAATCAATGTTCAGTGTTTTGAAAGAGGACTAAAATATTTTGGGCACTTTGAAAATATGTAGCATCACTTGCTATTGGTGTTTCACTTTAATACAAATAACACCTACTTTTTGCCTTCTAGAACCTATTTTCTAGCAATCCTTGAAGTTATAGGTAATTATTCTGAAAATAGAATAAAAGAAAACACTAGGTTATTTATACAAGGTGAAGATACCAAATATTTAGTGAAGGATAAATTATAATTTCAATACATATAACAAGATTCTTAAACGTAGATGTGCATGATACTTTTTGCATAAATAATTAAATTTTATAAATTTGTTTAATACAATTGGTAGAGACCAATAAAAGTGTGGCAAATAGCTAGAGTGAAACTTTCTATGTTAAGTATAATTTAAGAGTATATTTTACATCCATTTGATCATTTTTAAATGTTTTCGTCATTATTTCCATGTGGAAAGGTATCCACTGCCCTTTTACATTGCTTCATGACTAAATTGTTTGTATTTTTTTTCTGGATGTTTCTTATCTTTTTGAATAGAGAGTGTGTTTTATTTTTTATTTATTTTTATTTTATTTTTTATTTATTTTTTATTTTTATATTATATTTTTTATTTTTATTCATCATACTGATGATAAATTTATTGCATAAAAATGTAAAACTTTCATAGAGAAAAATATTGTAAAAAAAGATAAATGATTAATGACAATTTAGGTAATATATTTCATAACATGCATGGCAAATAGGTTAAGATCCTTAACATGCAAAGAACTCTTACAAGTTAATATTTAAGAAAAGATGATTAACTCCAAAGAAGCAGCAGCATAAATGATATATTAGAGTTCTATTAGAAAAATAATGGATAAGTTCTGGTATATACTATATAAAAGGATACTATACAGCAATTAAAATGAGCCATGAGGAAATATATACAAGGCTTTCCAGCTTGGAGCTTTTATGGACAGTGCTCCCTTGTCTCTTGGTTCACACAGCAACTCCACTCCTCAGTCATTACTGAAGAGAATTATCATCGGATATCTTCATACTCAATTTTGGCAGATAATGCCAGATTATTTTCCAAAAATAATTATACCACAAACAGTATAAGAGAGTTCCACCTGCTACACATCCATTTGTCAATTGTACATACTATAAATATTTTTCCCCACTCTGTGAAAGAACAGGAGATCTGAATCTAAATGTAGTCAAATTTATCAATCGGGGGTGCTATTTAAGAAATCTGTCCATGACCCTCCTATAAGTTTTATTGTTTGCTGTTCATAGAGATTTAATTTATTTGAAACTGATTTTTTTTGTTATAGTGTGATAAAGGGGTCAAATTTCAATTATTTTTTAAATAGCTTTCTTTTTTCTAAAGTTTATTTATTTTAGTAATCTCTACACTCAATCATTGGGAGGCTTAAACTCACAACCCTGAAATCAAGAGTTGCATGCTCTACCGACTGAGCCAGCTAAGAGTTGCCTTTTCTTCTTAATGAAATATGTTCCCTAGGATGCTTATGAATTAAAATATAAAAATACTGACTTATTTTAATAATTACAAGCAGGACAGAAACGACTATTGAAGAGATGATTGATTTTATGACATACAGTCATGTGATACTTTCCAATTAACTTTTATTGACTCAATATAGCTTTGTGTATATGGATACTCATTGATTTTGCTATTAAGGAAAGAAAGAAAAACTAAGAGATAATTTTGCTACCCACTCCAGGTTGCCTTATTCAGTGAATGTTAAAATTGGTAGCTCCCAAATACTCAAGAATTTCTAGCACTAAGTCAGTCACCTTTGTTATTTTTATTTATAAAGTTGTACAATTACATGAATAAAGAATTCAGTTTCCATAGAATTGATATGAAAGTCTGTATATATTATTGAATCACAAACCACATGACTATGTGAAGGTATGTTAGGACTCTTGTGATTTAATTTTGAACTCTACCTTTATAAAATGACCCATCTTGGTGGTGAAGAATTGGTTTATCTTTAGAACCTATGGGCATAAAATCATATTCCTGGGGCACACTCTTCAGGGGCTTTTCTGGTGAAAGTTCAGGCCAAGAACACAGGGTCAATCTTGTTTAGAGGCAAAGAGAGATATCCTCTTGTTGGACAAACTAGTGTTTCTCCTTAAACCTTATATCAAAAGAAATACACAAGGGAGTCCCTCTAATGATGCAGTTTCCCTAATAATTAATAGTCAACAATGACTGCAAGTTTTATAGCATTATAGCATTTAGTTGATTACCATTTCTTTTTTGTTGTTGTTGAATACATTTAACATGTAACATTGTATAAGTTTAAGGTATGTAACATTTTACTTTGATATTGTAATACATAAAATATATATTTTACATTTGTATATTTGTTATGCATAATATATATGATTGTCATTATAGTGATACTTATCACATTACATAATTATAGTACAATATTATCTATATTCAGTATAGCGTGCAAAGATTTCTATGGCTCATTTACTACTTGTTACAAGTTTGTATCCTTAAATACCATCAATCTCAACCCCCTCCAATCCTTTGGTAACCACCATTTTGCTCTCTCTCTCTCTTTTTCTTAAATGTTTCACTTTTTTAGATTTCACATATAAGTAATATTGTACAGTACTTGTCTTTCTTTGATTTATCATGCTTAGCATGATGTGCTTAGGGTCCTTCCATGTTTTTACAAATGACAGTATATACCCCTTTCTCATGGCTGAGTAATATTTCATTATGTATAAGTGCCACATCTTTGTTACCTATTTATTCATTGATGGGCATTTGGGTTATTTCCATATCTTGGCTATTGTGAATAGTGCTGTAGTAAACACGAGAGTGCGTATATTATGTCAAAATCCTGTTTTCATCTTTTTGGATATATACCCAGAAGTGGAATTGCTGGATCATATGATAGATCTATTTTTAATTTTTTTGAGAAGCCTCCCTATTGTTCTCCATAGTGGTTAAACAAATTTATGATCCTACCAACAATGTGTATGTATTTTTTTTAAAAGGCCCACACCTGTTGCCTCATCTTGATAATAGCCATTCTAACAGGTGTGGGGTGATATCATATTGTGGTTTTGATTTTGTTGTTATTATTGCTGTTTAGTTTTTAGTTCATACTCGTAAACTTAACTCTGCAATCCAGCTAGACTTAGAGGGGAATAAAGAAACTATTGAACCTATAGAACTGCAGTGAGAGCACAAAGATTATAGGATATTTCAAGCAGATGGGGGTGAAAGGGTGCTCTCCTGAGCTACAGAAGGAATGGTTGTGGGAATAAAACACAAGTCAAATTTATTATTGTTGTCTATAATCAGCAATAGTGATCTTGCTGGTCTTGCCATTCCTGGACCCAAAGAGTTTCATGGCTTCCATTATATTCATGCCCTCTTTCACCTTGCCAAAGATCACATGCTTATCGCCCAACCACTCAGTCTTGTCAGTGCAGATGAAAAACTGGGAATCATTTGTGTAGGTTTCAGCATTTTCCAAGTATAGATGCCATGGCCTGTATGCTTCAGGATGAAATTCTCATCAAATTTCTCATCATAGATGGACTTGCAGCCAGTGCCATTATGGCATGTAAAGTCACCATTCTGACACATAAATCTTGGGATAGTCCTGTGAAAGCAGGAATATATAACCAAATCCTTTCTCTCCAGTGCTCAGAGCATGAAAGTTTTATGTTGTCTTTGGAAATTTGTCCTCAAACAGCTCAAAGAAGACACAGTCCAAGGGCTTGCTCACCATAAGGAGGTCAAAGAACACAGTGGGGGTGACCATGGCTGGATGGCGCAGGGAGCTCCAGGGTGGTGGGCATCTGCAATGCCTCATTGTTGTTTTGATTTTCATTTCCCTGATGATGAATGATGTTGAGCATCGTTTCACATGCCTGTTGGCTATTTTGATGTCCTCTTTGGAAAAATGTCTATTTAGTTCATCTGCCCATTTTTTTCTTGGATTGTTTGTTATTTGTTATTAAGTTGTATGAGTTCTTTATATATTTTGGATATTAGTTCCTTATCCAATGTATGGTTTGCAAAAACTTTCTCCCATTCTGTAGGTTGTCTTTTTGTTTTTGACTGTTTCTTTTTTTGTGCAGAAGCTTTTGAGTCTGATATAATCGTTTTTTTTTTTTAATTTAGCCATTTCTTGATATGGAAGAATTAATGTGCTTTTTACCTAAAGCTTTGTTTGCCAAGAATAAAAACGAAGCAAAATAAAGAATTTACATAAATCTATGTAGGTTATGATATGCACAATTTGACTAAGATTTGAATCAATAGTCAATTGTTTAATTTATGAATGCATGACAAATTTCAAATTTTTAGTAAATAAATGCTCTTATGCTGGAAGTCTAACAGAAATCTTTTGTAAACTCACTATAGCTATGGTAAGCCTGTTTCAGAAATAAGCCAAAACATTTTTTGTTTGCTTGTACTTGTTTTTTTTTTTTTTTTTGGAAGATGTTACCTTAGGTTCTAAAAATGAATTATGAAACATGCCTAAAATCAAGAAAACCAGAAAGTAAAATTTTGAACATGGCATTTGTCTCAAATTAGAATTTTTGTTTTTCATAATACATTGCCTTAGACAAGAAAACTGGGCTTGGGAGTAGATAAAAATAGGAATGGGCTGAACTGAAATAAATAATCACCCTTAGGGCATCCTTAGGGCCTACCTCCCTTAGTGCATTTGCTATTTAAAAGCAAACATTTTAGATGGAAGCCAGATTCCGGGTCCAGAGTTGGCGGTTTTAGGCGGCCAAGGTGCAGCGCACAGTGCAGGGGCCTATGGGGAGGGGCAGGCTCCTGAGGAGGGAGGTTTGGGGTCTGCTGGGGGTGGCGGGTGGCCAGTGTGGGGGTGGGGGTAGCGTCAGGTGTTGGTGAGCACAGCGACCAAGTTCCAAGTGGCTGCAGATGGCCTGGGCTGCAGGGCCCTGGGTGGCTGCTGCCACCACTGCTGATCTTGGGTGCAGAAGGGTGATGGTGCCTGCCGCTGGAGGGGGTGCCACTTGCCAAGGTCGCCTGACCTCCACGAGCTGACAGCTTCCTGCCGGATTTGTCTCCTCACTAGATTATGAGGTCCTTGAAAAAAGGAATAGTGAAAAAAAAAAAGAAAAAGAAAAAAGGAATAGTGTTTTACTCATCTTTGTAAGTCCTAATGTCTAGCACAGTTCCTGGTACATAGTTTTAGCCGAATATTGGGACTTGGCCACTGCTTCACCACGGTCTGATACTAGTAATAACCACAGTGGAAGGTCACGGTTACAGGTAACTTTCTCTAGTGCCAAACCAAATATAAAAAAGAACTGATTTGGAACAGCAATATATACAGAAGTAGTTGTAGATGGAGAAATTAAGAAAACAGAAAAATCCAGTAGTTCTCCTAATCCAAAATAGGATGAACAGCTAACTATAAATGTGACCCCATAGATTACATTGGGATTTTGAGTTTGGAGTCATTATACTTTAAAGGCAGACACTTTATTAGGAACAGCAACAATTGATCTGAAGCAAGCTCTGTTAATACACAATGGAAAATTGGAAAGAGTGAAAGAACAATTAAATCTTTCTTCAAAAAACAAGAATGGCATACTGCAAACTGGTGAATTAATAGCTGTGCTTGATGGACTGGCAATTGCACAAGAAAATCTAATAAAGTGCAGCTCATCTCCAACCACAGAAGTACAGAAAAGTGATGATGCCTTACATGAAAATGAAGATGCTTTGTTACAGAAACAGGCTAGAACGCTGGCAGACAAACCAAGGGGCACTCGGAGATCTTGGTGGATTGGAGATTTATTTAACACCGGCGGGATCGGAGAAGACTGTTTCTCCAAAGATCTGAGCCCCAAATGGGAGAAGAAAGGGTAATTTATAGTTATCAGCCTCCATATTTGTGTGTGTGTTGGGGGGGGGGTTGCATGCACAGCAAACAAAGAAAGAAGAACCCGGAGGACGGGTCTATAAGCTAGAGGCCACAGTTTGTTTTAGCCCAATCAGCCATCTTTGGTGTACTTTATCCACTTCTCCAACATTTCCCCCCTTTGATGCCTTTAAAAAAAAAAAAAACTTTTAGTAGGCATCACCTTTCAGTTTTACAGTTTGGTACTCTCGGAAGACTAAGACATATGCAGTAGTTTGGTGAGCAACAGGGTTTTCAATAAAATGTACCATGGCATTCATCATACAGGGGCCTATGGATACAAGTAAAATTATGGAGAGGAGGGGCCCCGCCAGGGCAGGGAGCCAGGATGCCAAATCCATGAGATTCCATCCTTTCCATTGACTGATACATTCCTGTTGTCTACCTTGATTTTCTTCCTTGAGTTCCTTAACCTTAGTTGTAACTATTCCTGAATGGTTTACAAAATAGCAACATTCCTCCCTCAGAAAGATGCAAGTCCCTCCTTTTTCTGAAGTGAGGAGGTCGAGGGCTTGCCTATTTTGGAGGGTCACTGCTGCTAGAGAATTTATTTGGCTTTGTAAGGTTACCAGAGAATCTGCCACCCATTCCATGTATTCATTTAGCTCTTGAGATAGTCTATGGTATAGTCCTACAGATGAACCTATGCCCCCTATTCCTGTTCCTATTCCTGTCACAATTCATGCTCCAATCAGAATGGGTAGCAAGACTGCCCGTTTAGCCCAGGACTTGGGGCTAAAGGCTGTTAGCAGCTGATATTCAGTGTATACGGATATCTCTGGGGTTAGAAAGATGGAATAACATATCTGAGTTCTGTTGGCCTCTAAGCATTGGTAGGCCAATTTAAAACACAGATAGAACACCCCCAGGGGTTAAACATACAGTTGTATTTCTCTTTAAGGTTATATTTCTTCCGCATAGATAGGTACCGTTCATACCTTCAGGGACTGTACAGATTAGATTGTCGGGATTTGTGAGATGGACCCCAGTGGCCAGGAGTCCAATTAAGACAGAAGTGTTGGTTTTGAGATTTTCAGGAGCTTCCCAGGCCAAAGGGATGGGGGTGGCTAAGTAAGCCCTCTGGCTGAGGGGCAAGCACCTCCAGCAGGTTTGGGAGTGATTATCTATTTTATGGACGACTTGTAGAATAGTGTTGGCCTAATGCTGGAATGGGGAATTGGTAAGCATCTGATTGAGGGCTTAAAGGCTCAAACCCTGGTAGGCTGCCGGGGGAGTGGTCAAATTTCTGGCTTATATTACCCTGTCCTGGGTATCCTTTATAACATTTTCAGGACCCTTTCATCCTTCCCCCGTCTGAGATCCCCCATTGAGGAAGGTAAGTGTAGCAAGCTCCCTTCTCTCTTTGGAGGCACTTGTTGTGATATGGGTTACTGACATTTTGGGTTATCTCCTCAGTCCAACACTTAGTCCTTAGGGCACTGGGTGACTGACAGAGAATGGGTGTTTTTCCCTTGTAGCAATCTTTGTGGAGGGAGGTGAAGGCACTGAATGCCCTCAACCCCCTTATTGTCATATAACAATCCTGGGGAAAAAGTGGGTAAGTGGCAGTTGTGAGGGTGAAAGAGGTTATCATAATATACAGGCAATACTTAATAATCCTCCCATCCAGAGGAGGTATGTGAGACCTGGCATGCATCTTTTGTCCCATGTCCAGCTTGTTGGTGCAGTCTCTATCAGCCCAAGCACAAGAAGTAAGATCCGGGCTATGACACCAGTAAGGGACAAGGGCTGGCAGAGTTGCATCCAAATCCCTGGGCTCGGTCCATATGTTGATTCCTCAAGCTTCTGCTATGTGCAGGCCAGCCAGCTTCCGGGGTGTGACTGGAGCAGGGCTGGAGATCTCAGGGGCCAGTGTCTTTTTGAGGGTCAGTTTAAGCGGGTTGAGTGGATCTGGATCACTTCGCCAGGTTGAGGGTTACTCTGATTTGGCCTTCTTAGCTCTGGAGTGATGGACCCATGGGATGATACCTGAAACTGAATCTTCTGTTTGGTTGTATGTCTGTAAAGTCCACCTCCAAGTCTTCGAAAGAAGCGGTTTCTGGGAACTGTCAGATCAGGTTTAGGGAAGCTATGGTTTGCATATTTAGAGAGCCATCCTGTTTTCCAGTTGTTTAAATAATCATATGCCCATGGGGTCTTATTATCCCCATAGAATAACAAACACAGAAGATTGCCTATACATAAAATACTGTGACAATTTTCTGAAGTTTACCTCAAGTATCTAGTTTAGGCAAACAGCAAACATTTAAAGGCAATCATAACTAGAATTTAACAACCATAACAGTTCATTGTTGAAACATAGTTGTTCTCTCTAAAACCCACCCTTTCCAGAGATAGCCAGTCTTAACAAATCTAGCCTAATTATTTACATAAGCTCAGCAAGAATAGTGATTGATCATGAGGATCTCTTAAAGTTTGCTTTGCTGGAAACTTTTATGAGGAATCTCCGGGTTGAACTTTTAGTAGCCTCTCCAAGCCAGAAGCCTGTATTTGCCATCAGACAACCCTGATTTACCTGTAGAATTGGGTGAATTACTCTTCATGAGGTCCCCAAGATATCCTGAGGTTCCTGCACCTGCCAGGAAGTGGCCTTTCTTACTTACCTGGGGAGGCTGCTGGGAACTCTGTAAGCAAGGCACCAAGCCAACATTTCCAAGCGGCTTTATGGCTCCATGTTTTATAAAGCCAACCCTAATTCCTTAAAGCTGTCTGGTCATATCTGAGTCTATGAATGTCATCTTCAAATATGACATTCCAGTCAAAGCCTTGGTAAAATAACCAGTATTTCCAAATGGTGACTGTTATAAGATGAAAAGATTCTCATTGAAGTTATGCAAACAATTGTAATTGCCAGGAAAGAAAGAATACTCTGAGAGTTTTGAATTTCAGGTGAGTTATGTAGAGAGAAAAGATAAATTCTTCAGTATACAAATGCATACTTTATGACATTTTTAAAATATCATACATATCTTAAGAGAAAATTTCCTTAATCTGGAAGAGGAAACATTAGGGAACCAGCAATATTTTCAACAAGAATCACAAAACTGTAATCTTCCTGAGTTCATTGAATCCAATGTTCCTAATTCTTGTTCAATTTGAATATAGCTTTTTATTTCTGGAAATTTTTACCCATTTTAGTATTAATCTTAAAGATGCCAAACACCTGTATTTGTCCCCAAAGTCCTTTTTATAAATCTCCTTGAAGAAGAAACACATTTTGTGAGAGAATAAGAACAATGATAAATGACAAAATATCAGAAATAGACATCATTAAAGATCTGATGAGACTTCATTATGATGCAATTGACACATTCGGTTATTTCTGTGACACATAACATCTCCAGTAATCAGAATATTAAGTGATGACCTTATACCAAAACATTAAAACTTTAGAAATTGCATATAGATTTGGGCAGTTACAGCATTTACCTGTGTAATACAATCTAAGGTTTACCATTGTATGGCAGTGCTTTTCCAAGTAACTTAGCATCCCAAATAACAGGGCCTAATTGGTCAAGAAGATTTCATTTACCATTTAAATCCTGAGAAGGATTAAAATGGTACCATTTACCATTTAAATCCTGAGAAGGTTAAAACCCCAGAAGTCCCTAGTGCATCCTAAATAGGATTACAGATCATTACAAATCTTACAATTCTATATATCCAACCAAAGTGGCAAAAAATATCCCAAAGGTGAATGTATAGCATTATACAGTTGTTGTCAAAACCTAGCTCCTTTAACATTGAGAAATTTTAACTAAGTAATCAAAGACCTGATAGAGATGAGACCTAAGACTTTGATTTTCCTGGAGGATAGACCTTTATTTGCATTGCCCTATCAAGAGCAGATCAACAGTTCAAGAAAACTTTGTCATTTGAGCAGAGAGAAATGCAGGATTTCAACTTTATACTAGTGTACTTTTAAAATTCCATTCATGTCAACCTTCTATAACTTTCTTTTGCTTCTAAATTTTGTCCCAAAGCCATTTTCTTCCAAATGACCAGTCTCATTTAGGAAAAAATTACTTTCTTCTATCCTCAACGAAACTGTATTTCCATTCCTTATATCTTTCTTATATACCTCCTATTTTCCTACATACAGAGTTGCTTTCTTTATTTTCATCAGTCTTAAGTACATTTAGCAGAATTTTAACTCTTAGAAAACCTTAGTCTCCAATTGAAGACTTAGTACCCAAGTGAGAGGTGTTTACATCAGAATATTTTTAGATGGTAAATTCATGAACCAATTAAGTACAAGGCATGTTTTGCAATAAGTCCGAATAGCCTTAATTTCTCAGCAATAAGAAGTTAAAAACACAACCTATGTTCAATAATCAAAGCTTTAGCATTCCATCCTATTTGGAAAGTTTCAGGTTACCAAGAACCTTGAAAGTTATCTTAACAATTACCCATGAAAACATTGAGACAGACGAAATTAACTATCATTAAGAAATTGCAACAGAGATAACATGAGCTTATTTGACCTTTGCCAATAACTTTAAAGACAAGTCCAATAAACTTAAATTAATTTAAACATCGAATATGTTTCACCTGTGTCCCCCTAAAAGTCAATCAATTTTTCCCCATTGTCAATTTTCATTTAGGGCACCAGTGGAGATATCTGGAATGGGTGGTCCAAGGGGGGGTGCATTTTGCGCCTTGACTTGGAGCGTGGGAGGAGGAACCAATGGTTCCTGAGACACTGAGAATGGTATAGGACCACACCCAAGTTGGTGCAGAAACATGAGGGGGAGGGAAAGGCAGAAGCAGCAACTGCTTGCAAATATTCCTTAAAGTCCCTGTCCCAAGGTAGACAAACCACAGTTGGCTCTAATTATAACCGTTAGTCTGGGAAATGAGGGAGAATCCCTCACATGTATTAAGCAGAGTAACAGGTAGAGAGAGTCAGTGTCCCCTTTTAGTCTGGTTCTATCTTGGCTAGACCAATAAGGTCCCCTTCTCGAGGTTTCTCCTGATTTTGGCTGGGGTTTTGGGACTTTCCCAAAAGTTTGGGACAGTTATTCTTTTTAATGTCCTTTCCCCTTGCAGCAGGTTCACATTTATGGCCTTCTCAGCCCTCTGTGCTGATCCCCCAGAGAGCCTCTTGATACTGGCGGATGTGGACCAGCATCTGGAGAGTGCCTGCCCCAGGGCAAGAGCACAATCTCTGGCTGCAGGTCCTTGTGGGGGAGGGTTCTCTGGCCAGGAAGGGTAGGAGAAAT
Source organism: Felis catus (assembly GCF_018350175.1). Classification (NCBI taxonomy): domain Eukaryota; kingdom Metazoa; phylum Chordata; class Mammalia; order Carnivora; family Felidae; genus Felis; species Felis catus. The sequence continues at coordinate 75,285,019 of NC_058386.1, read as the reverse complement.
GGGCTGCTGCGGTGGCAGCCTTGGCGGCTGCAGTGGCAAAACAGATGGGGGAAGAGTTTCAAGCTCATGGGAGGGGGAGGGAGCCAAAGGAATCATGAGGAGGCAGAACACAAGGGGAGCAGTGGGTCACTTCTTTGGCTCCCTGGGTGAGTCTCTGGATAAGGTGTCTAAAACCTTTGCCTGGCTCTCCTTGCTCCATCCCGACCCCGCAATGCTCCCATGAGGTGGAGTCGCAAAGACAGAGGGACAGGGGCGCCCCTCCAGCCAGATGCCCTCTTGGCCATGTTCTGAAGGAACCCAGGTGACACTCAGCCCCACAGGTCCCAGCCCTGAAACCTACAGACAAAAACCACTCTGACATCGCCACAGAATGAGCGCCATCCATCATGGAATCAAAGACGGGCCCACTCAGACTCCATGGGCCCCTGGGGACCCCAAGGGCACCCACCCGTGGAGCCACCTAATCAAACTCGGCAAGCAAGCTATACCTAGTTGAACATTCACACTCATTTACACACCAGAGGTTATTACATTCCCTCCCACAGAATTCCTACCTGTGAGACTTCTGAAGTCTTGGGGAATGATCAGGTCCCCCTTCTACTCTTGTGAGTGGGACTGACTAGATTGGGCCCCAGCCTTACTGGTTCCAATGTCAGGTCTAGGTCCTCACCTGTCAAGTCTCCTCAAGTCCAGCGGGAATGGTGGAGTGGGGCTGGCCCAAGGGGACGGAGCAGGAGACTGCCAAAATTAAGGCAGGGTACGCACTCTGCCTTGTGATCCCTCATTCTGTCACCACCTCACCATTCTCCCAAACCAGTGGCAACAATGGGCCAACACAACACGGTTGGGTTTCCTCATCAGGGAACCAAATTTGTTGCAGAACCAGGCTGGAGTGAACACTGGCGGAAAAACCAAGAGGCACTTGGAGATCTTGGTGGATTGGAGATTTATTTAACACCGGCAGGCTTAGAGGAGACCATTTCTCCAAAGGTCTGAGCCCCGAATGCGAGGGGGAAGGGTAATTTATAGTTATCAGCCTCCATATTTGTAGGGGGAGGGGTTTTCACACACAACAAACAAAGGAAGAACCCAGAGGAGGGGTCTCTAAGCTAGAGACCACAGTTTGTTTTAGCCCAGTCAGCCATCTCTGGTGTATTTTATCCACTTCTCCAACACATTCAGCAAGAACAACCTCCAGGTTGGCTGTTGAAGGTACTAATGGAATACATAATCATACACCTACAAGCACTCTAGTTCAAAACTCATGCTATTCATATGTAGTTAATGGAGACAACACACCTTCATCTCCATCTCAGGTTGCTTCCAGACCTAAAAGTACACCAGCTCCAAAACCACTCACATCCAAGCTTGCCAATGCCACTTAGTAAGGGAGAATCATCATCTGCACCAACTCTTAATGCTTCCACCACAGGCAGGGTAACAATATCTGAGGAAACTGCCTTGTCTTCAAATTGCACTAATACTACTGTTGAAGATCCTCCAAGCTCAAGAAATACTGACTTCCTCAGAAAACACTTAACTCTCCCTGCCTAATGTTAACCCTTTCCCAGTTTGTTCCTCTCCCTGGAATAGGGCCTGTAACTGCTGTTAGTGAGCAAGGACAATGACTGTTAGCTTCCTCAAGCTGATAAGGGATGGTGTTGGGGTACGGCAATTAGAATCAACGCAAAGGTTGGTCCAGTGACCCATGGTATGGATCTACAGGAAGGCTGGCAGGCATGAGGTGGCATAAATATTAGCAGACACAAAGAGAAAAACCACAAAATAAAGATTATACTGACCAATAAGATGGCATCTTAAGGTAATGTTCCCGGTTCCCAAACCAGTCAGACAATCCAGGAGAGACCCTGACTTTGTCCAATTATGCCTGAATGTTATCTATCAGTTTTAAGACTCTGTGAAAATTATCGGTTATATTGAAACAATATATGTCAGGGGATCTCTCATAATCCAGGTGATGGAGGAGCAGGAAGTAATAAATTGTGGCTCTACTCTCTAAGAGGTTAAACCTAGCTTTATTTATTTATTTATTTATTTATTTATTTATTTATTTTTAGCATCTAATGCTTGTGAGGTGTTATTTATAGTTTTGCTGAGTATAAGTAGACAGTTTGTTTTATTTTGAGGTGTAAAACTTTTCCAAGAACCGGGAGTCCTATCACTGAAAGAGCCAAGGCAGCCACTTACCATTATTACTTTGTAAATATTTGGGTAAGGTGAACCTAGTATTATTTTGTAAAGCAGAACTTTTATTACCTCTTGTACCTTTTCAATTTTGAGGGGAAGACCTCTATCCAGTTAGTAAAAATATAAACTCATAACAACAGATGTTAGAACCCCTTTGACCTTTGCATGCATGAAATATAATTGTCAGTCTTCCTCTGGAGAGCCTCCAGGTTTTTTCTTGCCTGGGAGAGTAAGTTTGTGGTTGAGAGGATTGTTTCTAAGACACAGTTTATAGGCTGATACTACCTGTTGAAATGTCCTTGACAATTTTTTTTTCCAATAAACATCCTTTGGGCCATTTGATAAGTTTTATCCCTCCCTAAATGAAAGGCCTGATGTAGTGCTTTAACAATCTCACTCTGGGTGCTAGGTAATAGTAATTGCTTCTGCTCCATTTGTAACTGCTTTAAGGACTGGATACAGTATCCATGAGTCAGAAACCAGTTCATTTTCTCGGGAGAGTAGGTGAGTTTTAGTTTCCTTTAATAATTGATAAGGCAGGCGAGCTACTTTCCTGAACCCTGTTATCCACAGTCTATAATATCCAGAAAATTTTAAAAACCCAGGCAATTGTTGAACTGTCCTGGAGCTAGTAATGCTATAGTCTCTAATTCAGTTATAATGTCCCTTTGTAGCAATGGATTAAGGCTCTCAGACATTATCAGGAAAGAATGAGAAAAAAATTAGGTTTCCCCATATACATTCCAGGGGCTGAGAGAAAAATTTAGTCATAAGTTTTCTAGAGACACCTCTAATCATCATGCTGGCATTTGGATACTTGGCCCTGAGTGGAAAAGAGAACAGCAAAGGTGGCTTTGGGATCAAGAAGGAGGTGAATCTGCTTTCTTGTTACCGGAATTTTTCCAGAGTTATGAGGTTCTGGGCTTCAAATAGACAGTTGGTTCCGGGGAGCCACCCCGAAGAGCCCCAGTCCCCATCAATCACTTCCAGGGACACTCTTATCTGAGACCTCACAAATAGAGGTCCTGAGGGCATTCAGGCTTCCAGTGATTGTCTCCACACAAGGGGCATGGCTTACAGAGCTTTGACTTTTGTTGTCTCTTTCGAGGGCAGTCTTGTTTCCAGTGCCATGAATGGCCACGTAAGTGGCATTTGGTGCCAGGGCCTCAGGAAGTCTACTCTGACATAGTATGTAAGGCCACAACTAAGGCCTCAGATTTTTTTTTATCTTGGTTGTAATATGCCCAATTGGTAGCTCTTAGGAACTCCTCCAGTGTCCCTTCCAGGCCAACAGCCAGTTTTTGCATTTCCTCTGAATATCTAGGGCTGAATGAGTGACAAATTTGTCATTTAAAATGTTCCAGCCTTAGGGGTGTCAGGGGAGAAAACCATATATTTAATAAGACCCTCCCTCACCCTCTCCAGGAAGGCCATTTGGCTCTCATTTTGTGTTTGTAAAATAGTGGCTAGTTTAGCATAATTTAAGGGCTTAATCTTAGATTTCCTTAATTCTTCCAAAACAAAAACTTGGAGGTGGCAGCAATACAATTCCCCCAATGGGATGGTCATAGTCCCAGTTAGGATCCTGGGGTAGAAGTGCCTGAGTTCCAGTAAGGGGCTGGAAGTTCCCTTATATTACCTCCAGTCCCTTGGTATTTAATGAGTTGCTCATCCCCACATCTCCTAGCTGCTGCCTGAACCCCACAATTTTCTGTCTCATTAAGAGTCTGATTTAACAAAAGAATTATATCTTTCTAGGTCAACTCAAAAACATACATATATTCTGAAAAGCCTCTATATACTTATTGGATCAGAAAACTTGCTTAGATCTCCTTTTATCTGTCTTAAACCTTGTAATGTAAAAGGTTTCTCCTTCTGGCATTCTAGCTTCTCCTAAGGGAAACACGCCTCTTACATTATGGTGAGGGCATAGATAAGGTGGACATCAGGGAGCAGAATTGCATTTTTTATATAGATTGAAGACCCAAAGAGGAGGAGATTGAGGTGGGAGACTTTCCTTCCTCCTTCTATAAGTCTGCTTTGGAGAGGGGTAAAGGGCCCTTCTGATTGGTAGACTTCAGAAAGAGTTGCCATTAAATCAGGATCCACCTTACATTGCTTACATATATCGTGATTTTTTTAAGGCCCCAAAACAAAGAACATAGGGGACTTCTCCCCATTTTTCTTTACATTTGTAAGACAAGTGCAATTGTAAGAGAGTATTATGAATGATATTTCCCTCTGGTGGCCAGGTTTTTTCCTTCAATTTGTATTGGGGCCAAGCATGTGTGCAAAAGAAAATGAGTCATAATGCATTCCAAAGGAGTAATGGCCTTGGTTGAGGAATTACCCATCTATAGGAAAAAGGAAGAAAGGCATCCCTTATCTCAATTTCCTACAGCTGGACAAGAGAAACCTCATCTCCTGGCCTCATGTTTTGGCTGACTATGTGATTGGCAGCCAAAAGCCCTGTCAGTCATGCGAGGTGCTGGGAGTTGCTCTTACCCAGGTTTGACCCTACCTCTGAGAGCTGACCTGGTCTTCCCCGATTTCTCCTATCCCTCTTTCCCACCTGTAGGACCTCGAAGTATGGACTGTGACCAAACAAGACTTCCCTGGTTGTGGTGGGATTCATTAATTTTATTTTGGCCCAACAGTAATTTACATATTGATCATCAGCCATTGGGTGGGAGGGTTTTAAAGGGCCAAAGTCAAGATCTATTCCCCTGCCTTTTTCAACAATGCCCACAAAAATATGTTCCAGCCACGTGGATATCAATTTTCAGCATACAATGGGTTAAGTTTAGTAAAATGGCTCCCATGTATCTCAGTAAAAGCCCTTCATATATCATCCATCCCTCATATGGCATAGGCATCCATTCTTCTGCTAAACAGGAACAACATAAATATGGAGGATTTGGAGGCTGGCACTAAGGGTATTGCCATCATTAACCCAGCCTTTGAATCAAAGGAGGGAGTAATTTTAATCTTTTTTTTTTTTAACTTTTTTTTTCAACGTTTATTTGTTTTTGGGACAGAGAGAGACAGAGCATGAACGGGGGAGGGGCAGAGAGAGAGGGAGACACAGAATCAGAAGCAGGCTCCGGGCTCTGAGCCATCAGCCCAGAGCCAGACGCAGGGCTCGAACTCACAGACCGCGAGATCGTGACCTGGCTGAAGTCGGCCGCTTAACCGACTGCGCCACCCAGGCGCCCCGCAATTTTAATCTTAAACCAGTGTACTTTTAAAATTCATTCATTTTAACATAAGTCCATCCTGACTATATATAAAATTTCTTTTTAAAGATTTCCTTCCACAAATCTTCTACAACTTTCCTTTGCATTCAGATTTTGTCCCAAGCCATTTGTCTCCAAATAACCAGTCTCACTTAAGACAAAATTACTTTCTTTTACCTTTAACAAAAATGTATTTCTATTTCTTATTTCTTTCTTACATATCTATTTTTTTAATATACAGAGTTGTTTCCTTTTTTCCATCAAGCTTAATTACATTTAGCAGAATTTTTAGACTTAGAAACCTTAGTCTCCAGTGGAAACTAAGTAGTTACCAATTGTGAACTCTATGTCACATCAGAATGTTTTTAGATGGCAAACTTATGAATCCATTAATCATAAAGTATATTTTCCCACAGATCCAAATATCCTTAGTTTCTCTGCAACAAGTCAGAAGTACAAATGTACATCTAGTAATTATGGCTTTAGCTTCTTATCTCATTAGATATCCAATGAATTTGGGATTCCTGGGTGGCTCAGTCAGTTGAGTGTTCAACTTCAGCACACATCATAATCTCACGGTTTGTGGGTTTGAGCCCCACATGCTGCTCTGCACTGACAGCTCAGAGCCTGGAGCCTGATTCATATTCTGTGTCTCCCTCTCTCTTATCCCCTCCCCTGTTCATGCTCTGTCTCTCTATTTCTCAAAAATAAATATACATTAAAAAATTAAAAAAAAATAGATTCAATGAATCCAATCTCAATTTGTCATGCAAGTATAACTTTAACATTTTAGGTTGCCAAAGACTTTGAAAGCTATCTTAACAATAACCCATGAAAACTATGAGGCAGACAAAACTAACCATCATTTTCAGTCACTTTTTTGCTGACAAATTGCAACAGATATAGCAGGAGCTTGTTTGACCTTCAGAAAACCTTAGTAGAAAAAAGTTTTATATATTTAATGCTGATAACTCTAAAGACATGTTTATCTTAAACCAAAAAAAAAACCTTAAATCTATTTAAATATCAAATATTTTCCATATTTGTCCATTTAAAAATCAATTGTTCCCCATTGTCTATTTTTACCCATGGCACCATTCAGGAAATCTGAAGTGGGTGGTCTTTGCTCCTCAACATGTCAGGTGGTAGGATAAGCTAATGGTACCTGAGGCATTGAGGCCAGTTTTGCAGGCCACACCCCAGAGACAGAGCATGAACAGGGGAGGGGATGAGAAAGAGGGAGACACAGAATATGAAGCAGACTTCAGGCTCTGAGCTGTCAGTGCAGAGCAGGATGTGGGGCTCAAACCCACAAACCGTGAGATTACGATGTGAGCTGAAGTTGAACACTCAACTGACTGAGCCACCCAGAAACAAGAGTGCAGAGTGAAGTAGAGGCAGAAGAGGCAAGATGCCACCAAGACATAGAGAAAGAGGGTTCCCAGTTTTAAATCTTGTCAGCTTGGACAGAGGAGCAGACGGCATGTTTTTTTTTTCCCTTCCACCAACAAGTGGAAATATGCAGTCCGTGTTAGGCCAGAGAAGACAGGGAATTTCCCCAAAACAAAGGGGTTTTTGCAGCTTCTTGGAAATATTCCTTAAAGTCCCCGTTTTGGGGTAGACTGACTAGAGACAGTTGGCTCTAACACTTGGTTTTGAGCAATTTCCCCCATCCTGGTATCCTAGATGGTCCTTCCCAATGTATGGTGTCACAGGACAAATACTTGTGAAAAAGTCATTTTGTCTGGCTGGATGCTCCCCTTGTGGGACTTTAGTCACCTCTTAGTATTGGCAGATCAGTATAAACCCATTATTTGAATTAGTTCTCTGTGGACCTGATTCTGCCTCATGTTGTCTGAGGTCATCACAGAATTGCAGTATAGGACCCACACAGGCTCCATAGCTGAAACCGTGGAGCACAGGCACTCACACACACATTCAGAGAGATTGCAGACTTCCACCCAGGACCTCTCTGTCCTATGTGGAGATTATGTTGCCCAGGAGGTGATCAAGCTCCCTTTCCTCCTCTAAGGTGGGACTGAATTTGGTTTTGAGTCCCTGGGGACACTTACTTGATCTGATGTTCCATCACGGCAGATTTTTCTGATTTCTCTTGTAGTCCGTTCAAGCATAGTGGTGGACAACTATTGTTGGGCTTGGTAAGGGTTGGGGTCCAGTGAAATAACTAGCAGTGTGCCTTCCTTTCTTTCACAGGGCCCCTTGTGATATGTGGCTTCTCTGTTGGCTTCCAACAAAGGTGGCTTAAGGACCAGTGCAGCTGTCAGGTTCGTGTCAATGCACCAAAATGTTACAGCAAATATTCAGTGCCCAGGAAGAGACAAGCAATAAGCACTCAGGGAATCAGAAAAGACTGTTTATTTTGTACTGGTGCCAGCCCAGTGGAGTTACCTCCAATGACTGAGCATCTGGCTTAGGTTTTACTGATCTTTATACATATGTGTTTCCAGGTTGGGTGGGAATAGTATAGTCAAGCTTCTGATTCCTGGCTGCTGGCTGATGCAAGAGGCAAGAAATATTGCAGACGCCAAATGCATGCAAAGGGAGTATCCAGGCTTGGACATGTGGCTGGCCCTATTTATTTGCATTTACCAGCTTTCCTCCTCATTGGCTTTAGGAGTAGAACCCAGTGATTCATCTCTTACATATGACACCCAGTGCTCATCCCTAAAAGTGCCCTCCTTAATGCCCGTCACTCATTTAACGCATCCTCCAACACACACACCCTTCAAGCAACCCTCAGTTTGTTCTCTGTATTTAAGAGATTCTTATGGTTTGCCTCCCTCTGTTTTTATCTTATTGTTCTTTTCCTTCTCCTATGCTCATCTGTTAAGTTTCTCAAATTCCACATATGAATGAAAACCTTTATCTTTCTCCCACTGACCTATTTCACTTAACATGATACCTTTCAGGTCCACCCACTTTGTCGCAAATGTCAAGATTTCATTATTTTTCATTGTGGAGTAGTATTCACTTGTATATATAAACCACATCTTCTTTATCCATTTATCAGTTGATGGACATTTGAGCTCTTTCCATAATTTGACTATTGTTGATAGCTCTGCTATAAACATCGGGGTGCATATACCCCTTCAAATAAGCATTTTTGTATCCTTTGGATAACTTCTAAGTAGTATAATTTCTGGTCATAGGGTAGTTCTATTATTTTTTTTAAAGAACCTCTATGCTGTTTTCCACAGTGGCTACACCAGTTTGCATTCCCACTGACAGTGCAAAACGGTTTTCCCCTCTCTACATCTTTTCCAAAATCCACTGTTTCCTGAGTTATTACTTTTAGCCATTTTGACTGGTGTGTGGTGGTATTTCATTATGGTTTTGATTTATATTTCCCTGATGATGAGTGATGTTCAGCATCTTTCATATTTCTGTTTGCAGTATGGATGTCTTCTTTGGAAAAATATCTACTGATGTCTTCTGCCCATTTCTTCAATGGATTATTTGTTTTTATTTTTTTGTGCATTGTGTTTGATGAATTTTTTAAATAGATTTTGAATACCAACCCTTTATCCAATATCTCATTTACAAATATCTTCTCCCATTTTTTCAGTTGCTGGCAAAGTTTTTGATTGTTTCCTTTCCTTGATTCCAAAACAAGATAAAGACTCCACTAAAAAGGAGAATTACAGGCCAATATTCCTTATAAACTTGGATGCAACAATTCTTAATAAGATACTAGCAAATCGAATTCAACAGTACATTAAAAGAAGTATTCACCGTGATCAAGTGGGTTACATTCTTGGGCTATAGGGCTGGTTCAATATTCACAAATAAATCAACGTGATATACCACATTAATAGAAGAAAGGATAAGAAACATATGAGCCTATCAATAAATATAATTTTGATACAACACAGAATACTTTCTAAACAAAAACCCTGAAGAATGTTGGGACAGAAGGAACATAACTTAATATCATAAAAGCCATATATGAAAGGCCCATATCTAATATCATCCTCAATGGAAAAAATGTGCTTCCCCCCTCATATCAGGAACATGAAAGCGATGTCTACTCTCAAATCTGTTGTTCAGCATAGTGTTGGAAGTCCTAGCCTCAGCAAAAACAAAATGAAATAAAAGGCATCCAAATTGGCAAAGAAGAAGTCAAACGTTTATTCTTTGCAGATGACATGATGCTTTACATGGAAAACCTAAGAGACTCCACAAAAAAGTTTACCTAAGCTCATACATGAATTCAACAAAGTAGCAGGATATAAAATCAATGTACAGAAATAGATTGCATTTCTATACACTAATAATGAAACAATATAAAGAGATATCAAGGAATTGATTCCATTAACAATCGTACCAAGAACAATAAAATACCTAACAATAAACCTAACCAAAGAGGTAAAAGATCTGTATGCTGAAAACTACAGAAAACTTATGAAAGAAATTGAAGAAAACACAAAGAAATGGAAAAACATTCCATGCTCATGGATTGGAAGAACAAATATTGTTGAAATGTCGATATTACCCAAAGCAGTCTACACATTCAATTCAATCCCTATCAAAATAACACCAGCATTCTTCACAGAGATAGAACAAACAATCTTAAAATTTGTATGGAAAAACAAAAGACCCTGAATAGCCAAAGTAATTTTGAAAAAGAAAACCAAAGCTGGAGGCATCACAATTCTGGACTTCAAGCTGTATTACAAATCTGTAATCATCAAGAGAGTATGGTACTGGCACAAAAACAGACACAAAGGTCAACAGAATAGAATAGAGAACCCAGAAATGGACCCACAAGTATATGGCCAACTAATCTTCAACAAAACAAGAAAGGTATCCAATGGAAAAAATACAGTCTCTTCAGCAAATGGGAGAACTGGACAGTGACATGGAAAAGAATGAAACTGGACCACTTTCTTACACCATATACAAAAATAAATTCAAAATGGATGAAAGACCTAAATATGAGACAGGAAACCATCAAAATCCTACAGGAGAAAACAGTCAATAACCTTCTTGACCCAGGCCACAGCAACTATTACTTGACATGTCTCTGGAGGCAAGGAAAACAAAAGCAAAAATGAACTATTGGGACAGTATGAAGATAATCTCCATATTCTTAAAAAGTATATTTACTTATTATATTTTTACAATTCCCCACCATCAAAGCACTATAACTTACTCAGATGTTGAAATAACAAGCATTTCCTACTAAAAATGGAAAGTATTGTCTCATGTGTTCTTTATATTGTCTTTTATTTTCTTTTGTTGTTCATAATGGTATATATACTTCTCAGTTTTGTTCCTGTGTAATCATTCAATACTTGTTTTTAAATTCCTACCGGGTGCAGGAACCTTTGCTACATGCTAAGGAAAAGTAAAAAAAAAAAAATGATATATTGTTAGCCCTAGGATATTTGCATCCTAATAAGGAAAGTAGGTACACACTATCCTTTCTAAGTAAAATTTACTTCCTCCTCACATTTTAAATTTAGTCCCACAAGAATCGTGGTTTTATGTCTGTCTTTCCTTCTTGACAACTAATTACCTTAGTCATAGATTGAGTCTCATTGATTTTAGAATCCTAGCATGGAGCTCAGTGTTGGGCATATATTAGATGTGTGCTGTTTCACTTCGCTTCCTGTTTTAAATACTTTAATTTCTCCTATTGCCTTAAAGATAGAATTAAAACCCTCAGCATGTAATCTAGGCCCTTTGTAATTCAGGTCTGTAATGTCTTATATAATAGCCACTGCCTCATGTATTGAGCACCTGAAATTTAACCAGTCTGAGCTGAGATGTGCTGTAAAATACACGTTAGATTTTGCTGACTTAATATGAAAATAATGATATAAATAGTCTCATTAATAATTGTTATCTTCCTTTCATGTTGAAATGGCATTTTGATGATATTAAATTAAATACAGGTTATTATAAAAATTCATTTCATTGTTTAAATGTGGTTACTAGAAAATTTAAAATTACACATGTGGCTCACATTTGTTACTCATGTTTTGTTGAAAGAAATGCACAAGTCCCGTACCTGTCTCTTTTCCCTTATTTTCCACATTTACTTTGTATCTACCCTTAAAAAGTCTCCTCTCTCTTTCAAAGTTCATGTTAAACTCCTGCTTCAATACCTTTTCATGTCTGACATGCTCTCTCTTCTTAGCACAACCCATTGGGAAAAGCCTACTCACTGCAGTCCACCTCACAACACTTCCTCCCAAGACCTGTTTTAGATGCTGTGTCTATAATACCACATCATCCTTTGCAAAGTTTTATCTAGGCCTTACCACACTGTAATATATTTCTTAGTCTACTTCTACCTCTTTTAAGCCTGTGACTAATTTCTCTCTGAATCTCCTGCACTGAACAGTTTCTGGCTTAGAATAATTTTTTTATGTTTGTTGAATGAATGCAAGAAGGATCTGGTTGAATAGCAAGTCTAAAGGGAAATTTTAATGTCTCTTTCTCTGAATCTGGATAATGGTTATAACCCAAACACACCACCCTACACACACGCACACACACTCGCACACGCACATGCACACACACACACACACACACACACACACTCAAATTTCATACATGACCAAAAAGTCCCTCACTCCCCTCACCAAAATATCCAAAACAAATAAAAACACTAACCCAAAATAGAAGCCACTATAGCTGAAAGACAAATAGTGATGATGTCTTACAAAATGGTCATTTAGTTATTTATTAGTAATACAACTTTTCATTCAAGGACAGAGTGGTTCTGTGGTTGTGGCTTCATCCTTCCTTTACAGAATGGCTGATAAATTCCCTGGTGACCACTAACAAAAGGAGTTGCCTCATATATTTATAAATTGTAATATGTAAATGCAGTTCCAAATTCACGGGTCCCTTAGTTATAGCCAAGAAAATACTCACCACTAAGCTACTAAAAATTGACTGATCACTGTGAGCAGTATGGAAATTGCCATACATTTGATCAGAAAAAATCAATGCCTCCATTGCAGGCTGAGAAGGGAAGAGGAACAAGCACAGTAGAAGGGCTTCCACCAACTTCAACTGTCCTACAAACATTTTGGTTTGCCACACATCATTTGGGTTTGCACACAAGCCTCTTCCTTCTCAGCTGCTGCCTACCCTGGCTAATGGAACATCTCTTCTTTGCTTCTGTTGCACTTTTTTTCTGCTTAGATGATCTGTCCATTGCTATAAGTGGAGTGTTAAAGTCCCATACTACTATTGTATTTTAATCAGTGAGTTTTTTCATGTTTGTATTAATGGGTTTATAGATTTTGATGCTTCCAACTTGTGGGAATTAATATTTACAATTGTTAGATCCTCTTGTTGGATAGAAATCTGTGTTAAGGTTGGATTTGGCTATGGATTTGGAGGTTTTTCTGAAGGGGTCTAAAATAACATTTTTGTTAAAGACAATAATAGCTTTGTGGAGGTATAATTTACAGACCAAATAATTCACTCTTCTCACATTCTTAGTATGTTTGCAGGGTTTTGCAATTATTACTACAATTTAATTTTAGAAACCGTTTGTCCCCCCAAAAGAAATTCTGTACCTCGTTAATCAGTCACTCTACATTTTCCCCTCAACCCTCCCAAATCATACGATCTGTGGCCTCTTGTGCCATGCTTTTTTTACTTAATGTTTTCAACATACATGTTGTGGCACATTTCAGTATTTCATCTTTTTTAATGTCTGAATAATACTACATTGTGTGGATATACCACATTTTGTTTAACCATTTCTCTACAAAAACATTTGAAAGCTTGAAAGCATTGATGTTATTTCATATCTGTGTCATATGTAAAATAAGTACAATGGAGTCATCTGGCAGTCATTTTTGTGATTTCTGGCCATCAGTTCAGATAGTAATCATTACAATTGTGCAGACTATTGAGATAATATTAGCTTATACTATTAGCTGAATACTATTTAATATTAGCTTAACACCTTCTTGCATCTGAAAACCAAAGGTCAAATTTTGAATGTTTCATTTGGCTTCTTCCATTTTTGTCATTATCTATCTAATATAATCAAGTAATTTATTTTTGTCTCCCTCATTCAAATATTAGCTTTTGCGGGGAAAAGGTTTTTAAATTCCTCCACAGCACCTCCCCACAGGCTTTGTCTGTATTTTCACTTAATGAAATTCTGCAATTACTCATATTTTTAAAGAATCCTACTTTTAATAATAGCCTGCTTAGTTTTTTCTGCAAACATGTATACTCCATCATTTGGAGGGAGATAGGGGAAATAAGTTAAACCACAGGGAAAATGAATTATTTCACAACAAAAGTAAGACTAAAATCTTTAGGAAAAAAATCCCTAGCTCACAGCTTAATTATAAACTATTTGAAGCCCCATTTGCTTTCACATTTTAGGTGTATTTCATGTCCCCTTGTTTTTGTTCATTTTGAACATTCTTCCTTGAATGTCTTTGTTTTCTCCTCAACCCTGTTCACACCCTATCTGCCTAGTCAGTATAGCCTTCTGTAGAGCCTTACTTCTATAAACTTCTTACACCCTTGTTATGCACCTTTATAAAGGTGATTGTATATGTGACTATCAGTGAACTTTTCATGGACAGACATGGTACCATACTTAAACATCTCAACACATGGCACAATACATAGAATACCTGACACATCATGAAAGATGGGAATTTACTAAATGCTTGTAGAAATAAACTAAACAATGGAGTTTTAAATGCCACGTGTTCAAAAATTTTTGGTCTAATTGGCCTCTGGTAGTATAAGCCACTTTCAAATTATTTCTAAATGCTGATCTGACAGTTTGAAGACCCGATCTATCTTTTTTTATGAAAGAGGCTTCAAGTTTCAATTCTTATTTCTGGCTCATTCGTAAACCATCTGAGATAACTACAGAATTTCCAGAGCTCTCTTCAGCTCCTTATTTCACTAGATTCAAATCTTAGGGAAATTTTACTTTCAGCGTGTTTCTAAACTAGGAAGGCACCTTGATGGCTATTTATCTGTGGCTATTTTTCTAATTAGGTCATGTCTGAAGTCATAATTTTGACCCTTTTGTGGGCTGGTTAGCTTTATTCAATTACATGTCTACAGGTGGCACCCATTATTCCAGTCTTTAACCTTACAAATGCATGCTCCTGGTCACAAGGGGCATATAGTAATATCAATGAATCAGTGAAAAGACTATCCTCAGGTCTAGATACACAATTAAAAACATTTAATCTACTGATCTTGGGTCAATAGTGTCATTTTGGTATGTGAAAGCCCATTATTACTGTAATTACTCTTGAGGCAGTAAAAAAGGGACATTAAAAAAGAAAGATTGTGTCTACTTCTGGTCTTCTGATGAAAATAATTATGATCATTGAGGACCTGTTTTCCCACACACACACTCCAGGATTTTTAGATGTCTAAAATGTATTTAAATAACTCTTTTCCACTGTAATGTCTGAAGAAATGAAAATGTGTGCTATTTAGCTTTATATTTCCATGGCAATGGTGCTGCACAACTTCATATATTTTAGGTATTTAAATACTGTCATCAGATTCCTAATAGTAATTTTCATTATGGAGCAGTACAGTAATGATAATTGTTGTTAGTAATTGATTCTTAGTACACATTAAGTCCAAATACATATATTATAAAATTGAAGCAGCAAGCAGCAGGAGATTCCTTTGTTGAGAAATGAATAAATTAATGCATTAATGTTATGTACCCAGGCAGTTACCAAAGATATTTTACAAATGTAGAATGCATATAACAACAAACACTGTAAATCAAAGAACAAATGACACAGAAACTAGGGATATAAAATAAGGATTTGCTGCTTCTGGGGTAAGAGGTCCAAATGTTGTAATACATGTAGGATATCATAATTTTTGTATTTTAGGGAAAATGGCTGCCTGATTTGGTTTTGTTTTACTCTGATCTAGGCCTAGCCTGCAGTATTTATAACTCTTAATTTTATTATCCCTTAAACGTTGGTATCTCATTTATATTTGTTGGAGAATGGAGAATAAGATGAAAGATGACATATGCCTTTGGAATTAATTTTCCTCTTTTATCATGGGATTCAACCTTGGCAGAAAGATGCTGTGGGATCCATGAATCATAAAGGTAACCTGGATTTATCCTGATTTGATATGCTGGCATAGACCTGTCTCTGTGGTAATATGTGCTTTAATGCTCTGTTGAACCTGTTCTCTTTAGTTAAATGAAAATGAATGTGTTTGACATACTTGGTATAGTTGGTAGTTTGATAAAATGAGATTTACTTTCTCTTTTTCCTCTTCATTTTCCACAGAACTGCCAGTGCCCATTATTTACATTAGGTTGAGAGTGCTAGCAAATATTTTGAAAAGTAATCATTTAGGAAGTACTATTCTCTACTAACTCTGAGTGTATCCAAATAGTGATCTAGCTGAATGTAGTACATTGGACATAGAATAAAAATTAATTTGACATCAAAAAATTTTAACAGCTGAATCCAGCTGCTGGACTTCTGCCTAGATAAGAGTCATTTAAAAAGCCCTTTTTGATTCTGCAAAGAAGACAAATGTGCCTGCTTATAGGAAGACAACATAACCTTGGCAGTTTCAATTATTGCTTGACAAGACAAGTGTAGTATTAAAACATCCATTTCTGGGGTACTTGGGTGACTCAGTCAGTTAAACATCCGACATTGGCTCAGGTCATGATCTCATGGTTCATGGTTTTCAATCCCACACTAGGCTCTGTGCTGACAGCTCAGAGCCTGGAGCCTGCTTCAAATTGTGTCTCCCCCTTTCTCTGCCTCTCCCCTCCCCCACACTCTTTCTCTCAAAAATAAATAAACATGAGAAAAAAATTTAAAAAACCAACATGCATTTCTCTTGAGAATAACACTTAAAATAGTTATGCTAATTACAGAAAGACTTTATTTGAATATTTTTTAAGAGGATTTGATAGATTCATTTATTTTTTCCACCATGCACTGAACAATATACAGTGTATGGAAAAGGAAGTCTATTGTGAAAAACTATCTCCCAGTCCTCAAGATATTCTCATTGTGAACTTCAATGGCTACCTGGTTGCAAGTTTGTGTAGGATCTATCACAAAAAGAATGAGAATCCATTCCCCAAGCAACTGTGCATAACCTGGAGAATATTGGAACAGGAGTGGATCCTTGTATTTCCCTTTTTCCTTCTTTACCTCTTAATTAGCCAGTGTTATGTCAAAGAATTGGGAGTCCCATAAACTAACAGATGAAAACATAAATCCCAAAATTAGTGCTTTTTTTTTTGCACACAGGCTGGAATTTCCCATACAAAATGAGTTGAATTATTAATTTTTTTAAATATGAAATTTATTGTCAAATTGGTTTGCATACAACACCCAGTGCCTGTTCCAATAAGAGCCCTCCTCAATGCTCATCACCCACCCTCCTCTCCCACCCACCTCCCATCAACCCTCAGTTTGTTCTCAGTTTTTAAGAGTCTCTTATGCTTTGGCTCCCTCCTACTCTAACCTCTTTTCTTTTCTTCCCCTCCCCCATGGTCTTCTGTTAAGATTCTCAGGATCCACATAGAGTGAAAACACATGGTATCTGTCTTTCTCTGTTTGACTTACTTCAGTCACCATATCATTCTCCAGTTCCATCCATGTTGCTACAAAAGGCCATATTTCATTCTTTCTCATTGCCATTTAGTATTCCATTGTGTATATAAACCACAATTTCTTTATCCATTCGTCAGTTGATGGACATTTAGGCTCTTTCCATAAATTGGCTATTGTTGAAAGTGCTGCTGTAATCATTGGGGTACAAGTGCCCTATGTATCAGCACTCCTGTATCACTTGGGTAAATTCCTAGCAGTGCTATTGCTGGGTCATAGGGTAGATCTATTTTTAATTTTTTGAGGAAGCTCCACACTGTTTTCCAGAGCGGCTGCACCAGTTTTCATTCCCATCAACAGTGCAAGAGGGTTCCCATTTCTCCACATCCTCGGAAGCATCTGTAGTCTCCTGATTTGTTCATTTTGGCCACTCTGACTGGCGTGAGGTGATAGCTGAGCGTGGTTTTGATTTGTATTCCCCTGATGAGGAGCAACGAACATCTTTTCATATGTCTGTTGGCCATCTGGATGTCTTCTTTAGAGAATTGTCTATTCATGTTTTCTGCCTATTTCTTCCCTGGATTATTTGTTTTCGGGTGTGGAGTTTGGTGAGCTCTTTATAGATTTTGGATACTAGCCCTATGTCATTTGCAAATATCTTTTCCCATTCCATCGGTTGCCTTTTAGTTTTGTTGATTGTTTCCTTTGCAGTGCAGAAGTTTTAATCTTCATGAGGTCCCAATAGTTCATTTTTGCCTTTAATTCCCTTGCCTTTGGGGATGCGTTAAGTAAGAAATAGCTGCAGCTGAGGTCAGAGAAATTTTTTTTTCCTGCTTTCTCCTCTAGGGTTTGGATGCTTTCCTGTCTCACATTCAGGTCCTTTATCCATTTTGAGTTTATTTTGGTAAATGGTGTAAGAAAGTGTTCTAGTTTCATCCTTCTGCATGTTGCTGTCCAGTTCTCCCAGTGCCACATGTTAAAGAGACTGTCTTTTTTCCATTGGATATTCTGTCCTGCTTTGTCAAAGATTAGTTGACCATAGTTCTGTGGGTCTAGTTCTGGGGTTTCTATTCTATTCCATTGGTGTACGTGTCTGTTTTTGGGCCAGTACTATGCTGTCTTGATGATGACAGCTTTGTAGTAGAGGCTAAAGTCTGGGATTGGGATGCCTCCTGCTTTGGTCTTCTCCGTCAATATTACTCTGGCTATTCAGGGTCCTTTGTGGTTCCATACAAATTTTAGGATTGCCAGTTCTAGCTTCGAGGAGAATGCTGGTGCAATTTTGATTGGGATTATATTGAATGTGAAGATAGCTTTGGGTAGTATTGACAATTTAACAATATTTATTCTTCCAATCCATGAGCACAGAATGTTTTTCCATTTCTTTATATCTTTTTCAATTTCCTTAATAAGCTTTCTATAGTTTTCAGCATACAGATCTTTTACATCTTTGGTTAGGTTGATTCCTAGATATTTTATGATTCTTGGTGCAATTGTGAATGGGATTAGTTTCTTTCTTTGTCTTTCTGTTGCTTCATTATTAGTGTATAAGAATGCAACTGATTTCTGTACATTGATTTTGTATCCTGTGACTTTGATGAATTCATATATCAGTTATAGCAGACTTTTGGTGGAGTCTATCAGGTTTTCCATGTATAATATCATGTCATCTGCAAAAAGTAAAAGCTTGACATTATCATTGATAATTTTGATGTCTTTGATTTCCTTTTTTGTCTGATTGCTGATGCTAGCACTTGCAACGCTATGTTAAACAACAGTGGTGAGAGTGGACATCCCTGTCGTGTTCCTGTCTCAGGGGGAAATCTTAGTTTTTCCCCCTTGAGGATGATATTAGCTGTGGGCTTTGCATAAAAGGCTTATGATGTTTAAGTATGCTCCTTCTATCCCAACTTTCTTGAGGATTTTATTAGGAATGAATGCTAAATTTTGTCAAATGCTGTATCTGCATTGAATGAAAGGATAGTATGGTTCTTATCCTTTCTTTTATTAATGTGATGTATCAGATTGATTGATTTGCAAATGTTGAACCAGCCATGCAGCTCAAGAAGGAATCCCACTTGATCATGGTGTATAATTTTTTTTATATGCTGTTGAATTCATTTGCTAGTATCTTATTGAGAATTTTTGCATCCATATTCATCAGGGATATTGCTCTGTAATTCTCTTTTTTTACTGGGTCTCTGTCTGCTTTAGGAATCAAAGTAATGCTGGCTTTATAGAATGAGTCTGGAAGTTTTCCTTCCCTTTCTATTTTTTGGAGTAGCTTGAGAAAGATAGGTATTATTTCTGCTTTAAATGTCTGGTAGAATTCCTCTGGGAAGCCATCTGGTCCTGGATTCTTATTTGTTGGGAGATTTTTGATAACTGATTGAATTTCTTCATGGTTATTGGTCTGTTCAACTTTTCTATTTCTTCCTCTTTGAGTTTTGGAAGTGCGTGGGTGCTTAGGAATGTCCATTTCTTCCACGTTGTTCAGTTTGTTGGCATATACTTTTTGATAATATTCCCTGATAATGGCTTGTATTTCTGAGGGATTGGTTGTAATAATTCCATTTTCATTCATGATTTTATCTATTTGGATCATCTCCCTTTCCTTTTTGAGAAGCCTGGCTAGAGGTTTATCAATTTTGTTTATTTTTTCCAAAAACCAACTCTTGGATTCATTGATCTGCTCTACCAGGTTTTTTTTTCTTTTTTTAGAATCTATATTGTTTATTTCTGCTCTGATCTTTATTATTTCTCTTCTTCTTCTGGGTTTGGGGTGTCTTGGTTGTTCTGCTTCTATTTCCTTTAGGTGTGCTGTTAGATTTTGTATTTGGGATTTTTCTTGTTTTCTAAGATAGGCCTGTATTGCAATGTATTTTCCTCTCAGGATTGCCTTCACTGCATCCCAAAGCATTTCAATTGTTGTATTTTCATTTTCATTTGTTTCCATGTATTTTTTAATTTCTTCTATACTGCTTGGTTGACCCATTAATTCTTCAGTAGGCTGTTCTTTAACCTCCATGCTTTTGGAGGTTTTCCAGACAGTTTCCTGTGGGTGATATCAAGCTTCATAGCATTGTGGTCTGAAAATATGCATGGTATGATCTCAGTTCTTTTATACTTGCGAAGGGCTGTTTTGTGACCCAGTATGTGATCTATCTTGGAGAATGTTCCATGTGTACTTGAGAAGAAAGTGTATTCTGTTGCTTTGGGATGCAGAGCTCTAAATAGATCTGTAAAGTCCATCCGGTCCAATGTATCATTCAGGGCCCTTGTTTCTTTATTGACCGTGTGTCTAGATGATCTATCCATTGTTGTAAGTGGGAGTATTAAAGTCCCCTGCAATTACCACATCCTTATCAATGAGGTTGCTTATGTTTGTGTTTAATTTTTTTATATATTTGGGGGCTCCCATATTCAGTGCATAGACATTTATAATTGTTAGCTCTTCCTGATGGATAAAACCTATAATTATTATATAATGCCCTACTTCATCTCTTGTTACAGCCTTTAAAGTCCAGTTTGTCTGATATAAGTATCGCTACTCCAGCTTTCTTTTGACTTCCAGTAGCATGATAAATAGTTCTCCATCCCCTCATTTTCAATATGATGGTGTTCTCAGGTCTGAAATGAGTCTCTTGCAGACAGAAAATAGATGGGCCTTGTTTTTTTATGCATTCTGATACCCTATGTCTTTTGGTTGGAGCATTTAGTGCATTTACATTCAGTGTTATTATTGAAAGATATGGGTTTAGAAGTCATTGTGATGTCTGTAGGTTTCATGCTTGTAGTGATGTCTCTGGTACATTGTGGTCCTTGCAACATTTCCCTCACAGAATCCCTCTTAGGATCTCTTGTAGGGCTGGTTTAGTGGTGATGAATTCCTTCAGTTTTTGTTTGTTTGGAAGAACTTTTATCTGTCCTTCTATTCTAAATGACAGACTTGCTGGATAAAGGATTCTTGGCTGCATATTTTTTCTGTTCATCACATTGAAGATTTCTGCCATTCCTTTCTGGCCTGCCAAGTTTCAGTAGATAGATCTGTCACTAGTCTTATTGGTCTCCCTTTATATGTTAGAGCATGTTTATCCTTAGCTGCTTTCAGAATCTTCTCTTTATCCTTGTATTTTGCCAGTTCCATTATGATATGTCATGCAGAAGATCGATTCAAGTTACGTCTGAAGGGAGTTCTCTGTGCCTCTTGGATTTCAATGCCTTTTTCCTTCCCCAGATCAGGGAAGTTTTCAGCTATTATTTCTTTAAGTACACATTCAGCCCCTTTCTCTCTCTCTTCCTCTTCGGGAATTCCTATCATACGGATATTGTTGCGCTTGATTGCATCACTTAGTTCTCTAATACTGCCCTCATACTCCTGGATTTTTTTTACCTCTCTTTTTCTCAGCTTCCTCTTTTTCCTTAATTTTATCTTCTAATTTACCTATTCTGTCCTCTGCCTCTTCAATCCTAGCTGTGTTCTCCTCAGTTTTATTTTGCAGCTCAATTATAGCATTTTTTAGCTTCTCCTGTTTCTTAGTCCCTTGATCTCTGTTGTAATAGATTCTCTACTGTCCTCTATCCTTTTTTCAAGCCCAGCAATTAATCTTATGACTATTATTCTAAACTCATGGTCCATTATATTGCTTAAATCATTTTTGATCTGTTCGTTAGCTGTCGCTATTCCTGGAGTTACTTTTGAGGAGAATTCTTCCATTTCCTCATTTTGGATAGTCCCTGGAGTGGTGCAGAACTGTGGGGCTCTTCCCCTGTACTGTCTGGAGTAGCTTGTGTTGGTCAGCGGGGCCGCAGTCAGACCCGATGTCTGTCCCCAGCCCACCACTGGAGCCATAGTCAGACTGGTGTATACCTTATCTTCCCCTCTCCCAGGGGCAGGGCTCACTGTGGAGTGGTGTGGCCTCTGTCTGGGCTACTTGCAAACTTCCAGTCTTGTGGTGCTGCTTAGATAGGATCTGGTATATTAGCCAGGGTAGATCTGCAAGGTGCACAGGGGTGGGAGGGACAGGCTTAGCTAGTTTTGCCATGGGTGGTCCCCTGAGGAGGATGGCCTGCAGCACCGGAAAGGAGGCATGTCCTTTGAAGGGACAGATCCACAGAAGCACAGCATTGGATGTTTGTGTGGTGCAAGCAACTTTGGTGACAGTAACCGGTTCCCTTTGGGATTTTGGCTGGGGGATGGGTGAGAGAGATGGCACTTCCCAGTGCCTTTGTTCCCCACCACCAAGCTGAACTCTGTCTTTCAGGGCTCAACACCTCTCCCTCCCAGTGTTCTCTTGCCCTCCCACTCTCTGAGCAGAGCTGTTGACTTATAATATTCCAGATGTTAAGTCCTGATGGCTGTCAAAACTCAAGCAGTCTGGGCCCTCCACTTTTGCAAACCAGACTCAGGGGCCCTGCCTTGCTGGGCGGGCTGCCCCTCCACTGCCCCGGCTCCCTCTCGCCAGTGTGTGTAGCTCACACCGCCTGTCCACCCTTCGTACCCTCCCCCGTGGGCCTCTTGTCTACACTTGGCTCTTTAGAGTCTGTTCTGCTAGTCTTCTGGCGGTTTTCTGGGTTATTTAGACAGATGTGGGTGGAATCTAAGTGATCAGCAGGACGTGGTGAGCCCAGCATCCTCCTACGCTACTATCTTCTCCACCACTTGAGTTGAACTAAAATTCAAAAGATTGTAGCTTATTTTGATGTTTTGCAACATTTAATTATTAATTTATTTTTGTGACTATTTTGATAAAGGGGAAAAGCTATACTTGGCAATTCATTTTGTTTAATAGTCATTTGGTGGAGCGGGTTTGGAATTAATTAATGGAATATATATATTTCTTCTTATACACAAACTTGTAAAAGTCATAAAGGTAACTGTGCATATGAATCACACAAATGAAGAATTTAGATATTATTTTTGTGAAAAAAATATATGTATATATATATATGAATAAATATCAAAATCAACTATACACTATAGAGAAGTCTGTGCATATAATGTTAATTGAAGACCTCTAAAGAATGCCTGATTATTTATTCATAAATTATTTAATGTAAACTTCTTTCCAGTTGTTTTCCTGAGTCATAGAAACATCTATATTACATATTCATATACTCTGGGCCATACATATACATGTACTCATGTACACTTATATTACATATTCATGTACACTGTGAGTATAGGTTTTATTTCCATAGTGTTTTTGTTTGATTGCTCATTTTGGTTTTTTTTTGTCTCATAAATAATTTTTCACATATCTCCTCTAAAGCAAAATATGCTAAAATCGAATTTCCAGGTATAATTATTTTTCTGAGTTTAATTCCTGGTTATATAGAGAACATGCTTAAATATCAAAAATAAAATGCCTGTATTCCATATGTGTATACCCTTCAAATTATGACCCACACATAATATCAAAGCTGATCACAGAAAAAAAATATTTTCAGAGTTAGAGAATTAGAGGTTTGTGCAGAGTGCATAAGACATACAGAAAGTATTCAAGAATATAATCCATACCAACTGAGGTCTTATTGAGACTGGTCTGACATAGATGAGGAAAGGAAGGCTATTATTGCTTTAGTAAAAGACCTGGGTCAGGTCCTAATATAAGAGAGGTTTTTAGCTCCATCTGGAAATAGAGGAATCAGAGATAAGAGATAAGAAGGTAACACAAAATTGAGGGATGTCTTCTAGAACAAAACAGAAAGATGAAAATAAATATTGTCCTTGTCGATGAGAAATATAATATGGTGAATGAGTAGTCAGTTGATATTTTAGGTTTTTTTCACTGTTTCCTTGGCAGTGATATACTTCTTTCGGGAAGAATTATCTGTGGGGTGGGGGGTGAAGGAGCCAAGATGGCAGAACAGCATGGAAGGCATTTTTTGTGCCTTGCATCCATGAAATACAGCCAGATCAACACTGAACCCTCCTGCACACTTAGAAAACTTATTTGAGAATTAATACAACAATCTGCATGACCTGAGCCACAGAACTCAGCAAGTATGCAGTGTGGAGAGGTGAACTGGAGGAGAGAGAAGCCACAGAGATCAGGGAGCTGTTTTTGCATACGGAGAGAGGACAGAGATGGGAAGGGGGGAGAATATGGAAAAAGCAACCTCCCAAAAGCAGCTGCAGAGAAAGTGGAAAAGTGCAAACAGCCACAAGGACTGAACTAAAAAGGGAGAAAGGAGAAAGGAGAGGGTTTAAATTCCATTTAGACTCTATAAACAGGGGGAGTGCAGAGTCTGAGTCTCTGCAGCTTATACCTGACAGTGTTCTGGTGAGAAGGGCAAATCCCCAGGAGTAGAGTGAAGTCTGAGGGTTTTTGGGCCACACGGGGAGAGGTGGTTCCTCTGCTGGGAAGACATCTGGTAGAGGCTGTGTAGCTCCCCCAAAGGCAAAGGTCCCAGTGGACCCAGAAGAACAACCACATTCTCTGGTGCTGGAACAAGGTTATTGGGGGTGAATCCTGGTGCCATATGCATGTTTTGATTTGCCATAATCTCTGAAACGCTGCTGCTACATGATAGCATGAACTTTTTCTGTGGTTGGCTGGCACCAGGCCACAGTCTCTGGGCATGGGCAGCAACACAGTCCCACCAAGTTCCTGGGTGTGGCCGGCATCCAGCAATTGCTCAGTGAGACCCTCCCACAGTCCCTCAGAAACAAGGGGTCGGGAAAAACAGCCACATCTGAGTTAAAACTCAGGAGGGAGGTGCTGCCTGGGGCTTAGTCATGGACAGTGTAAAAGTGGGGAGTAGACGGAAGCCAAAGACAAAGGACAGGTGCATGATTGTTAATCAGGGAGAACAGAGTTCCAATACTAGAGACTGGGCAGCTGGGAGACACCATTTGCAATGCTCCCATGTATGCCCATACACACCTACAAGTACTGCAACATTCCACCCCAGTAAGCTAAGCAGCGCCATCTAGGGGAGAATGGAGCAATTACACTAAGCTCCAACCAACTGGGCCAACATTGTTCTTCAGGAACACAGTCTCTCCTCCTACTTAGTTTATGGACTATAAAATGTTTCATAGTTTGACTTCTAGGGGAAAACGAATTAATTTCAATCATATTTCACTCTGCTCACTGGTCCATTTATTCAATTTTCTCTTTTTTTCCTTCATCATTTCTTTTCTTTTTCTTGAATCCAGAAAGAGAAAAAAAAACTATCTTTATTTTCAATTTTTATTAAAAATGTTTTTCTCCAATTTTTTCTACCATATTTTTTGCATTTGTGTAAATTTCTTCAAAAATTATTTTACTTCCATCATTTCATCTTATTCTATTTCAGTGTCTTCCTTTTTTTTTCAAATTTTCAAACGTTTCCTTTTTTTCTTCCCCTTTTTCTGTAATCATTCAAGCCCCTTTCAACACCCCTTTCAAGCCCCTTTCAAGACGAAAACACACTTAGGTTCTAGCATAATTTATTTTAGTTTTCTGTGTGTGTGTGTGTTGTTGTTGTTGTTGTTGTTTTTAATTTGTTTAATTTTAATACTTTATTTTAATTATTTTAATTTTTATATTTTTTACCTCATTAATTCCTTTTCTCCCTTCAAAATAATGAAACTAAAGAACTCACTCCAAAAGAAAGAGCAGGAAGAAACAACTGCCAGGGACTTAACCAACACAGATACAAGCAAGATTTGTGAAAAAGAATTTAGAATCATGATAATAATACTAGCTGGAGTCAAAAATAGATTAGAATCCCTTTCTGTGGAGATAAAAGAAGAAAAACTATTCAGGATGGAATAAAAAATGCTATAACCGAGCTGTAATCTCGAAAGGATGCCACAGTAGCAAGGATGCATGAGGCAGAGCAGATAATCAGTGATTAGAGGACAAACTTATGGAGAATAAAGAAACAGACAAAAAGATGGAGACTAAAGCAAAAGAGCACGATTTAAGAATTAGAGAAATCAGTGACTCATAAAAAGGGAACAACATCAGAATTAGAGGGGTCCCAGAATATGAAGAGAGAGAAAAAAAGGGTAGAAGTGTTATGTGAGCAAATCATAGTGGAAAGTTTCTTAACCTGGGGAAAGACACAGACATCAAAATCCAGGAAGCACAGAGGACTCCCATGAGATTCAACAAAAACCGACCATCAACAAGGCATATCATAGTCAAATTCACAAAATACTCAAAGAAAGAATCATGAAAGGAGCAAGGGGGAAAAAGACCTTAATCTACAAGGGAAGATAAATCAGTTTTGCAGTGGACCTATCCACAGAAACTTGGCAGGCCAGAAATGGGTGGCAGGATATGTTCAATGTGCTGAATCAGAAAAATATAGGGCCAATAATTCTATATCCAGCAAGGTCTCATTCAAAATAGGAGAGGTTAAAAGTTTTCCAGAAAAAAATTAGAGGAGTTCATGAGCACTAAACCAGCCCTGTGAGAGATTTTAAGGGGGACTTGCTGAAGGGAGAAAATATGATATAAATAAATAAATAAATAAATAAATAAATAAAAAAGACCAAAAGAAAAAAAGAGTAGAAAGGACCAGAGAACACCACCAAAACCTCCAACTCTACAAGCAACATAATGGCCACAAATTCATATCTGTCAGTAGTCACTATAAACATTAATGGACTAAATGCTCCAATCAAAAGACACAGGTTAACAGAATGGATAAGAAAACAATATCCATCTATATGCTGTTTACAAGAGACCCATATTAGACCTAAAGACACTTTCAGATTGAAAGTAAGTGGATAGTGAACCATCTATCATGCTAGTGGTCCACAAAAGAAACCAAGAGTAACCATACTTACATCAAACAATCTAGACTTTAAAATAAAGACTGTATCAAGAGACACAGAAGGACATTACATCATCATTAAGGGGTCTATCCACCAAGAAGACCTAACAATTGTAAACATTTATGTGCTAAATGTGGAAGAACACAAATATATACATCAATTAATCACAAACATAAAGAAACTCATTGATAATAATACCATAATTGTAGAGGATGTCAACACCCCTTTTACAGCAATGGAAAGACCATCTAATCAGAAAATCTGCAAAGAAACAATGGCTTTGAATGACATACTTGACCAGATGGACTTAACAGATATATTCAGAACATTTTGTTCTAAAGCATCAGAATATACATTCTTTTCAGTGCACATGGAACTTTCTCCAGAATACACCACATATTGGGACACACATCAGTCCGCAACAAGTACAGAGAGATTGAAGTCATACCGTGAATATTTTCAGACCACAATGCTATGAAACTCGAAATCAACCACAAGAAAAAATTTGGAGAGATAACAAATACTTGGAGACTGAAGAACATCCTATGAAAGAATGAATGGGCTAACCAAGATGTTACGGAGGAAATTAAAAAGTACATGAAAGCCAATGAAAATGATAACAACACAACCAAAAACCTCTGGGATGTGACAAAGGCGGTCAGAAGAGGAAAGTGTATAGCAATCCAGGCCTTTCTAAAGGAAGAAGAGTCTCAGATACAAAACCTAACCTTACACCTTAAAGAGCTGGAGAAAGTATACCAAATAAAATCCAAACTAGTAGAAGACAGGAAAAAATAAATATTAGACCAGAAATTAATGCTATAGAAACAAAAGAAAACAAAACAAAACAAAACAGTAGAGAAGATCAGTGAAACCAGAAGCTGGTTCTTTGAAAGAATTGACAAAATTTATAACCCACTAGCAAGTTTGATCAAAAATAAAAAGGAAAGGACCCAAATAAATAAAATCAAGAATGAAACAGGAGAGATCACAACCAACACAGCAGAAATGAAAACAATAATAAGAGAATATGATGAGCAAATATATGCCAATAAAATGGGCAATCTGGAAGAAATGGACAAATTCCTAGAAACATGTACACTACCAAACCTAAAATAGGAAGAAATAGAAAATTTGAACAGACCCACAACCAGTAAGGGAATTGAATTAGTAATCAAAAATCTGCCAAAAAACAAGAGTCCAGGGCCAGATGGCTTTCCAGGGGATTTCTACCAAACATTTAAGGAAGAGTTAACATCTATTCTCTTGAAGCTGTTCCAAAAGATATAAATGGAAGGAAAACTTCCAAACTCTTTCTATGCAGCCAACATTACCTTGATTCCAAACCCAGACAGAAACCCCACTAAAAAGTAAAACTATAGACCAATTTCTCTGATGAATATTGATGCAAAAATCTCAACAAGACATTAACCAACTGGATCCAACAATACATTAAAAAATTATTCACCATGACCAAGTAGGATTTATACCTGGGATGCAGATCTGGTTCAATATCTGCAAAACAATCAATGTGATTCATCACATCAATAAAAGAAAGGACAAGTATCATATTATCCTCTGAATAGATGCAGAGAAAGCATTTGACAAAATACAGCATCCTTTCTTGATAAAAATCCTCAAGAAAGTTGGGATAGAAGTAGCATACCTTGAGATCATAAAAGCCATATATGAACAACCCAACGCTAATATCAACCTCAATGGGGAAAAACTGAGAGCTTTCCCCCTAAGGTCAGGAACAAGACAGGGATGTCCTCCCTCGCTACTGTTATTCAACTTAGTATTGGAAGTCTTAGCCTCAGCAATCAGACAACACAAAGAAATAAAACACATCCAAATCGGCCAGGAGGAGGTCAAATTTCCCTCTTTGCAGATGATATGATACTCTATATGGAAAACCCTAAAGATTCCATAAAAAAACCTGCTAGAACTGATTCTTGAATTCAGCAAAGTTGCAGGATATAAAATCAATGAACAGAAATTGGTTGCATTCCTATACACCAACAATGAAGCAACAGAAAGAGAAACCGAGGAATCTATCCCATTTACAATTGCACCAAAAAATACCCACACATAAAATATCCAGGAAAAAAATCTAACCAAATATGTGAAAAATGTGTACACTGAAAATTATAGACACCTTATGAAAGAAATTGAAAAGACACATAAAAATGGAAAAAAAAATATTCCATGCTCCTGGATGGGAAGAACAAATATCGTTAAAATGCCAATACTACCCAAAGCAATTTACATATTCAATGCAATACCTATCAAATAACACAAGCATTCTTCACAGAGAAAAACAAACAATCCTAAACTTTTTATGAAATTAGAAAAGACCGTGAGTAGTCAAAGCAATCTTGAAAAAGGAAACCAAAGCAGGAGGCATCACAATTTCGGACTTCAAGCTGTATTACAAAGCTGTAATCATCAAGACAGTATAGTACTGACATGAAAAAAGACACTCAGATGAATGGAACAGAATAGAGAACCCAGAAATGGACCCATAAACATATGGCCAACTAAACTTTAACAAAGCAGGGAAGAATATCCAATGGAATAAAGACAGTCTCTTCAGCATGTGGTGCTAGGAAAACTGGACAGCGACATACAGAAAAATGAACCTCAACCACTTTCTTACATCATACACAAAAATAAACTCAAAATGGATGAAAGACCTAAATGTAAGACAGGAAGCCATCAAAATCCCCGAGGAGAAAGCAGGCAAAAACTTCTTTGATCTTGGCTGAAGCAACTTCTTACTCAACATGTCTCCAGAGGCAAGGGGGAAAAAAAAGCAAAATGAACTATTGGGACCTCATCAAAAGAAAAAGCTTCTGCACAGTGAAGGAAACAATCAGCAAAACTAAAAGGCAACTGATAGAATGGGAGAAGATATTTGCAAACGACATATCAGACAAAGGGGTAGTATCCAAAATCTATAAAGAACTTATCCAACTCAACACCCAATAAACAAACAATCCAGTGAAGAAATGGTCAAAAGACATGAACAGCCACTTCTCCAAATAAGACATCCAGATGGCCAATTGACACATGAAAAAATGCTCCAGATCACTCATCAGGGAAATACAAATGAAAACCACAATGAGATACCACTTCCCACCTGTCAGAATGGCTAACATTAACAACTCAGCCAACAACAGATGTTGGCGAGGATGTGCAGAATGAGGATCTCTTTTGCACTGCTGTTGGGAATGTAAACTGGTGCAGCCACTCTGGAAAACAATATGGAGGTTCCTCAAAAAAATAAAAATTGAACTACCCTAGGACCCAGAAATTGTGCAACTATGTATTTATCCAAGAGATATAGGTATGCTGTTTTGAAGGGTCACATGCACCCCAATGGTTATAGCAGCACTCTCAACAATAGCCAAATTATGGAAAAAGCCTAAATGGCCATCAACTGACGAATGGATAAAGAAATTGTGGTTTATATACACAATGGAATACTATGTGGTGATGATAAAGGATGAAATATGGCCTTTTGTACCAATGTAGATGGGGCTGGAGAGTGTTATGCTAAGTGAAATAAGTCATACAGAGAAAGACAGATACCATATGTTTTCACTCTTATGTGGATCCTGAGAAACTTAACAGAAATCCATGGGGAAAGGGAAGGAAAAAAAAGAGGTTAGAGAGGGACAGAGCCAAAGCATAAGAGACTCTTAAAAACTGAGAACAAACTAAGGGTTGATGGGGGGTGGGAAGGACGGGAGGGTGGGTGATGGGTATTGAGGAGGGCACCTGTTGGGATGAGCACTGGGTGTTGTATAGAAACCAATTTGACAATGCATTTTATATAAAAAAAAGATGTGAGATATACACACACACACAATGGAGTATTTCTTGGCAATCAAGAAGAATGCAATCTTACTGTTTGCAACTAAGTGGATGGAGCTAGAGGGTATTATGCCAAACGAAATTAGTCAGAGAAAGACAAATATCATATGACTTCACTCATATGAGGAACTTAAGACACAAAGCAGATGAACAGAAGGGAAAGGAAGCAAAAATAATTTAAAAAGAGGGAGGGGGACAAAACATAAGAAACTCTTCAATATGGGGAACAAACAAAAGGTTACTGGAGGGGTTGTGGGAAAGTGGATGGGCTAAATGGGTAAGGGGCATTAAGGAATCTACTTCTGAAATTACTGTTGTACTATATGGTAACTCACTTGGATGTAAATTAAAGAATTAAAAAAAGAATTATCTGCATTAAGTGATACTAAATAAACAATTCAAATACCAAGGATTTATACCCTTCTTGGTTCTTTTTGCTTTTTCTCTTTGTTTTTTTTCACTTAAATGGAAGGTATACAATTGTGAACATTATAGTTACCAGCTCTTTTATGAAAATGGGGAGCAATAATCCTTACCTAGCAGCTTGCCTATTTATTTTCTATCTGTCAATATCTTTAACCAGTGTGGACTCTGCCTGCAATCAATTACACAGTGTTTTTTGTTTGTTTGTTTTAAAATATTTATTATTTATTTTGAGAAAGAGAGAGAGAGAGAGAGAGAGAGAGAGAGAGAGAATGAGCAGGAGAGGGACAGAGAGAATCCCAGTCTCATGCTGTCAGCACATAGCCTGATATGGGGCTCAATTCCTTGAACTGTGAAAGCATGACCTGAGCTAAAATCAAGAGTCAGACACTTAACTGACTGAGCCACATGGATACCCCAATTACACAGTGTTTTTTTAAAAAAATCTTTGATAATCAAGACTTCATTTTATTTCCTGACAATTTAATATACAAATTACCTATGCCTTCTCTCTGTTAATATTATCTCCTAATAGGTTATCTATTATAGTCTTAATATCCAATCCTAGGCTTTTCAGAGTCTAGGTTTCAGGAAGAGTGTAGTAGCACTTGTATGAATTCCATGTTTCCAAACATTCAGCCAATATGCAGTTAGCATCAGACAGAGAAGGGAGATAATAGTATTTCAGGCAGAGAAAACAGTATGCCCCAAAACTTAGATTTGTTTTAAGAGCAACAGTGGGGTAGGTGAGGTATTATTTACAGTGAAGCATATGATAGGAGATAAAGTTAGCAATTTGGGGATTTATGGTTATTCCACAAGAAGTTTGAACCCTCTCATGTGTCAGACACTGTACTAGAATTTGTGGATACAAGGATTAATAGAATTTTTTTATGAACTAATGTAGGATTGTGATATACTTGTAGACACAAACTCTATTACAATTTAAATACAGTCATAACAGTAAACACACGTTGTCCTGGGAGTGGAAAAAGTGGGAACCAATCATAGTCTGCAGACAGGAATGTGTAAGATGTTTCTATGAAAGAGAATAGGGAAGCCAAGGGAGGCCAGCACTAAGCCCTGAGATGCTTCAGCATTTAAGGGACCAAGGCACTTTTCACAGTCTATAAAGTTTATGGCAATTAAAAGTTGAAACCTATCATTTCATTTTAGAATTCTTTAGAAAGATCTTCCTCTCTGAAGATTCAGAAAAATGATTAAGCTACAAAGTTACTATACTAAGTTTATTTCCCCTATAATGTATAATGCATTTTCATAACTTTTGTGTATCTTTATGATCTCATATAAATGAGCCAAAAATGTGTGGAAACATTTGAGTTAACAGTTATTGATTTAAATATAAGATACCAAATGCAGAATAAAAGAAATTTTTGAAATTTTAGACCCCATCAAAACTAAAATTTTCACATCTCAAAAGATACCATTGAGAAAAAGAAAAAGAAAAGCCACAAACTGGTAGAAAGTATTTTCAAATCATATAACATCCAATATTGATTGCATTCAGAATATATTAGGACTATTCATAGTTCACTTATAGGAAAAGTAGCTAATTTAAAAATGGGAGAAGATATGAATAGAAATTTTACTAAAGAAGATATAGAAATAGTCAATAGGCATATCAAAAGGTGCACAACATCATTAATTGCTAGGGAAATGCAAATTAAAACCACACTCATATAATATTTTAAACTCACTTGAGTGACTATAATAAAAACACATACCCATACTTCTGAAGATGGGAGTGTAGGAGGATCCTAAGCTCACCTCCTCCCATATAAACTCACCTATATAACAGCCACTTCAGTGCAACCAACCCATAAAATGACCTAAAGACTAGCAGAACTGACTTCCCACCATTAATCATATCAAGGAAGTCACATGGAAAAAGGTAGGGGAATAGAGATGAAGTCAGGAAACAAACTCCTAGCAAGAATAGCTACAAGTGGGATGGAGACCACAAGCACAGATATGAAGGAGGAGACCTCACACCAGGCACCCAGACACAGGGGATCTACAATAGGAAGACAAATATCCATAACATTTGGCTTTGAAAACTAGTGGGACATAACTTTGTGAGTCATTATAGCCAGCAGGGCTGAACTCCAGGTATTTTAAATTCAGTGGACTCAGCTCTGGGAAAGCTGGAAGGCAATAGGAAACTGATTCCTGCTTTTAAAGAGACAGCATAATGGACAACCCCACCATAGAAACAGCAGCTTGAAAACCACTTGGTATATATATGATTTATTTACTACTCTCAGAACATAAATTGGAGGGACAGGGATCTTTAGGAGACTTCTCCAAGAACACAAGAGCTAGTGAGCACCATTTCTCTCCTGCTATCAGCCTAGATAGCCAGACACTTGTGGGAACCAGTGTAAACATCCTCCACCTATATTGCTAGCAATAAGTGCCCCACCCTCATGTTTTCCTGTGTATCTGCCCCATCCAATCTGCTCCTCTCAACAAGAGTCCCTTCAAAGTGGCTCCTGCCATGTCACATCTTGCAAGTAGCCCTAGCAGGAACCAGTGCCACTCCAAAATTACATTTTCCCTTGAGAGAAAGAAAGATAACATGCACACACCAGTTTGGCTGCAGACACAACATATGGACTCGGGACCAGAATCTGGTTTGACTGCCAACCTCACCCATCAATAAAAACCTCTCAGAGCACAAGTCAGGGAAGCCCTCCATTTTGGTGGGACCACGTCCTCAGCAGACAGACTGTAAGCAGGCATTTGGTCTCAATGTTGACACTATTCAACTATAAGCTCCTTAACAGCACAGGCAAAGTGGGCCATTGCAGCTGATGGGGCTGAAGACAAATATGACTCAGCCATAACAGTAGGGCACACACAACCCTCATAGGTGACAGCTCTGAAGTGCCTAGTACTAGTGAAAAGGGGATAATACAATAGAGAGTACCTAGGACCTCTTCACAAGGCCACTACTTTCAAATAGAAATTTCAAAAGAATTTCCTAATACATAGAAACAAACACTGAAAGTTAGCCGAGATGAAGAGATAGAGGAATATGTCCAAATGAAAGAACAAAACAAAACCAAGGCAAAAAAAGCTAAATGAAACAGAGATGAGGAACGTGCTCGAAAAATAATTCAAACTAATGGACATAAACATACTCAATGGACTTAAAAAAATAGAGGAAGATCTCAGTGATCATCAACAAAGAGATAGCAAATGGTCCTGAGAGAACTGGATGGTGACATGCCGAAGAATGAAACTGGACCACGTTCTTACACAATACACAAAAATACATTCAAAATGGATGAAATACATATATGAGACAGGAAACCATCAAAATCATAGAGGAGAAAATAGGCAGCTACCACTTTTACCTAAGTCTCAACAGCTCCTGATTTGACATGTCTCCAGAGGCAAGGGAAATAAAATAAAAAAAGGAACTATTAGGACCTCGTTAAGATAAAAACCTTGTGAGATGGCGGAATAGGAGGACGCTGCAATCACCGCATCCTTCTGATCACTTAGATTCCACCCACACCTGACTAAATAAAACAGAAAACTGCCAGAAGACTAGCAGAATGGACTCTTTGGAGCCAAGCATAGACAAGAAGGCCACGGAAGAGGGTAGGAAGGGCAGAGAGGTGGCGCATGCTACACAGACTGGTGGGAGGGAGCTGGGGCTGTGGAGAGGCAGCCTGCCCTGTAAGGCAGAGCCCCCAAGTCTGGCTTGCAAAAGCATAGGGGCTGGACGGAGTGTGTTCTGACAGCCAGAGGGACTTAACATCTGGAATGTTATAAGTCAACAGCTCTGCTTAGAGAGCGGAAGGGCTAGAGGACAACAAGAGGGAGAGTTGTTGAGCTCCAGAGGACAGAGCTCATCTCGGTGGAGAACAAAGGTGCTGTGACATGCTATCTCCCTCACCCATCCCCCAGCCCAAAACCCAAAGGGAACCAGTTCCCATCACAGAACTGGCTTGCACCGCACAAACACCCAATGCCATGCTTCTGTGGATCCATCCTTCTGATGGATCTTTCTCCCTCCCAGTGCCGCAGGACCCTCCAACAGCAGACCACCAAAGGCAAAGCGAGCTGAGGCTGCCCCTCCCGCCCCTGTGAACCTTGCAGATCCACCCTGGCTAATTCACCAAATCCCATAGACGCAGCACCACAAGCCTGACAGTGTGCACGTAGCCCAGACAGGGGCCACACCACTTCACAGAGAGTCCTGTCCCTGGGAGACGGGAAGATAAGGTACACACCACTCTGACTGTGGCCCCAGCAGTGGGCTGGGGGCAGACATCAGGTCTGACTGCAGTACCGCCCACCAACACAAGTTACTCCAGACAGTAGAGGGGAAGAGACCTGAAGTTCTGCGCCACTGCAGGGACTATCCACAATGACAAAACGGAAGAATTCTCCTCAAAAGTAACTCCAGGAAGGAGCACAGCTAATTAACTGATCAAAAACGATTTAAGCAATATAACAGAAAATGAATTTAAAATAATAGTCATAAAATTAATCGCTGGGCTTAAAAAAAGTATAGAGGACAGCAGAGAAACTATTACTACAGATCAAGGGACTAACTAACAGTCAGGAGGAGCTAAAAAATGCTATAAATGAGGTGCAAAATTAAATGGAGGTGACCACAGCTCAGATTGAAGAGGCAGAGGAGAGAATAGGTGAATTAGAAGATAAAATTAGGGAAAAAGAGGAGGCTGAGAAAGAGAGATTAAAAAATCCAGGAGTATGAGGGGAGAATTAGAGAACTAAGTGATGCGATGAAACACAATAATATACGCATAATTGGGATTCCAGGGTAGGAAGAGAGACACAAAGAAGCTGAAGGTGTACTTGAAGAAATCATATCTGAGAACATCCCTGATCTGGGGAAGGAAAAAGGCACAGAAATCCAAGAGGCACAGAGAACTCCATTTAGACGTAACTTGAATCGATCTTCTGCATGACATATCATAGTCAAACAGGCAAAATACAAGGATAAAGAGAAAATTCTGAAAGCAGCTAGGGATAAACATGCTCTAACATATAAAGGGAGACTGATAAGTCTAGTGACGGATCTATCTACTGAAACCTGGCAGGCCAGAAAGGAATGGCAGGAAATCTTCAACGTGATGAACAGAAAAAATATGCAGCCGAGAATCCTTTATCCAGCAAGTCTGTCATTTAGAATAGAAGGAGAGATAAAGGTCTTCCCAAACAAACAAACAAAACTGAAGGAATTCATCACCACTAAACCAGCCCTACAAGAGATCCTAAGGGGGATCCTGTGACACAAAATACCAGAGAAATCGCTACAAGCATGAAACCTACAGACCTCACAATGACTCTAAACCCATATCTTTCTATAATAACACATGAATGTAAATGGACTAAATGTTCCAACCAAAAGACATAGGGTATCAAAATGGATAAAAAAATAAGATCCATCCATTTGTTGTCTACAAGAGACTCATTTTAGACCTGAGGACAACTTCAGATTGAAAGTGAGGGGATCTAAAACTATCTATCATGCTACTGGAAGTCAAAAGAAAGCCGGAGTAACCATACTTATATCAGACAAACTAGATTTTCAATTAAAGGTTGTAACAAGAGATGAAGAAGGAATCATATAATAATTACAGGGTCTGTTCATCAGGAAGAGCTAACAATTATAAATGTCTATGTGCCAAATATGGTAGCCCCCCAATATATAAAACAATCACCATCATAAGCAACCTTATTGATAAGAATGTGGTAATTGCAGGGGACTTTAACACTCCACTTACAGAAATGGATACATCATCGAGACACACGGTCAATAAAGAAACTAGGGCCCTGAATGATACATTGGATCAGATGGACTTGACAAATATATTTAGAACTTTGCATCCCAAAGCAACAGAATA
The DNA here is from genome assembly GCF_018350175.1 of Felis catus. NCBI lineage: Eukaryota > Metazoa > Chordata > Mammalia > Carnivora > Felidae > Felis > Felis catus. The sequence continues at coordinate 75,248,001 of NC_058386.1, read as the reverse complement.
TACTTTCTTCTCGAGTGCACATGTAACATTCTCCAAGATAGATCACATACTGGGTCACAAAACAGCCCTTCACAAGTATAAAAGAATTGAGATCATACCATGCATACTTTCAGACCACAATGCTATGAAACTTGAAATCAACCACAGGAAAAAGTCTGGAAAACCTCCAAAAGCATGGAGGTTAAAGAATACCTTACTAAAGAATAAACGGCAATTAGGAAAGAAATTAAAAATATATGGAAACAAATGGAAATGAAAATACAACAATCCAAACGCTTTAGGATGCACCGAAAGCAGTCGTGAGAGGAAAATACATTGCAATCCAGGCCTATCTCAAGAAACAAGAAAAATCCCAAAGAAAAAAATCTAACAGCACACCTAAAGGAAATAGAAGCAGAACAGCAAAGACACCCCAAACCCAGAAGAATAAGAAAAGTAATACATATCAGAGCAGAAGTAAACAATACAGAATCTAAAAAATCTGTAGAGCAGTTCAATGAAACCAAGATTTGTTTTTTTTTTGAAAAAATAAAGAAAATTGATATACCTCTAGCCATGCTTCGCAAAAAGAAAAGAGAGATGACCCAAATAGATAAAATCATGAATGAAAATGGAATTATTTCAACTAGTCCCTCAGAAATACAAGCAATTATCAGGGAAAATTATGAAAACCTATATGCCAACAAACTGGACAACCTGGAAGAAATGGACAAATTCCTAAGCACCCACACACTTCCAAAACTGAAACAGGAAGAAATAGAAAGGTTGAAGAGAACCATAACCAGCAAAGAAACTGAATCCGTTATCAAAAATCTCCCAACAAATAAGAGTCCAGGACCAGAGGGCTTCCCTGGGGAATTCTACCAGACATTTAAAGCAGAGATAATACCTATCCTTCTCAAGCTGTTCCAAAAAATAGAAAGGGAAGGATAACTTCCAGACTCATTCTATGAAATCAGCATTACTTTGATTCCTAAGCCAGACAGAGACCCAGTAAAAAAAGAGAACTACAGGCCAATATCCTTGATTAATATGGATGCAAGAATTCTCAATAAGATAGTAGAACATTGAATTCAACAGCATATAAAAAGAATTATTCACCATGATCAAGTGGGATTCATTCCTGGGCTGCAGGGCTGGTTCAACATTTGCAAATCAATCAATGTGAAACATCACATTAATAAAAGAAAGGATAAAAACCATATGATCCTGTAAATCAGTGCAGATAAGCATTTGACAAAATTCAGCATCCTTTCTTAATCAAAACCCTCGAGAAAGTCGGGATAGAAGGAACCTACTTAAACATCATAAAATCTATTTATGAAAAGCCCACAGCTAACATCATCCTCAATCGGAAAAAACTGAGAGCTTTTTCCCTGAGATCAGGAACACGACAGGGATGTCCACTCTCACCGCTGTTGTTTAACATAGTGTTGGAAGTTCTAGCATCAGCAATCAGACAACAATAGGAAATCAAAGACATTAAAACTGGCCAAGATGAAGTTAAGCTTTCACTTTTTGCAGATGACATAATATTATACATATAAAATCTGATAGAGTCCACCAAAAGTTGGCTAGAACTGACACATGAATTCAGCAAAGTCGCAGGATATAAAATCAATGTACAGAATTCACTTGCATTCTTATACACTAACAATGAAACAACAGAAAGACAAAGAAATAAACTGATCCCATTCACAAGTGCACCAAGAAGCATAAAATACCTAGGAATAAATCTAACCAAAGATGTAAAAGATCTGTATGCTGAAAAGTGTAGAAAGCTTATGAATGAAATTGAAGAAGATATAAAGAAATGGAAAAACATTCCGTGCTCATGGATTGGAAGAATAAATATTGTGAAAATGTCAATATGACCCAAAGCTATCTACACATTCAATGCAATCCCAATCAAAATTGCACCAGCATTTTTTCGAAACTAGAACAAGCAATCCTAAAATTCATATGGAACCACAAAAGGCCCCAAATAGCCAAAGTAATTTTGAAGAAGAAGACCAAAGCAGGAAGCATCACAATCCCAGGCTTTAGCCTCTACTACAAAGCTGTAATAATCAAGACAGCATGGTATTGGCACAAAAACAGACACATAGACCAATGGAATCGAAGAGAAACCCCAGAGCTAGACCAACAGAAGTATGGCCAACTAATCTTTGACAAAGCAGGAAAGAACATCCAATGGAAAAAAGACAGTCTCTTCAACAAATGGTGCTGTGAGAACTGGACAGCAACATGCAGAAGGATGAAACTAGACCACTTTCTCACACCATTCACAAAAATAAACTAGAAATGGATGAAAGACCTAAATGTGAGACAGGAAAACATCCAAACCCTAGAGGAGAAAGAAGGCAAGAACCACTTTGACCTCAGCTGCAGCTATTTCTTGCTTGACACATCTCCAAAGCCAAGGGTACTGAAAGCAAAAATGAACTATTGGGACCTCATGAAGATAAAAAACTTCTTCACTGCAAATGTAACTATAAACAAATCTAAAAGGCAACCAATGGAATGGGAAAAGGTGTTTGCACATGACATGTCAGACAAAGGGCTAGTATCCAAAATCTATAAAGAGCACACCAAACTCCACACCTGAAAAACAAATAATCCAGTGAAGAAATGGGCAGAAAACATGAATAGACACTTCCCTAAAGAAGACATCCAGATGGTCAATAGGCATATGAAAATGTGCTCACCATCTCTCCTCATAAGGGAAATACAAATCAAAACCACACTCAGATATCACCTCACACCAGTCAGAGTGGCTAAAATGAACAAATCAGGAGACTATAAATGCTGGAGAGGATATGGAGAAACGGGAACCCTCTTGCACTGTTGGTGGGAATGTAAGCTGGTTCAGCTGCTCTGGAAAACAGTGTGGAGGTTCCTCAAAAAATTAAAAACAGACCTACCCTATGACCCAGCAATAGCACTGCTAGGAATTTACCCAAGTGATACGGGAGTGCTGATACATAGGGGATGTGTACCCCAATGTTTATGGCAGGACTTTCAGCAATAGCCAAATTATGGAAAGATACTAAATGTCCATCAACTGACGAATGGATAAATAAATTGTGGTTTATGTACACAACAGAATACTACGTGGCAATGAGAAAGAATGAAATATGGCCTTTTGTAACAACATGGATGGAACTGGAGAGTGTTATGCTAAGTGAAATAAGTCATACAGAGAAAGACAGATACCATATGTTTTCACTCTTATGTGGATCCTGAGAAACTTAACAGAAGTCCATGGGGAAGGGAAGAAAAAAAAAGAGAGGTTAGGGAGGGAGAGAGCCAAAGCATAAGAGACTCTTAAAAACTGAGAACAAACTGAGGGTTGATGGGGGGTGGGAAAGACGGGAGGGTGGGTGATGGGTATTGAGGAGGGCACCTTTTGTCATGAGCACTGGTTGTTGTATGGAAACCAATTTGACAATAAATTTCTTATTAAAAATAAAAAATAAACAAAACTTATTAAAAAAGGTAAAAACCTTCTGCACAGTGAGGGAAACAATTAATAAAACTAAAGGGCAACTGACAAAATGGGAGATGATATTTGCAAATGACGTATTGGATAAAGGGTTAATATCCAAAATCAATAAAGTACTTACCAAATTCAACAACCAAAAGGCAAATAATCCAGTGAATAAATGGGCAGAAGACATGAATAGGCCCATTTCCAAAAAAGACTTCCAGATGGCTAGGAGACATGAAAAGATGCTCAACATCACTCATCATTAGGAAAATAGAAATCAAAACTAAAATGAGATACCACCTCACACCTGTAAGATTGGCTAAAATTAACAACTCAGGCAAAAACAGATGTTTGCAAGGATGCAGAGAAAGGGAAACGCTTTTTGCATTGTTGGGGGGAATGCAAACTCATGTGTTCACCCTGGAAACAGTGTGGAGGTTCCTTAAAAAATTCAAAATAGTAATACTCTATAGCCCAACGATAGCACCACTAGGAATTTATCTAAAGGATACAAAAATGCTGATTTGAAGGGGCACATGCACCCCAATGTTTAGAACCGTGCTATCAACAATAGACAAATTATAGAAAGAGCCTAAATGTCCAAAGACTGATGAATGAATAAAGAAGGTGTGGAATATTTATACAATGGAATAGTATTCAGTTATGAAAAATAATGAAATCTTGCCATTGGCAAAACGTGGATGGAACTAGAGTGTATTATGCTACGTGAAGTAAGTCAGTAAGAGCAAGACAGATAAACGATTTCACTCATATGGGGAATTTGAGAAAAACAGGTGAACATAGGAAAAGGGAAAGGAAGGGAAAATAAGGTAAAAACAGACAAGTAGGCAAACCAGAAGAGACTCTTAAATACAGAAAAACTAAGGGTTGCTGGCAGTGTGGTGGATGGGTGGACGGATGGGTTAAATGGATGATGGGCATTAAAGAGGGCACGTTTTGTTTTTTTGTTTGTTTGTTTGTTTTGTTTTTTTTAATTTTTTTTCAACGTTTATTTATTTTTGGGACAGAGAGAGACAGAGCATGAACGGGCGAGGGGCAGAGAGAGAGGGAGACACAGAATCGGAAACAGGCTCCAGGCTCTGAGCCATCAGCCCAGAGCCCGACGCGGGGCTCGAACTCACAGACTGCGAGATCGTGACCTGGCTGAAGTCAGACGCTTAACCGACTGCGCCACCCAGGCGTCCCAAAGAGGGCACGTTTTGGGATAAGCACTGAGTGTCATATGTAAGAGATGAATCACTGAAGCCAAGATTACACTGTATGTTAAATATCTTGATTTTAAATAAAAATATAATATAAAAAAGAATAAATCCGAGATGAAGAACTCAAGAACTGAAATTTAAAAATACACTAGAAAAAATGAATAACAGATTAGAGTAAGCAGAAGAACTAATCAGTGAAATGGAAGACAGGTTAATGGAAAGCAATCAAGTTAAATAACAAAAAGAAACAAAAATAAAAAATGAGAATAGCTGAGGATAGCTCAGTGGCATTATCAAGCATAATGATATTTATATCATAGGGAGTTCAGAAGTAGAAAAGATAGAGAAAAGAGCAGAACATTTATTTCAAGAAAAATTCTTCAATCTGGAGAATGAAATAGTAATCCAGATTCAGGTAGAAAAGGAGTCCTCAGTAAAATCAAACACAGCAGCTCCACATCAAGACACATAAAAATTAAAATGGCAAAATTAATGAAAATGAGAGAATTTAAAAAGTAGTAAGAGAAAAGAAAACAATTACATAAAGGGAAACACAATAAAACTATCAGCTTATTTTTCAGCAGAAACTTAGTAGGCCAGAAGGGAGTGGCATGATATATTCAAAGTGCTGAAAAGACAAAATCTGCAACCAAGAATATTCTACCCAGCAAGGATAACATTCAGAATATGAGAATGAGTTTGTCAGATGAGAAATAAAAAGTTAAAGGACTAAGTCATCACTAAATTAACCTTATAGAAAATGTTAAGGGGAATGTTTTGAGTGGAAAGCAGATGCCATAGTCAAGATTAATAAAATTATGAAAGGAAAATATCTCACAGGTGAATGCAAACATGAGAGTAGTAGATTAATCACACATAAAACCAGTATGTAGGTTAAAGCGCAAAAACAGTAAAATCACTTATATCTACAAAAATCAGTCAAGAGATTCACAAAATAAAGGCAGGTGAAATGTGGCAAATATACATAAAATGTGGGGATGTATAGAACTTAGTGTTTTTAGAATGGGTTAATATGTAAGGAATTATCTACTTAATAGAGACAGATATGTGCATAAGATAAGTGTAATGATAACCACAAATCAAAAAGCAATAATAGGTACACAAATAATAAAGAAAAACGATTCTGAACATATCCCTAATTAAAGCCATCAAACCCAGATCAAGATCAGATCAAGAGAAGAAATATAGAAGCACTATAAAACAACAATAAAACAAGTAGCAAAATGGCCATAATACATACCTTTCAGTAATTACTTTGAAGATAAATTGACTGTTCCAATCAAAAGACATAGGTGACCAAGTTGAGAAAAATCAAGTCCCATCTATATGCTGCTTATAAGACATTCACTTCAGACCTAAAGGCACATGTAGATTGAATGTAAAGTGATGGGAAAACATTTAGCATTCAAATAAAAGTGAAAAGATAGGTGGGGTAGCAATACTTATATCTGACAAAAAGTCTGTAACAAGACACAAAGAAAGAATCTACATAATTATAAAGGAAACATTCCAACAGGAATATGTAACAATTATAAATAAATGTATACCCAACCCTGAAACACCTAAATACATTAACCAACTATTAACAGGCATAAAGAATAAAATTTACAATAATATAATAATAGTCAGGGACTTTAACACCCCACCTACATCAATTGATAGATAATCCAGACAGAAAATCAATAAGGAAACAGTGGTTTGGAATGATACATTAAACCAGAGGCATAAAAGATATATTTAAAATATATTTTCCAAAAGCATTGAAATACAAATTATTTTCAAGTGCACATGGAGCATTCTCCAGAAAAGATCACATGTTAGGTCTCAAAAAAGTCTTAATAAATTCAAAAAGATTGCAACCATACTCATCATTTCCAAACACAATGGTATAAAACTAAAAATCAATCAAGAAAAACATGAAGAAGAACACAAATACATGAAGGCTAAAGAACATGCTACTAAACAATGAATGAGTCAACTAAAAAATCAAAGAGGATATAAAAAAATACATGGAGACAAGTGAAAATGAAAACAAAATAGCCAAAAATATTTGGGATGCAACAAAACCTTTTCTAAGAGGGAAGATTGTAGCAATACATGCATACCTTAAGAAAATCTGAGGGGCGCCTGGGTGGCTCAGTTGGTTAAACATCCGACTTTGGCTCAGGTCATGATCTCATAGTTTGTGAGTTCAAGCCTCACGTCAGGTTCTGTGCTGACAGCTCAGAGCCTGGATCTTGCTTCAGATTCTGTGTCTCCCTCTCTGCTCCTCCCCCACTCATGCTCTGTCTCTATCTCTTTCTCAAAAATAAATAATCATAAATTTTTTTAAAAAAAATATATGAAAAAAACCAACCTTACACCTAAAAGAGCTGGAAAAAGAAAAAAAAATAAACAACCAAAGCCAGTGGAAAAAAAGGAAATAATAAAGATTAGAGCAGAAATAAATGAAATAAAGATTAAATAAAAATAGAGATTAATGAATCCATGAACTGATTGTTAGAAAAGACGAACAAAACCAATGAAACTTGAGGGTGACTCATTACAGAGAGGGGGCAGGTTGTCAATAAATAATGTCAGAAATGAAGGAGGAGAAATAACAACTGACGATACAGAAATACAAAGGATTATAAGATAATATAAAAGGTTATGTGTGAAAAAAATAGAGAATGTAGAAAAATGAATAAATTCCTACAAGCATACCTTCCAAAACTGAATCAGGAAGAAATATAAAATCTGGACAGAATTATTAGGAGCAATGAAATTGAATCCATAATCAAAAAACTCCCAAAAAACAAAAGTCCAGGGTCATATTGGCTTTACAGGAAAATTTTGCCAAAAATTTAATGAAGAGTTAATACCTATTTTATCAGACTATTCCAAAAAATAGAAGATGGTAACCTTTCAAATATATTCTATGAAGCCAGCATTACCTTGCTACTACCAAAACCAGATAAAGACACAACACCAAAAGAGAATTTCAGTCAATATCCCTATTAAACATAGACACAAATATTTCCAACAAAATTCTAGCAAACTGAACCCAACAATTTGTTTTTAATTTTTTACTGAGATCAAGTGGGATTTGTTCCTGTGTTGCAGAAGTGGTTTAATATTTTTGAATCAATCAATGTGATAATTCACATTAACAAGAATATGATAAGAACATATCATCTTAATAGATACAGAAAAAGCGTTTCACAAAGTGCAACATCCATTCATGATATAAACTCTAAACAAAGACGAGTTAGAGAGAACATAACTCAACATAATAAAGACCACAATATGAAAAACCCATGGCCAACATCATACCCAATGTTGAAAAACAGAGCTTTTCATGTAAGAACAGGAACAAGAAGAAAGATGTCCACTCTCACCATTTTTATTCAAGTCCTAGCCACAGCAAGTAGACAATAAAAATAAATAAATAAAAGGCATCCAAATTGGTAAGGAATTAATAATAATGTCAGTATTTGGAGATTACATGATACTAAATATAGAACATCCTAAAGATTCCACCAAAAAATGACTAGGATGACTAAATAAATTCAGTAATGTTGCAAGATACAAAATTAATAAACAAATCTGCTACACTTGTATACACTAATAATGAAACAGAAAAAAGGAATAGAAAATAATCCAATTGCACCAAAAAGAATAAGATACGTAGGAATCAACCTAACCAAGAAGGTCAAAGACCTGTACTCCAAAATTATAAACCATTGATGAAAGATACTGAAGATGACACAACCAAATGGAAACACATTCCATGCTCATAGAAGGGAGAACAAATAATATTAAAATGTTCATACTACCCAAAGCATTCTAGAGATTTAATGCAATCCTTATCAAAATACCAACAATTTCTTTTTTTTTACAGAACTAGAACAAATAATCCTAAAATTAGTATGGGACCACAAAATACACCAAATAGACAAAGCAGTCTGAGAAATAAGAACAACGTTGGAGGTATCATAACACCAGATTTCAAGATATATTACAATGCTGTAGAAATCAAAACAGTATAGTACTGGCACAAAAGTAGACACATAGATAAATGAAACAGAATAGAAAGCTGTTGCAGGGAGAATGGCCGGAGTCGCAAAAGATGAGTCTGCAAACAAAATGCAGTTAAGTGAAGGTCCTCATACCTGGGTCGGAATGAGGCCCCAACTCCAGAATGAAGCTGCTTCTTATTAGGATAATTGCTAAAGACTACGTGCATAAAGTCATCTAAGCAAGGGTGTTAATCAATTTAATGGTTTAGCTTTTCAAGGTTGAATTTCAAGTTAATTGGTTTCTATAACACTAGGAAGGGTCAGGTGTGAAGGAAGGCTCAGGCCCTGGACAATGTTAATGATTCTAGGCATTCCTTAGGAGCCGCAGCCACGTTCAGCTGTGTAAACATGTCCTAAGGCCTTGCATCTTCTCCACCCCTTCCCTTTTGAAGTCTTTTCTTTTGATGCTTCTCTCCTGCATCTCCCACAGAAAGCCAATAAATAAATCCACACTTATATGGTCAATTAATGTATGACAAAAGACGCAAGGATATGCAATGGGGAAAAGACAATCTCTTCAAAAAATGTTGTTGGAAAACTAGACAGCTACATGCAAAAGAATGAAATTGGGCCACTTTCTTACACCATTCATAAAAATAAATTCAAAATGAATTAAAGACCTAAATGTGAGATCTGAAACTATAAAATTCCAAGAAGAACACACACGCAATAATTTATTTGTCATTGGCTATAGAAACACTTTCTTCCCCCTAGATATGTCTCCTCTGCAAGGGAAAAAAACAAAAAAAACAAAAATAAGGTATTGGGACTACACCAAAGTTAAAAGCTTCTGCACAGTAAAGGAAACCATCAACAAAACAAAAAGGCAACCTATCAAAGGGAGAATATATTTTCAAATAATATATCTGGTAAAGGGTTAATCCAATATATATAAAGAACTTATACAATTCAATACCAGAACACCCAAACCAAAATTAAAACCAACAAATACTCCGTATAAAAGATGGACAGAGGGTTTGAATAAACATTTTTCCAAAGAATACATCCAGATGGCCAACAGTCATAGGAAAAGATACTAAACACAACTAATCAGCATGGAAATGCAAATTAAAACCACAGTGATATATCATATCACACCTGTCAGAATGGGGAAAATGAAAAATAAGCAAGAGCAAGTGTTGCTGAGGATGTGAAGGAAACGGAACCATTGTGTACTATTGGTGGGAATGCAAATTGGTGCATCCACTATGGTAGCAGTATGAAGATTTTTCAAAAAATAAAAATAAAAATAGAATTACTATATTATCCAGTATTTCCACTACTGGGTATTTACCCATAGAAAAACATAAACACTAATTTGGAAAGATGTATGCACACTTATGTTTATTACAGCATTATTTCCAATAGCTGAGAATGGAAGCAACCCAAGTGTCCATCAATAAAGAAGATGTATTACACACACACACACACACACACACACACACACACACACTGGAATATTACTCAGCCACAAAAAGAATGAAACCTTGCCATTTGCAACCACATGGAAGGGTCTAGGGGCTATAGTGCTAAGTGAAATAAGTCAGTCAGAGAAAAACTAATACCAATTGATTTCATTCATGTGTAGAGTTTAAAAAGCAAAAGAAAATGAACATTTAAAAAGAGAGACAAACAAAAAAGAAGATTCTTTATTTTTAAAATATTTTTAAAGTTTATTATTTATTTTTCAGAAAGAGAGAAAGCGAGCAAGCAGGGGAGGGGCAGAGAGAGAGAGAGGGAGACACAAAATCTGACACAAAATAGCACAGAGCCTAATGCAGGGTTGGAACTCACAAACCGCGAGATTAGACCTGAGCCAAAGTTGGATGCTTAACTGACTGAGCCACCCAGGTGCCCCAAAAAAGACAGATTCTTAAATACAACTAACAAATTGGTGTTTGCCAAAGGGGAGGTAGGTGGAGTTTGTGTTTAATAGATAAAGTGGTGTAAGGCTACCCTTATCCTGATTAACACTGAAAAATATCTAGAATTGTTGAATCATAATACTGTATTCCTGAAACTAAGATAACAACTTACGTTAGTTATATTTGACTTAAAAAGTACCCAGTCATAAGTGTTGGTGAAAAAGGAGATGTGGGCAAAGGAGAAGTTTCAACAATTAATAATTGGAATGTAAAATGGCAATCTGCTTTATAAAACAGTTTGGATGTTTCTTAAATAGATAAACATATTTACGATATGACCTAGCAAATGTACACCAATTATCTACCCAGGAGAAATGAAAATAACCAAAAAAAATAGGAAAAGAAAGAAATGAAAAACCTGTGCCTTGTGCATATGTGACACATAAGTGCACATAAGTGCCACATTACTCAGAATAGCTCAAAAATGAAAAAAAAAGCCTGTAAATTTGTAAAAGTAGAATACATGTGGCATATCCATTAATGAAATATAAACAAACAAAATAATGATGCTGGCTACATTGCTAAATTTCAAAAACTTTATTACATACAAGGCATCATATGTAAAAGATCAAATATTATATGATATTCATATGAAACATTCATAAAAAGAAATATATAAAGAAGAACAATACAATAGTGGTTTCTTGGGTTGGGGGTGAGAATAGGGAGTGACTGCAAATGAGCATGAGTAATTTGCAGGGGGGGAATTGGTTGAAATATTCTAGAATCAGAATATCTGATAACTGTATAACTTCAAACTTACTAAAAATAGTAAATTATACACATAAGATGGTTTCATGGTGTATAAATTATAGTTTAACAAACCTGTTAAAAACAAACAAGTCAGTTATCAAACATGCCAGGAACCTCTCATAAATGAGAATTAAATAGTTGATTATATTTAAATGGTTACAAAAATAGATATTAAGTATGATATAATCATCATAGAAAAATTCATTGCACATTGGACAATAAACTTAAAATTGAAATGAATTTCTGAAATTCTGAAATTAGCTATCCTTATTTTATGATGATGAATTTTATTTCTACTTTTCTCTCTCTCTATATATATATTATATATATAATATATATATCTATATATAATACAGATATATAATATATATATATAATTTGAAGAAAACAAACTATATATATAATATATATTATATATATATTATATATATAATTTGAAGAAAACAGAAACTATATATATATATATAGTTTCTATATATATAACTATATATAGAAACTATATATAGAAAACAGAAACTATATATATATATATAGTTTCTATATATAACTATATATATATAGTTTCTGTTTTCTATATATAGTTTCTATATATAACTATATATATATAACTATATATATAACTATATATATAGTTTCTATATATAACTATATATATAGTTTCTGTTTTCTTCAAATTTTTCTTCATAGTTTTGTGTTTTTAACTCTAGAAATATTAAAGAAAAATTTTAATACCAATAAAATGTAAATAAAATACAAAGAAAATCTTTGATCTTAGCATGAGATAATTTTTTTATGTTTTATTCATTGAGAGAGAGGAGGGGGGGATAAGTCAGGGAGGAGCAGAGAGAGAGAGAGAATCCTCAGCAGGCTGTGCCCTGGCAGCACAGAGCCTGACAAAGGGCTCAAACCCACAAACCATGAGATCATGACCTGAGTGAAGCCAAGAGTCAGACACTCAACCAAATGAGCTATTCAGGCACCCCTAGCATAAGATAATTTTGACCACATTTTCATGAACTATTTGAAAGATTTTATATATAAATCCACACACACACAGAATTTGTCTTCAGATGCATGGAATTCCTGAAAATTCTTTAAGCTATCTTAGAAAACATCTCAAAATACTTCACGTTTGATTTATGTTGCAGTAACAAACACATGCTGTTTATAAAAATGCAGCATTCAAGTTCTGGATTATTTCCTTGTGCAACTAGAAAAGTACAATGGGAATTCTGTGTTGAAATTCAAGGACTGTGAAGCTTAGAAATAATTATCTCTATGTATACTATGAATAAATTAGTTGATTTATTTTAATAACTTTTGAAATGTAATATAGATGCAGAAAAGTATTCAGTACCCATAATAGAAGCGTATAAGCTCATTTTTGATAAACTGAACAACTAAGGTTTTAGTTACAATTCTCAGGTGAAAAATGAATATTGAATAATATAGTAAGTGCTGGAAAAGCCTGATAATGTAAGTATTACAAAATAATTATGATATTGTGTTTATCTGAAGACTGTTAATGCTCTTTAACTACTTTTTTAAAGTTTATTTATTTTGAGAGAGAGAGAAGGAGAGAATATGAGTTGGGGAGGGGCAGAGAAAGAGTAGAGAGAGAGAATCTCAAGCACACTGACAGCGTGGAGTCCGACACATGGCTTGATCCCACAAATCCTGAGATCATAACATAAGACAAAATCAAGATTCAGATGCTTAACTGATTAACCAACTGAGCCACCAGGTGCCCCAATGCTTTTAACTACTTTAATGTCAGTCAGATTCAATATTCTTCTGAAATGGAGATTCGCAGTCAGCCCAGGGTGGAGACGTATTTTTCCTTAATTTATTGTATAATTTTTGGAGTTGTCTTACTGGATTTCAAGCACAAGGGTGCAACCAGCAGCAGTAAAAATCCTCTTAGAGGATTTTGTGACTAATTCATGATATTTTCTAAGGATATGGATATATATATATATATATATATATATATATATATATCCATATATATTATACATATATCCGTGTATATATATATATATATTATATTATATATATATATATATATAATATATATATAATCAAACAGTGATAAATTCAGAAAATATCATTTAAGGCAATGGGAAACAAGAAATAAACCCCTAAGTTTTGTTTTCCATTAATAGAGCAGTACGTGTAAAATAATTCCTAAAATTGATGCCAAATAATTAGTTGAATTCCCTGATTCACATTTTTATTTCTGAGGTTAAATGGTAATCTCTCTGAAGCCTCATGACAGAATTTTTTTAGCTTTCCAATGTCTCTTCAAAGGAGATGAGGAGGAAACATAAAAGGAGCTGATATTTCTATACTTAAGGAAGAAAAGATAAATTCTATACATCAGGTTTCTTTCTTTCTTGGTCTGTTTGAACTAGATTTCTGCCAGGTACATTCATCTGTATTCTGAAAGAGTATCTGAAAATAATTTATACATACAATATATAATTTATGCATACAATGAAAATAATGATATAGATACAGATATAGACATATAGATATGATATAGATATATAGATATAGATAGATTTAAATATAGATAGTTTTGGGAGATAAACCATGATTGAAGAGATTCAAACAATTTTCCAAATTTTTTTATTATTGTAATATAGTTGACATATAATATTATATATTTTCAGATGTACAAAATGTTTTGACAATTGTATGCATTACACAGTGCTCACCATACAAAGTGTAGTTGCCTTCTGTTACTATCCAACGTTATTACAATATTATTTTTATTATTATAATTCGTAATTTAGATAATCAAAAAACAAAACTAAATATATATACATATATATATATAATGCTTTTCTTTCTTTTAAGTTTTTATTTAAATTATAGTAGGTTAACAAACTTTAAATTAACTTTAAGGTGTACAATTTAGTGATTCAACACATTAATGTTTTTTCTGTGTTCATCACAACAAGTGTCCTCCTTAATCCACATCACCAACTTAACACATCCCCACAATCACCTCCCCTCTGGTAACCATCAGTTAATTCTCTATAGTTAAGTGCCTATTTCTCAGTTATCCTCTCTTTTTTCTCCACTATGTTCACTTGTTTTCTGGCTTAAATTCTACATATGAATAAAATCATATGGTAATTGTCTTTCTCTGACTAACTTACTTCACTTACCATAATTCTTTCTAGCTCCATCCACTTCCTTGAAAATGGCAAGATATTCTTTTTTTATGGCAGAATGATATCCCATTGTATTTATATATACTATGTCTTCTTTATTTATCCATTCATCACTCAATGGACATTTGTTTTTTTTCCCCATAATTTGGCTATTGTAATTAATGCTGCTATAAACACTGGGGAGAATGTATCCCTTCAAATTAGAATTTTTGTATCCTTTGGGTAAATAACTAGTAGTGCAATTGCTGGATCACAGGGTAGTTCTATTTTTTAATTTTTGAGGAACACATCTATACTCTTTTCCAGAGTTTCTGAATCAGTTTGCATTCCCACCAACAGTGCAAATGGGTTTCTCTTTCCCCACATCCTGGTCAACACCTGTGGTTTCCTGTGTTGCTAATTTTATCCATCTGACTAGCCTGAGTTGATATATCACTGTACTTTTGATATGTATTTCCCTGATGATGAATAATTTTGAGTATCTTTTCATGAGTGTGCTAGCCTTCTGGATGTATTCTTTGGAGAAATGTCTATTCATTTCTTCTGCCCATTTTTTAACTGGATTATTTTCTTTTTAGGAGTTGAATACTATAAGTTCTTTCTATATTTTGGGTACTAACTCTTTATCAGATATGTCATTAGAAACCACCTTCTCCAAGTCCATAGGTTGCCTTTTAGTTTTGTTGATTGCTTCCTTTGCTGTACAGAAGCTTTTTATTATGATGAAGTCCCAATAGTTTATTTTTGCTTTTGTTTCCCTTATCTCAGCAGGCATATTAAGTAAGAAGTTGCTAAGGCCAAAGTCAGAGAGGTTACTGTCTGAGTTCTCCTCTAGGATTTTTATGGTTTAATGTCTCCCATTTAGATAATTATTCCATTTTCAATTTATTTTTGTGTATGGTTTATGAAAGGTGTCCAGTTACATTTTTTTACTTGATGTTGTACATTTTCCCTGACACCATATGTTGAAGAAAACATCTTTTTTCAATTGGACATTCTTTCCTTCTTTGTCAAAGATTAATTGACCATATAGTTGTGGGTTCATTTTTGTATTTTTTATTCTATTCCATTTATCTATGTATCGATTTTTGAGCCAATATCTTAGTGTCTTGATCACTACAGCTTTGTTATTATAAACAACCTGAAGTCCAGAATTGTGATGCCTCCAGCTTTGCTTTTCATTTTGAAAACTTCTTTGGCTAAATGAGGTCTTTTGTGGTTACATACAAATTTTAGGATTCTGTGTTCTATGTCTGTGGAAAATGTTATTGGTGTTCTGACAGGAATTGCATTGAATGTGCAGACTGCTTTGGGTGGTAAAGAAATTTTAAAAGTATTTGTTCTTCCAATACATGAACATGCAATATTTTTCCATTTCTTTGTGTCATCTTCAATTTCCTTTATCAGTGTTTTATAGTTTTTTAAGAGTACAAAATTTTTACCTCTTTGGTTACGTTTACTCCTAGATATCTTACAGTTTTCAGTGCAATTGTAAATGGGATTGATTCCCTGATTTCTCTTTCTCCTGTGTCATTATTCGTGTATAGAAATGCAACACATTTTAATTTTTTAAATGTTTTTTTAAATTTATTTTTGAGATAGAGACAGAGCATGAGCAGGGGAGGGGAAGAGAGAGAGCGAGACACAGAATTTGAAGCAGGCTCCAGCTCCAAGCTGTCAGCAAAGAGCCTGATGTGGGGCCCGAACTCACAGACCAGGAGATCATGACCTGAGCCATAGTCAGACACTCAACCAACTGAGCCATCCAGGCACCCCACAACAGATTTCTTTATGTTGACTTCTTTTCCACAAGAAAATAAGTTAATTAACAAAATTTTTTTCTAATATAATTTATTGTCAAATTGGCTAACATACAGTGTGCAAAGTGTGCTCTTGGTTTTTGGGGTAGATTTCCATGATTCATCCCTTAAATACAACACCCAGTGTTCATCCAAAAAAGTGTCCTCCTCAATGCCCATCACCATTTTCCCCTTTTCCCCACTCCCACATCAACTCAGATTGTTCTCTGTATTTTAGAGTCTCTTATGGTTTGCCTCCCTCCCTCTCTGTTTGTAACTATTTTTTACCCTTCCCTTCCACCATGGTCTTCTGTTAAGTTTTTCAAGATCCATATATGAGTGAAAACATATCATACCTGTCTTTCTCTGACTGACTTATTTCACTCAGCATAATACCATCCAGTTCCATCCACATTGCTGCAAATGGCATGATTTCATTCTTTCTCATTGAAAGTAGTATTCCGTTATATATATAAACCACATCTTCTTTATCCATTCATCAGTTGATGGGCACTTAGGTTCTTCCCATAATTTGGCTATTGTTGAAAGCACTGCTATAAACATTGAGGTACATGTGCCCCTTGTGAATCAGTACTCCTGTATCCTTTGGATAAACTCCTAGTAGTGCAATTTCTGGGTTGTAGAGTAGTTCTATTGTAAATTTTTTGAGTAACAACCACACTTATCCAGAGTGGCTGCACCAGTTTGCATTTCAGCCAACAGTGCAAGAGGGTTCCCTTTTCTCCACATCCTAGTCAGCAACTTTTGTTTCCTGAGTTGTTAATTTTGGCCACTCTGACCTGTGTGAGGTGGTATCTCAGTGCGGTTTTAATTTGTATTTCCCTGATGATGAGAGACGTTGCACATCTTTGCATGTGTCTGTTGGCCATCTGGATGTCTTTTCTGGAAAAGTGTTGATTCATGTCTTCTGCCCATTTCTTCACTGGACTATTTGTTTCTCAGGTGTTGAGTTTGGTGAGTTCTTTATAGATTTTGGGTACTAACCCTTTATCCAATATGTCATTTGCAAATATATTTTCCCATTCCATTGGTTGCCTTTTAGTTTTGTTTATAGTTTACTTTGCAGTACAGAAGCTTTTTATCTTGATGAGGTCCCAATAGTTCATTTTTGCTTTCAGTTCCCTTGGCTTTGGAGATGTGTTGAGCAAGAAATAGCTGCAGCTGAGGTCAAAGAGGTTGTTGCCTGCTTTCTTCTCTAGGGTTTTAATGGTTTCCTGTCTCGCATTTAGGTCTTTCATCCATTTCGAGTTTATTTTTGTGTATGCTGTGAGAAAGTGTTCTAGTTTCATTCTTCTGCATGTTGCTGTCCAGTTCTTCCAGCACCATTTGATAAAGAGACTATCTTTTTCCATTGAATGCTCTTTCCTGCTTTGGCCATACATTCATGGGTCCAATTCTGGTTTCTCTATTCTATTCCATTAGTTTATGTGTCTGATTTTGTGCCAATACCATACTGTCTTGATGATTATAGCTTTGTAGTAGAGGCTAAAATCTGGGATTGTAATGCCTCCTTCTTTGGTTTTCTTTTTCAATAATACTTTGGCTATTCAGGGTCTGTTGTGGTTTCATACAAATTTTAAGATTGTTCTAGCTTTTAGAAGAATGGGGGCACAATTTTGATTGGGATTGCATTGAATGTGTAGCTTGCTTTGGGTAGTATTGAGATTTTAACAATATTTATTCTTCCAATTCATGAGTATGGAATGTTTTTCCTTTTCTTTGTATCTTCTTCAATCTCATTCACAAGCTTTATATAGATCTTTTACATCTTTGATTAGGTTTTTCCTAGGTATTGTATGCTTATTGGTGCAGTCGTGAATGGGATCAGTTTCTTTATTTCTCTTTCTGTTGCTTCATGATTGGTGTGTAAAAATGAACCAATTTCTGTAGATTGATTTTGTACCCTGAGGCTTCACTGAATTCATGTATCATTTCTAGCACCCTTTTGGTATAGTCTTTCAGGTTTTCCATGTAGAGTATCATGTCGACTGTGAAAAGTGAAAGCTTGACTTCTTCTTTGCCAATTGTGATGTCTTTTATTTCATTTTGTTGTCTGATTGCTGAGGCTAGGACCTCCAACACTATGTTAAACAAGAGTGGTGAGAGTGGACTTCCCTGTCATGTTCCTGATCTCAGGGGAAAAGCTCTCAGTTTTTCTCCATTGAGGATACTAGCTGTGGGCTTTTCATATATGGGCTTTTATAATGTTAAGTATGTTTCTTCTATTCCTACTTTCTTGAGAGTTTTTATTAAGAAAGGATGCTGTACTTTGTCAAGTGCTTTTTCTGCAACTATTGACAGGATCATATGGTTCTTATCCATTCTTCTAGTAATGTGATGTATCACATTGATGGATTTGCAAATATTGAACCAGCCCTGCAGCCCAGGAATGAATCCCACTCAATCATGGTGAATAATTCTTTTATATGCTGTTAAATACTATTTACTAGTATTTTGTTAAGAATTTTTGCATTCATGTTGATCAGGGATCTTGGCCTGCAATTCCTTTTTCGTGGGGTCTCTACCTGGTTTGGGAATCAAGGTTACATTAGCTCGATAGAGCTCCATGGAGCTCCATAGAGCTCCATAGAGTTAGCTCCATAGAATGAGTCTAGAAGTTTTCATTCCATTTCTATTTTTGTGGAATAGCTTGAGAAGGATAGGTATTCACTCTGCTTTAAATGTCTGGTAGAATTTCCCTGGGAAGCCATCTGGCCAAGGATTCTTACTTGTTGGGAGACTTTTGACAACTGATTCAATTTCTTCACTAGTTATGAGTCTGTTCAAATTTTCCATTTCTTCCTGTTTGAGTTTTGGTAGTGCGTGGGTGTCTAGGAATTTTTCCATTTCTTGTAGGTTGTCCAGTTTGTTGGCATATCATTTTTCATAGTATTCTCTGATAATTGTTTGTATTTCTGAGGGATTGATTGTGATAAATCCATTTTTATCTGTGATTTTATATACTCAGGTCCTCTGTCTTTTATTTTTGAGAAATCTGGTTAGTGATTTATCAACTTTGCTTATTTAAAAAAAAACAGCTCTTAGTTTCATTGATCCTTTCTACTGTTTTTTTTTTTATTCTGTCTTGTTTATTTCTGCTCTGATCTTTATTATTACTCTTCTTCTGCTGGTCTTGGGGTTTCTTTATTGTTCTGCTTGTAGTTCCTTTATGTGTGCTCTTAGATTTTGTATTTGGGAGTCTTGGTTTCTTGAGATAGGCCTGCATTACAATGTATTTTCTTCTTGGGACTGCCTTTGCTGAATCCCAAAGGGTTTGGAGTGTTGTATTTTCATTTTCATTTTCATTTGTTTCCATATATTTTTTTAATTTGTTTTTTTTTTACCTGGTTGACCCATTCAGTCTTTAGTAGGATATTCTTTAACCTCCATGCACTTGGAGGATTTCCATACTTTTTCCTGTGGTTGATTTTAAGTTTCATAGCATTGAGATTTGAAAATGTGTATGGTATGATCTCAATTATTTTATGTTTATTGAGGGCTATTTTGTGACCCAGTATGTGATCTATCTTGGAGAATGTTCCATGTGCACTTGAGAAGAATCTGTATTCTTCTGATTTAGAATGAAATGTTCTGAATATATTTGTCAAGTACGTCTGGTCTAGTGTATCATTCATGGTCATTGTTTCTTTATTGATTTTGTGTCTGGATGATTTTTCCATTGCTGTTATGTGGATTATTAAAGTCCCCTGCAATTACCACATTCTTACCAACAAAATTGCTTATGTTTGTGATTAATTGTTTTATATATTGGGTGCTTTCAAATTAGGTGCATAAACATTTATAATTGTGAGTTTTTCTTGTTGGATAGACTCTGTAATTATGATATAATGTCCATCTTCATCTCTTCTTACAGCCTTTAGTTTAAAATCTAGTTTGTCTGGTATAAGTGTGGCTAGTCCAGCTTTCTTTTGTCTTCCAGTAGCATGATATATGGTTCTCCATCCCCTCACTCTCAATCTTAAGGTGTCCTCAGGTCAAAAATGGTTCTCTTGTAGACAGCAAATAGATGAGTCTTTTTTTTTTTAACCATTCTGATACCCTATGACTTTTGATTGGAACATTTAGTATATTTACATTCAGTGTTATTCTTGAAGGATATGGATTTAGAGTCATTGTGTTATCTGTAGGCTTCATGATTGTAGTGATATCTCTGGTCACTTCTGGTCTTTGCAACATTCCACTCACAGAGTCCTGCTTAGGATCTCTTGTAGGGCTGGTTTAGTGATGATGAATTTCTTCAAATTTGTTTGTCTGGGAAAACCTATATCTCTCCTTCTATTCTGAATGACAAGCTTTCTGGATAAAGGGTTCTTGGCTGCATAGTTTTCCTGTTCATCACATTGAAAATTTCCTACCACTTCTTTCTGGCCTGCCAAGTTTCAGTATTACTGAAGTCTGCTACTATACTTATGTGTTTACCTTTGTAGGTTAAGGCCGGTTTGTCCCTAGATGATTTTAGGATTATATCTTTATCTTTGTGTTTTGCCGGTTTCAATATGATATGTCATGCAAAAGATTGATTTAAGTTACGTTTGAAGGGAGTTTTCTGTGACTCCTGGATTTCAATATCTGTTTCCTTTCCCAGATTGTGGAAGTTGTCAGTTATGATTTGTTCAACTACACCTTCCTTCCCTTTCTCTCTTCTTCTTCTGGAACTCCTATGATATGGATATTATTATGTTTCATTCAATCACTCAGTTCTCTAGTTCTCCCCTTGTAGTCCAGTATTGTTTTATTTCTGTTTTTCTCAGCTTTGTCTTTTTCCATAATTTCATCTTCTGTTTCACCAATTCTTCCCTCTGCCTCTTCAATCCTGTAGTTTAGTTTGTGCCTAATTTAGAGTGTTTCTTAACTCATCATGACAATTTTTTTGTTCCTTGATCTCTGCAGCAATAGATTCTCTGCTGTCTTCTATGCTTTTTTCAAGCCTAGTAATTTATGTTATGACTATTATTCTAAATTACTGTTCAGTTATATTGTTTATATCTGTTTTGATCAATTATTTAACTGTCATTTTTTTTCCTGGAATTCTTTTCAGTAAAATTCTTCCATTTAATTATTTTGGCTATTTTTTTGTCCTTTATGTGTTTTAAAAGATTGTTATGTGTTCTGCACCTGTGAGTACTACTATATTCAAGAGGGGTCATACACTGTCCAGGACCTGGCCCTTCAGGTTGTGGTTTTTGGGTGTGTTACTTACTCTCTGTTGTTGTGTTTCTGGTTGCTATTTCTCCCTACTCATAGTGATGTTTTGGACATCCACCAGGTGTGCTTTGATTTGTTCTGTGAAGTAGCCCTGGAATAGAAAACAAACAAACAAAACAACCAGAAAACAAAAAAACCCCAAAAACACCTGCTACAGAAAAACAATGGGGTGTGGCGTTGTTGATGGAAGAGGTCTTATCCCATACAAACAGAGGTGTGACAGGGGTGGGGAAAAAGAAAATAAAGTAAAATTTACCAGGCAGAGAAACTTTATGCTTAATCCAGATAGAGAAAAGGGAAAGTAAGAAGGAGGTATGGAACAGGTTTAAACTGAATAGATTAAATATGTCTGCTTAAGCAAACCAACTACCAGAATAACCAGACTAGAGTAGGGAAGAAACAAGAAGGAGAAAAGGAAGAAAAGGGAAAAAATGTATGTGTGTGTGAATTAAATCAGAAAATGCAAAACTGCCTGGTGCCTTGGAACCGGTGATAGTGCTCATGTGGAGAAGGGCTCTCTGGTTCTTCAGTGTCAATCCTGCTCCAGTAGATATTCAGTTACCAGGTGTAGAATAGCGTGATTATATATAAGGGGGAGTCACATCTCCACTGTGGGCAGGGTCCCATTTCCATTGTGGGCCCATTCTCTGTTCCCTGAAACTCCACCTTGTTGGCAATGTCTCTCCTCCACAGACTGGGTGTCCCAATTCACTGTGTTTGGGCAATCCTTGCAGTACAGCGGACATCAACAAGGCAGTTTGTCCTGCTCCACCTACTCCTGTGCCTCCCTGTTTCTTTGCTGGGATTTAAATCCCGATGTTTTAATGGATCTCACTCTGCACCCTGGTACCAGGTGAATGCCACTCCATGCTCCAATATATTGCCTTTGACTGGCAGGTGCAGGCAGTCTTTGTTCTTTGAAAGGTTACATACCTTCTTCCTACAGCACTCCAGGTAGGGGATTTCTTTCTTCCACTTAACACTGTGTCTCTTAACTAGTTACCGATCTCAGGGCTGGCTCCCCTTCTCCCCAGTGCATAAAGTGGGCAGCCGGCCCCAGTTTGGAGAAAGCCCTGCAGTTAGAGATTGGATCTTTCTCCATCCAGGTCCATGGTTTTTCTCTTGTCCAGGTACAGTCCTATGCTTCCTCAGCCTCTCCTCTTCCCTTTGTTTCTCCACAGAAGGGGATCTCTCCCCAGCATGGCTATGAGGCCCATTTATCTCTCCCAGTTCACAATTACTCATCTATAGGCCGCCAGTTTCTCTCCATGGCACCCTGGATATGTCTTTGTCACTCTGCGGCCTGGACTCTTGGAATTCAAAGTCCTTTGGCTTCAACACTGCTGTGTTTGATGGACAAGGGAACTTAAGGTCCCCCTACTTCTCCATCATGTTGGATCTCTCTTCTGTATGTTGATTTTGTATACTGCGATTTTCCTGAATTTATGTATCAGTTCTAGAAAAATTTTTGGTGTAGTGTTTGGGTTTTCTATATAGAGTATCATGTCATCTATGAATAGTGAAAGATTTAGTTTTTCCTTGCTGATTTCCATGTATTTTATTTTGTTGTTGTTGTTATCTGATTACTGAGGCTAGGTCTTCTAATACAATGTTAAATAAGAGTGATGAGAGTGAACATCCCTGTCTTCCTGACCATAGAACAAAAGTTCTCACTTTTCCCCATTGAGAATGATATAAGATGTGTGTTTTTCATATATGTGCTTTATTATGTTGATATAAGTTCCCTCTAACTCTATTCTGTTGAGGGTTTTTTTTTTATCATGAATGTATGTTTTACTTTGTTGAATCATTTTTCGGCATCTATTGAAAGAATCATGTGGTTCTATCCTCTTTGTGAAAACTGAGTAATGCTTGCAGCCCAGGATTAAATCCCACTTGATCATGGTGAGTGATTCGTTTAATATACTTTTTGATTTGATTTGCTAATATTTGGTTGAGAATTTTGCATCCATGTTCATCAGGGATATTGGCCTGTAGTTCTCTTTTTTAATACAGTCTTCATCAGATTTTGTTATTGGAGTAATGCTGGCCTCATAGAATGTCTTTGGAAGCTTTTCTTCCATTTATATTTTTTGAAATAGATTGAGAAGAATAGATATTAGCTCTCCTTTAATTGTTTCATAGAATTCACCTGGGAAGCCATCTTCCCTGGAATTTTGTTTAGAGATTTTTTTTTTTTTTACTGTTTATTTACTTTTGAGAGAGAGAGAGAGAGCACAAGTGTGGGACGTGCAGAGAGAGAGAGAGACACTGAATCTGAAGCAGGATCCAGGCTCTGAGTTATCAGCACAGAGCCAGATGCAGAGCTCAAACTCACGAGCCATGAGATCATGACCAGAGCTGAAGTCAGATGCTTAAGTGACAGCCACCCAGGCACCCCTGTTTGGAGATTTTTGATTACTGATTAAGTTTATTTGCTCTTTTTGGGTGTGTTCAAGTTTTCTTTCTTCCTGTTTCAGTTTTGGTAGTTTATATGTTTCTAGGAATTTATCCATTTCTTCTAGGTTGTCCAATTTGTTGGCATATAATTTTTCATAATATTCTTTTATAATTATTTGTATTTCTGTGGTGCTGGTTGTCATTTCTCCTCTTTCATTTGTGATTTTATTTATTTGGGGTCATTTCTTATCTCTTTTTTGATAATTCTGGCTAGGGGTTTATCAGTCTAATTAACTTTTTCAAATATCTTCTGGTTTCATTGATCTATTCTATTTGTTTGTTAGTTTATATATCTTTTTTTTCTCTAATCTTATTATTTTCCTTCTTCTGTTGGCTTTATGATTTCTTTCTTGTTTTTTTTTCTAGTTCCTTTAGATGTAAGGTTAGGTTGTTTACTTGAGATTTTTCTTGCTTGTGGAACTAGGACTGTGTTACTATATACTTCCCTCTTATGACTACTTTTGCTGCATCCCCAAGGTTTAGGGTCCTTTTGGTTTCATTTTTTATTTGGTCCTATGTATTTTTTATTTATTCTTTAATTTCCTGGTTGACCCATTCATTCTTTAGTGGCATGTTCTTTAACCTCCGTGTAATTGTACTGTTTCCCTATCTTCTTCTTCTGCTTGACTTCAAGTTTAACAGCATCATGGTCAGAAAACATGCATGGTATAATGTCAATGTTTTTGTGCTTACTAAAACCTGATTCGTGACCTACTATGTTATCCTTTATGGAGAATATCTCATGTGCACTTAAAAAGAATATGTATTCTGTTGCTTTGGGATGGAATGTTCTGCATAGTCCATCTGGTCCAGTGTGTTATTGAAAGCCATTGTTTCCTTGCTAATTTTCTCTTAAAATGATCTGTCCATTGATGTACGTGGGGTATTAAGCTCCCCTACTATTAATATGCTGTTATCAATGAGTTCCTTATGTTTGCTATCAATTGTTATATATAACAATTGTTATAACAACATGTTATATATAACAACATGTTATATATAACAACATGTTATATATAACAACATATATATTTACAGCATATATAACAGCATAAATATTTACCATTGTTAGATATTCTTGGTGGATAGTCCACTTCATTATGGTATTTTGAAGTTCTTCATCTCTTTTTACAATCTTTGGTTTCAAATTTGGTTTCAAATATAGTTCCCCTGACCTAAGTATGGCTACTCCAGCTTTCTTTGGATGTCTATTATCTTGATAAATGAATTTCCATCCCTTCACTTTCAATCTGTAGTGTCTTTAGGTCTAAAGTGAGTCTTTTATCAGCCACATTTAGATGGGTCTCTTTTTTTATCCATTCTGACACCCTATGTATTTTGTTTAGAGCATTTAGGACATTTACATTCAGAGAAATTATCGACAGATACATATTTGATGCCACTTTTATTACTTGTTTTGTCATTTTTTCTAGAGATTTTCTCTTTCTTGTCTTTGTCAATTTTATCATCTCTTTCCACTTAGTGTCCCCTTGAATATTTCTTGCAGATCTGGTTTAGTGGTCACAAACTTCTTTAGTTTCTGCTTGTCTGGGAAACTATTTATTTCCCTTATGTTCTGAATTATAGCCTTGCTGGATATATTATTCTTAGCTGCAGTTATTTCACAATCAGCTTGTTAAATATACCATGCCACTCCCTTTGACTTGCTAAGGTTCTGTTGAGATCTGCAGCTAGTCTTAGAGTCTTCCCTTGTAAGTTAGGGACTTATTTTGTCTTGTTGCATTTAGAGTTTTTTGTTTATCACTATATTTTGCAAATGTAATTGCAATATATCTTAGTGTTTATGTGATTTTGTTGATTTTGATGGGAGTTCTCTGTGCCTCCTTGATTTTCATGTCTGTTTCCTTCCAGCTATTATGGAAGTTTTCAGCTATGATTTCTTCAAGTAACCTTTTTCCCCCTTTTTCTCCCTCTTCTTCTGGTACTCCTATGATATAAACGTTATTACATTTGATGAAGTTACCAAATTCCCTAAGCCCATTCTTGTGTTTCATAATTCTTCTTTCTTTCTTTTTTTCAGCTTCGTTATTTTCCATTATTCTATTTTCTACATCACTTATTCCTTCCCCTGCATCTTCCTTCCTTGTGTTCATTGCATATATTTTGTTTTAAATCTCAGTTATTTTATTTTTCATTTCTGTTTTTTAACTCCTTTTTCTCTGTTGTAAGGGCCTTCTTGAAGTTTTCCATTCTTTTCTGAAGCCCAATGAATAGCCATAGGGTTGTTGCTATAAATTCTCTATTAGTCATATTACTTATATCTATTTCACTTATATCACAGGCCATGACCTTATCATGTTGTTTCATTTGGGATGAATTCCTCTATATTGGCATTTTGTCTAAGTCTCTGTCTTCTTCTCTGTGTTAGAAAAGCCTGTTATGTTTCCTGCTCCTGAGGGTAATGTCTTTGTGAAGAAGTCATACAGTGTCCATGGCTTGTTGCTTCAGGGAGTATCTCGTGTAAGTGCTACTTACAATTTGCTGCTGAGTTTTGGCTTCTTTATCTTTCAGGCCAGTTGTCTTTTGAGTCACTCTTTGCCTGCAGTGGGCAGTGTTTGGTCCTTGGCCAGGGTGTGGTGAGTTTTAATTAGGTGTGCTCTGGTCTTCTTGTTAAATGAGACGTGATACTAATTCCACTGGAACTGAAGCCTTCCAGATGTCTGTTTGAGACACATGGTGTGGGCAGGGATTTCTTCTGGGGGTAAAGGGCCAGCTGTGATGGGACTGAGGCATACTTGACTGAAGGGAAGTACTGACAGATTTCAGGATGGTGGTACTTGCTCTAAGAAGTTTAGGCAGCCAGTGTTGTCCCTGTGCTATTTGCTGAAGGTGGTTCTGTGTTTATGCTTAGGGGCAGGGGAGGGAAATGGTACCAGACAACTTTTTGTCCCTGGAAAGGGGTCTCTATGCTTGCTGCTGTCTGAGAAGTACTTCCAAAAGAGCAAATAATCTCTCCCCTGATGGTCCCAGACATTTTTCAGGTGTCTGTTTTCAAACTCTCTGCCTTCAAATTGTTTGCCTGCCTTCTCTCCAGGAGTAGGGCAGCACCTTCAAGTCTCTATCCCATCCAAGCCTGCTGACTTTTGAAAGTCCAGGCTTTAGGAATGTTGTGTGTGTGTGGGCTTGTGTTGGTCTTCTGGGGGAGGGTCTTGTCATGTTGGTACTTATACAGGTTTGAACGAAAATATCAATCATACCAGAATGCAGGGGTATGGAACTTGGAGCAAGTAGGCTATGCAGTCAGGGTGTGGATGGAGCCACCCTTGACAGTAGGCTCTGTGCATATGCTGAGGGATGGGGAACATAAATGGAGCCCACTGGCTCTTCTTTTCACTGTAGACACGTGTCTGTGAATGCAGCCTGTCACAGGTGCATTCAAAGAAGAGGGAACATCCCCCCACCCCACCGTGTGCCCAAGGCTTTTTATCATGCTGCCATCTGCCCCCAGGTTGTTTGCCTGCCTTCTTTCCAGGAATAGGGAAGCATCCTCAGGGCTCTATCACAGCCAAACATTCAGACCTTTAAAACTAAAGTATTCAAGGGGCACCTGGGTGGCTCATTTGGTTGAACGTCTGATTCTTGATTTCACCTCAGGTCATGATCCCAGCGTTGTGGGTTCAAGTCCTGCTTCAGGCTCTGTGCTGAATGTGGAGCCTGCTTAATATTTTCTCTCTCTCTCTCTGTCTCTCTCTTTCTCTCTCTCTCTTTCACTCCCTTTGCCACTTTCCCTCATTTGCACTCCCTCTCTAAAAACGATAAAGAAAAGTAAAAGAAAGAAAAGAGAATAAAAGAAAAACTGCAGTCTTCAAGCCCCACGGCTTACAAAAACTCATGAAAATCATCCCTTCATTTTACCAGCCAATAGCTTTGAGGAAGTGATATCCTTGTGTATTCCTTGTGTGCTCCTTGATTTCTTCCCTTTCTCTCCAACTAAAGATCTCTCCCATTCGCAGCACCCAAGATCTGTTTCTTCCCCAAATCATACCTCTGCACTTCCTACCTTCCTTAATGTAGCCTCCTCTCTCCTTCTAGTTGTAGAGTTTGTTCTGTCAGTCCTCAGATTGACTCCTTGGTTATTAATAATTATTTGATAGTTATCTAGTTGTGCTTGAGGGACTAGATGAGCCTAAGGTTCGTCTACTATGCCGCCATATTATCTCCCCTTTATTACAATACTATGGATTATATTTCCTATTTTGTACTTTATATCCATGTGACTTACTAATTTTATAACTGGAAGTTAGTATTTATTAATCCTATTTACCTATTTTGCCTATCTTCCACCCCCTTCTCTCCTAGCTTTTTGTTCTCTGCATATATGAGTTTATTTTTGAGATATTGGCCTGTAATTCCTTCCTTCCTTCCTTCCTTCCTTCCTTCCTTCCTTCCTTCCTTCTTTTCTTTCTTTCTTTCTTTCTTTCTTGTGTCTTTGATTTTGGCACAGAGTAGTTCTTTCCTCTTAGAAAGAATTTGGGAGTTCTATTTTCTTTTATATTTTTGGAATAGTTTGAGAAGATTGGTACTAATTCTTTAAATGTATTATTTTTTAGAATTCACCTATTGCATCATTTCATCTTGGGCTTTAGTTTGTTGGGTGTTTTTTGATTACTAATTTAATTTCATTACTGGTAAACAGTGTTTAAATTTTCTATTTCTTCCTGATTTAGTCTTGGATGATTGTATGTTTCTAGGAATTTATCCATTTTTTCCTAAGTTCTCCAATTTGTTGCCATATAATTTTTCATAGAGTTTTTTTTTATAATTCTTTGTATTTTACTGGTATCACTTGTTACATCTTATTTCTGATTGTATTTAATGGAATGATTTATTTTGTGTTTTTGATAAGTCTGCTGTAGTTTATTTAACTTTGTTGATATTTTCATGAACTAACTCTTGGTTTCATTGATATTTTCTATTTTTTAGTCTCTATTTTACTTATGCTCTGAAATTTATTATTTATCTCCTTCTACTAACCTTGGGGCTTCTTTTTCTTATTTTTCTAGTTCTTTAAGTATGAGGTTCAATTGTTTGAGATTTTTTTCGTGTTTCTTGAGGTAGCCTTATATTGCTATAAACTTTCCTCTTGGAACTGCTTTTGTTGCATACCCAAGATTTGACAAGTTGTTAGTATGATTTTTGTTGCCCTAGAGGTACCTTAACCTATTCTCATTTTTCTAAAATATGTATATATATTTTTTCTTATATTTTTACTTATTTTCATATATATATATATATATATATATATATATATATATATATTCTTTTTGTTGTTTATCTTTGGTGCTTTCCAGTATCCTATCTTCCAGATTGCTGATCTGTTCTTCTGCCTTATCAAATCTTTTGTTGATTCACTCTAGTTTATTTTTAAATTTCAGTTGTATTCTTCAACTCTTATTGGCTGTTTTATCTTTTCTATCTCTATGTTGAAGTTTTTACTGTGTTTATTCACTCTTTTCCCAAGTCTGGTGAACACCTTTATGACCATTACTTTGAACTCTTTATCAAATAAATTGCCTATCTCCAATTCATTTAGTTACTTCTCTGAATTATTGTTTTGTTTTTTCATTTGGAATATATACCTTTGTATTTTCATTTTGTTTGATTTTATGTGTCTTTTTTTTCTCTCGAATTAGACAAAATAAATTTCTCTCCCAGTCTTGAAAGAGTGGCCTCATGTAGAAATATCCCCTGTTTAAACAACATGTGACTGGTGGGTTTGGCTGGAGCTGTAGCAGGCACAGGTTGGGATGGTCTCAAGGTAATATGTAAAGCAGGTCCCCTGGCAGGACAGCCAGAGCCAAAGTGTTTATGGGTCAGGGAATCCTGGGGTGCTCATCAGGAGGATCCCAGGTGAGTTGTCAGAAGTTGAAGCAGGTAGAGGCCCTGCCGCCCCATGTGCTCCACATAGGGGGCACTCTGGCAGGTCAGTTTGAGCTGAAGAGACATGGGCTATGTGGTCTCATGGCAATCTGTGCAGTGGGGAAAGTTCCTGGTGCACAAACTGGAGCTGAGATGGGTGTGGACCAGTAGGCTCTAGGGTGCTCTATATAGGGGGTGCCCTGAGAAGTCATGTGACCATTTTGTATAAAATAAGCTTATGATCTGTGCTCACAACATGGAGTTTGCTTTGGATTTTCTGTCTCCCTCTCTGTGCTCCTCCCATACTTGCTCTCTCTCTCAAAAATAAATAAATGCTAATTTTTTTAATAAAGTGAAATAAACTTATGTTTATAATGGTGATCAGACAATGGAGACATAAAATAGCCAAACTAAGGATTATAATATATAGTCACAATATGGATTCTAGAAGGTGAGAGTTAAGGTAACTGGTAATTGTAAAGTTCCTATTTCAAACATGTTTTGGTTCAGAAAAGGTAATATGGTTAAGTTAAAAATTTCATAGTTTATTTTTCCAGACAGATTTAATTGGTTTCATTTTTCAATAAAGTTTTTATTATTTTTTTAGAATAGTGGATTTATAGAAAAGTGGCAAAGATTGTAGTACTTCCCAAATACCTAACACTCAGTACCCTCTTGTAAGATGTTAAGATCTTTGTATTATGGTACATTTATACTCATGGTACATTTGTCATCAGTTAGGAACCAATATCTGTACATTCTTGTTAACTAAATTCCACTGTTTATTCCAGTTTTACTAGTTTCTCTCTAATGTATTTTTTCTGTTACATTTATTCATGTCTTCTAGTCACCTCTGGGCTGTGACAGTTTCCCAGACTTTCCTTTTGCTCTATACACTTGACAGTTTTGAAGAATACTGATCAGGTATTTCATGAAACATCCCTCAATTTGGGTGTTTTTGATGTTTTACTCATAGCTATATTGGAGTTATGGGCTCTTGAGAAGAAAACAACAGAAGTTAATGGCTATTCTCACCATACATCAGCTCATGGGTACATGCAATCATCATACTTGTCACTTGTGATCAACTTGGTCACTTGGTTGAAGTAATGGTTGCCAGGTTACTCCAATGTAAAAGTACTCCCCCCCCATTCCATACTCTACTTTTTCATGGTTTAATTGTTTAAAGTACGTTATTTATGAAGTAGTTTTATAATGGCATTTTATTTCATCTTGCTTTTTGTCTAAGAATAACATCTTTTTCTGATATGGCTAAAAAATAACTGTTTACTTAATACATTTTGTATATGAGGTTCAATATTGCTTGTATCTTTAAAAAAGGCAAGAAACAATTATGATTCTATTCTTAACATAAATATTGTATGCAACTTTATGATTTCTATTCATTATATACAAACATATGGTTATAAATGTACTCATTCTTTAAAGGTAATATACCTGGGGGCACCTGGGTGGCTCAGTCCGTTGAGCGGCCAACTTCGGCTCAGGTCATGATCTCGCGGTCTGTGAGTTTGAGCACTGGGTTGGGCTATGTGCTGATGGCTCAGAACCTGGAGCCTGCTTCCCATTCTGTGTCTCCCTCTCTCTCTGCCCCTCCCCTGCTCATGCTCTGTCTCTCTCTCTCTATGTCAAAAATAAATAAACATTTAAAGGTACTATTCCTGGGCTTTTATTTTGACTATTCTCCCTAAGTGTATGATGGATACTTTTGGTTGACAGAAGGCATTGAATGGCAATGCTTTTGCTGTTCATACTGCATGAAATGGGATTGGAAGGTGATCTTTGGTGGAATATCAGGTCTCTTGTCAATGTAGCACCTCCTTATAAATGATTGACTATGATTATCTCAATCAAATGTATCTTTCTGAAATCTACACAATGGCCAAAACACCTTAGATGTGCATCTTTGAGTTAATGGTAAGGTAGTGAGTTGACTTATTAATATAAATAGCAATAATCTTTTTGCTATTATGTGCACTCTTGAGTCTACTCCAACGCATATAATTAGAGAACTTATAATGTGTTTCTATAAAAAAATACAGATCCATAAGAATTACTATATTCATCTTTAACCTAACAAATAAATCTTTCAAATGACTGAATACAGTGTGCAAGATTTAAGTGTTTTTTCCACATTTCTGGGATTTTACAGTAATGAAAAAATCAGTGAAGACTTATTGGCAGTTAATATTTACTAATTTTGGGGATGGCTAGGTAGGGCTTGATTTTAACCATTAAATATTTTTTTTAATTTGAGAGAGAGAGAGAAAGAGAGAGAGAGAGCATGTGTGAGTGAAGAAGAGGGGGAGAGGGAGAGAGAGAGAAAGGGAATCTTAAGCAGACTCCATGGCTCAGTGCAAAGCCTAATATGGGGCTCTATCCCATGACCCCGGGATCATGACCTGAGCCCAAATCAAGAGTCACATGTTCAACTGACTGAGCCACCCAGATGTCCCCCATTAGACACCTTTGCAATTTTGTTATCCTTGCCTTTGTTTTGCTACAGTTTGGCCTGTTAAAATAAGGGGTAGGTAGCATGAGGCTACAAAAGTAAAAATCATTGTAAGAAGATAGGGGATGAAGCAAACAAAGATCCACTAGTGACTGCTTCTGAAATCAGTTTTTGTTGTTTATTTAGTGGGTTTCAGTGTATAACTCTGGTATTTTTAGTGGCATCATTAATACCTTTGACTTGAATGCATTTCAATCACAATAAAATTCTGATGCAAGTAATCAATAGTGCAGTTTTGGTGAAAAAAATCTTTTTTGACAAAAGCCCCAAGGTTGATTAGATCAATACCATTTTTAAGAACAATTCATCAAGATTGTATTTAAATAAAGACCATGATTCAAACTTAATGTTAATAATACAAACTGTCCCCTCCCTTCTTCCTTGTGGATTATCTATTTTTCCCTCAACAGAGCAGATTTCACAGTAGAGTATAATGCCACACACTTTCCCAGGGGTTAAGATGAAATAACAATTCTTCCAACTTGTTACTCTCTCCTCTCCTGTTTTCCTAACATTGTTGTTGTTACTAATCTGAAAATAATAAACCTCCTATTGTTCTCACAATAGTGAAGTTCTCAAATCTTATGTTTTATTCATCTTATAAAAATTGAAAACAAACATCTGGGAAGAAAATGAAGATAAAGAAATGGAGAGGTTTGCTTCAATCAGGCTTTTATAGTTTCAAATTAGTAATCACTCTATGAGTAGGTGTAATTTTCTTGGTAATTCAGGCAAAAGCACATTTTTGGCCTGAATGACTTCATTAATTGTGACATTGTGGATCGAGTTTAGTAGAGGATTAAAACAGTCCTTGTATGTCATTGTGTATTTCTAAAAATAATAACAATAAGAAAAAGTGAGTAGCTATTACTGAAGCTAAAAATTGTTTAATGCGATCAATGTCCTTTAAGATCTTTAAGGATTACATCATTATCCATCTTTCCGGAATGCAAAACTAATCTGGAAGCACAGAGAAGAAAGTGGTCTTCCACACCATTTTTTACATTCTTGCTGAAAATATGACAAAAATTAAAGATGGTAAATTTAACAAGCTGGGCTAGACATAAGGTTTGTAACAGTTATGAATTAGTTTCTTTAAAATTGCTTCCAGGGGCGCCTGGGTGGCGCAGTCGGTTAAGCGTCCGACTTCAGCCAGGTCAGGATCTCGCGGTCTGTGAGTTCGAGCCCCGCGTCGGGCTCTGGGCTGATGGCTCAGAGCCTGGAGCCTGTTTCCAATTCTGTGTCTCCCTCTCTCTCTGCCCCTCCCCCGTTCATGCTCTGTCTCTCTCTGTCCCCAAAATAAATAAACGTTGAAAAAAAAATTTTAAAATTGCTTCCAATTCTCATACTGATGGGGATATTCAAGACTCTGCTAGTCTTGAAGAGGATCCACAGCAATCTCATTGGGTTTGCCTTGGAATCCATGTGTTATTTTGAAAGTTCATTCTATATGTCCTATATCAGTTTGCCTTTAGATTGTGTCATATGTAATGTTGAAGTGGAAAAAAAAAGATTTACATAACTCAGACCCAGAAATGGTAAATTACATGTTGACTTAGGATGATAAGACACTGAAAATATAATTGATGCATGACTTTCTATTTCTCTAGGAACCAAAATAATTCTTATCAGGAGGAAAAACAAGGGATAAAGACTATTTGGAAACTAGATGAATAAAAAAAACTTAGCCGTTTCTGTAAATATTAGTTAAATTTTAACTCACCCTTATGCCAGAAATACAATTTAGATCCAACTGTTCTTTTTCAAACTAACGACTTTGAATTAGCATACCTCTCTAATTGCTAAATTTATAAAACAAAAATTATAAGATCTTTGTATTTGTCTGTATATTTATGTATGGCAATGTAAGTATGTTATAGATGTGTGATATTTTTCTACCTCTGGATTGTATTGCCAAAATGCCATTTAATTGGCTTAAAATTAAGTATTTATACAAATTAAATATACTTTCAGAAATATAAAAACTAATCCAAATGTTTTTCAAGTTCACATTTTCCAGGATAATCTTCAGTAAATAAAAGCTACTTTAAATTTGTTGGTTTAATGAAATCAGACATGCCTTTAAGAGCTATCAATATTAAATGTAATATAGGCAAACAACTTTTGTCCTACCTAGGACAAATGAGCTTATGTTAAGCTCAATTAATCTAAACATAATTAAGAAAAAGAAAATTAAAAATGTAAGATGTAAATTAAATAGATCTAAGATAAAATACTAAAACATTAATTACTGAACACAGGTTTATCTACTCTTGGCTTCCTTTTATAAAGGAACTAAAGATATCAGCAATATATGTTTTGTGCTATATTGAAAAAATATTATGAGGAATAATATAAAACTAGAAAGTATAAAACATATATATAAATTTTCTAATCTACAGAATGTTAGTATAACAGTCCATAATTGCTTACTTCTCAGTTTTTGATGGGCTTTGCGGTGATGGTGGGGTTCGGAGATGATGGCTAAGAAATAATTCTTGAAAACATCTTTCATGCAAAAAAGTGATTTTATTGAAGCACAGGAACAGGGCCTATGGTCAGAGAGAGCTGCACTGGGGTTCTGAAGAATTACTGATTATATACCTTCAGGTTGGGAGGGGGTTAGGAACAGTGTAAGTCTCTAAGGAATTTTAGAAACAAGGTTTTCAGAAACTTGAGGATTTATCTGTTATTAGGAAAACATCATTTATTATTGTTTAGTAAAACGTCAGTCATGAGACCCTTCAGATGTAAATCAGGGGCCATATGCTTGGTGCATAATTGCCAACATATAGTTGGGAATTAAAGATAAAGGAGGTTTGCAAAGGAAATTTTATATGTTTAAGACTCACAGGATCTTGAGGGGTCAGGACAATGTTAAGCCAAGATTCCCTTTTGCCCCTAAAAAAGTGTCATCATTGGTGCAGCTGAGCTGCTAGAGAAAGGTCACTCTGCCTGTTTCAAGAACTTGTCAGTGAGCTATAGACAGTAAGACAATTTCATTTTTCATATGCCTTTGTTTACCACATCACCATGGAAATTACTTTAAACCCCCTTATATCTTGATGAGAGTGATATTAGGGCCCTAGGAATTGGAATCTATATGTTTCTGCAGGTTAGGCTATGTGTGAGATTGCCCTTTTATTGCAGTTTACTGTTTTCCATAACTGAAGGAGACTACTGTCCTGCATAACTGTGATCTCTATCAGTCAACCATTTGCTTTCTTTCTTTCCCCTTGTTCTTGGACAGCCAGGAGTGTCTCAGGAATATCACACATATCCCACCTGGGGGTGGTGTTGCTGTCAGCCTATACTTTGCCCTCAGCTTGCCCCATGTTCCTTCATCAGTTTTCACTAAGAATTAAAGATTCTAAGGGTTAAGAATTGTAATTAATATACATAATTAAAACTACTTTGATATGAAGGTGAAAGGAAATGAAAAGTAGGTAAAGTGAAATAATTGTTCCAAAATGAGAAAGAGGAAAAAAAAACATAGGACAAAATCTTAATGGATATTAAAAATATATAGTTTTATGGAAATTAAATCTTGGAAAGGAATTTTTATATATGGTCAAACTGGCTAATATTGGAATCATTTTATTTAAGTTTTTAAAAAATGAGCTTGAAAAAGTACAGTGGTACAAAATTAGAATTTGGGTTCTCTCTGTTTAAAGGACAAAATTTTTGGGGGTGTGCCTGGGTGTCTCAGTCGGTTGAGCGTCTGACTTTGGCTCAGGTCCTGATCTCACAGTTTGTGAGTTTGAACCCTGCATCGGGCTCTGTGCTGACAGCTCGGAGCCTGGAACCTGCTTCAGATTCTGTGTCTCCCTCCCTCTCTCTCTCTGACCCTCCCTGCTCATGCTCTCTCTAAAAAATAAATAAACATTAAATTTTTTTTTAAAAAGGACAAATTTTTTTTAGTTTATCATTTTTCTCTTAATAAGAAATAGTAAACAAAGGTTTTTATTTACCTTTTAATTAATCTTCCTGAAGAGCAAAGATTTTGTGCCTTACAGAAATAATTTACTGTTTTTTACATTGTTGTTATTCTCTGATTTCATAAGATAATCATCTCCATAATAAGAAGAGCTAAGTTTTGTTCACAGCAATGTAACTTTCTGTATTTTCCCTGAATGTCTTTGTCACTTTGGTTAAATTGATTTTTTTTTTGACAAACATCACAAAAATCAAATTCTAAATGCAGTCTTTTTGTTTTTAACCTCTGAGCAACTTTGACATTTTCAAGAAGGTCCCTGGAAAATCTGAAAGGATTTATCTCTTGCATTGTAAAAGTGAGCTGTTAAACTAATTAGGTTTATTTGGTATGTTAAATTATGTACAAAGGATTTTCAAATAAGAAGTAATGATGAGGGGCACCAGGGTGGCCCAGTCTGTTGAGTGTCTGACTTTGGCTCAGGTCATGATCTCATGGCTTGTGAGTTCAAGCCCCACATTGGGCTCTGTGCTGAGAGCTCAGAGCCTAGAGTCTGCTTCAGATTCTGTGTCTCCCTCTCTCTCTGTTCCTCCCCCATTCATGT
Organism: Felis catus; assembly: GCF_018350175.1. NCBI lineage: Eukaryota > Metazoa > Chordata > Mammalia > Carnivora > Felidae > Felis > Felis catus. Next base: position 75,210,892 of record NC_058386.1, on the reverse strand, counting down.
TATGTGTTTGTCTCTGTCACTGTCTCAAAAATAAATAAACATTAAAGAAGTAATGATAAAACATTTTAGGTTTATGTGTATGGATATATGTTACTAATATAGGTATTCCAGAAAATAACATTTTAATAAATTTGTCGATACTCTCACTGCTGAATTATCCTAAATTACTGTATTCCACAGAAACAACTACATTTCTTTATCAAATTAACTCTCATCAGTTATTTAACCATGGGCATGTTTAAGCCTTTTGTCATTTACGTACAATTCTTGTTTTATACTGATGCTTTTGCAAAAGTAAGATTAATAGAAAAGATCCTATAAAGTACTCTTGACAATGGACACTGCTGCCAAATTACAAGGTGTTAAAACTTGATTACATATTTCATAACTGAAGAAGGCTCCACCTGACATCTGGTCCAATATAAATACTGGAGGCCTCAAAATCAATTTGACTATGGAGAGAAGTAGCTGACATTGAGGTAGACTGCTTTTTCCAAAAATATTAGATAAAGAACATTTATTTTCATTCCTTATTCCCTCTTTGACCATCCTTTTCCAAATTTTTGCAGCATGAAAGTCTTCATGATTCTTTTTCTACATTTTACCTTTCCCTGGCCTGAAAATATAATGCTATTTCTCATACTTCTCATGCCATTACAAATGATGATAACCTAAACTTCCCTCTGATGGTTTAATTTGGTGAGTGCTAGTGATCCTATAGTTCTTTTTGCATGTTACAAACATCTCCCTAGTGACTTTCTAACGCCTCAGTTTTTCTAAAACAAGATTTCTGGATAAAGACTTCCTCAGAAGTGGAGACATAGTTACATGAAATACATAGACTAACTGCCTTAAAGAAGTAATATCCCACTTTATGATTATTTCTTGGTTTATTTGATACTAGATGACTTGGATCTTGAGGATCCCGATCCAGGAGTGTTTTCCATACCATCAACATTGTTTTGTTGCTAATAGTTATCACTCTCTTCCTAATCCACTACCTTCTCTCAAAAGTTTTAAATGCATGTGGGCAGTAACTGACCAGCCAACAGATGGTCTCTCTCTGTGATTACAGAAGAAAATAAAATAACATAACCACCTCCAAGAATAGGCATCTGAGATCATCTCTTGTGAATAACACACTGAGATCCAAAGAGACAATGGTACAGAGTCACACTAAGATCAATATTTTTTATTAAACCTGTTGAATGGTCAAGAAGATGATCAAAAGGAGGGCTGTTAAAATGTTTTTAATGTTTATTTACTTTTTAGAGAAAGAGACAGAATGTGAGTTAAGGGGGGGCAGAGAGAGATGGAGGCACAGAATCAGAAGCACGTTCTAGGTTCCAAGCCATCAGCACAAAGCCCAGCATGGGGCTCAAACCCATGAACCATAAGCTCATGACCTGGGATGAAGTTGGACGCTTAACCAACTGAGCCACCCAGGCACCCAAAAAGGAAGGCTGTTGAAATAAATTTCTAGGCCCAAAATAAAGCTGCTCCCACCTGGGGTGCAACAGTAGCAAACTGAAATATTGATAACTTGTGTGTCCCTCTAAATGCTGTGATTTACCAAAAGTGTATTATATTCAGACATTCCCAAAACACCAAGCCAACTCTTGGCTTTCTTACCCAAAATCAGGTTGACTATGTAGCCCCAGCCAATCAGATATTTTCTTTTTGTCTTTTCCTTATTCATTACTTTTTATTCTATAAAAGCTTCCTATCCGTCTTCTGCCCCATTTGTGGTTATCCAAAAGAAGATTGTCTACTTCATAAAGTTTTAAATAAAGTTTATTTGTATCACCTAAGTTGTCTTTAATCATTTTTAACACGTGTAAGTAGTAGAAATAAGTTAATATCTATAAGTTAGTAGAAGAACATACTTAGGCTTTAAATGTACATGGAGCAGTTGAATTGGATTTAATGGGGGAAATTTTACAAAAAATAATATATTTGACAGCTCTGTCTATATATAAATTTTCAACAAGTCTTGTATCATGTAGATATACCAATTCAGAGAATAATTGCCTAGCTTTGTATTTCCTTTACCCATGATTAAGTAATTCAAATGACTTACTATTAAGACTCATATCTGCAATTTAACTTTCTTCTATTTTGACCTTGATTATGTTTAATAAAATGTGGTAAGAAATCAATGAAGGTCTCAAAATATTTATGGTTTGTCCTATTAAAATAGATATAAATGAGGGACTACCCTACATGCATACATAATTTTAATAAAGGACATTTAGTAAAAGCTTATTTGATAGGTTATATATAGAAATAAAAATAGATAGCTTATAGATAGATAAATGGAAATATACAGTCTGCCTGTATAATTTTCTATCTATCATCTATCCTAAAATGTAATGTGGTAGGTTGGTTATTATTTTTTTTGAAAATAACTTCAATACCTTGTCCTATGTGAGATTTATGAAGAATGAAAAATATAATTATATTCCATAAATGACTAAGATGACTCCCTGAAATTTCAGTTCAATATCTCATATTCTTGATTCCCACATTAGAACACGAAAAAAGATAATCATCTGGGTGTAGCTCAGACCACATCTATATAAATATACGTAACACTCACATACACGCATGCATTACCTTATCCCAGCCTACCTCTACTAAGAGAAAAAAAAATATGTATAAAACACTGTTGCTCCTTTTAAGGAACAAAGATTCTTTTACTTGATTTAAATGAAATGCCATTTTTAATAAGAGGAAACTGAGTGAACTGCTTTCATAGTTGGTAAGATGAGTTTGTATATGTAATTTTCCTTCTCCACTTCTGTATCTCTTAGTGTCTAGAATAATATCAGGAATGTAGGAAACACTAAGTATTTTTCTTAGTGAATAAATAAATGCTACAGTAACATAAAATATAGAAACTACTGCAATAAGTTTGTTTTTTTGGCATCTATTTATTGACAGAATCAATTTACCATCAAAAACTTAGAATGTTCCAATTCAGATCTCACTTTAGAGGAAAAATAAAAGATACTCTTGTAACAATTTCCTTAACACCAAAATTGTGATAGTTGAAAACAAATATGAACACATTCTATTCTCAAATCCGTGTCTCAAAATTAGCTATGTATACATCATTATCTTAATTTTTTCTACAATATCAGAAAACCTGACACGTCAGAAGTAAAATCCCTTTATAACATTATTTTATAGATGTGCATAAATGAGACACAGTTACCATGAACTATGAATTAAAAAAAATCTTTTATTTTGGGTCATTTGATTAAATAGTAGCCTGTTTTCTCTCTTTGATTTCTTCAGTTGAACTCTATGGAGAGAAAATCAGTGAGAAGTAAAAGTCTGTAATTTTACCTATGCTTTTTTATTACCAAGTATCATTCTTTTTTTAAACTATTATTTATTTTAATTTTTAATTTTATTTGTTTTTTAAATTTACATCCAAATTAGTTAGTATATAGTGCAACAATGATTTCAGGAGTAGATTCCTTAATGCCCCTTACCCATTTAGCCCATCTCTCCATCCCCCCTCCTGTAACCCTCTGTTAGTTCTCTATATTTATGAGTCTCTTATGTTTTGTCCCCCTCCTTGTTTTTATATTATATTTGCTTCCCGTCCCTTATGTTCCTCTGTTTTGTCTCTTAAAGTATTCATATGAGTGAAGTCATATGATATTTGTCTTTCTCTGGCTGACCAATTTCACTTAGCATAATACCCTCCAGTTCCATCCATGTAGTTGCAAATGGCAAAATTTCATTCTTTTTGATTATTGGCGAGGATGCAGAGGAAGTGGATTTCTTGCATTGTTGGTCAGAATGCAAGCTGGTGCAACCACTCTGGAAAACAGTATGGAGGTTCCTCAAAAAATTAAAAATAGAACTACCCTACCACCCAGCAATTGCACTACTAGGTATTTATCCAAGGGATACAAGTATGCAGTTTCAAAGGGACACATGCACCCCAATGTTTATAGCAGCACTATCAATAATAGCCAAGTATTATTCTTAAATACAGGCAGATGAGGTATAGTGTAATATTATTGTTTTAAAAAGTTTAATAATATCTGTTCCCATAGCCAGCTAACGTCTCAGAAATACAAACAATTATAAGAGAACATTATGAAAAATTATAAGCCAACAAATTGGGCAATCTGGAAGAAATGGATAAAATCCCAAAAAGACACAATGGATCTAAACAGAAAAAAAAAAGAAAAGAAAAAGACAATTTGAACAGACCCATAAACACATATGGTATCAGTATAGATTAAAAGAAAACAAGATCCATATATATATAAATACTGCCTATAAGATACTCATTTTAGACTTAAAGGTATCATCAGAATGAAAGTGAGGGGATGGAGAACCATCTATCATGCTACTGGATGTCAAAAGAAAGCCAGAATAGTCATATAAGAAAAACTAGATTTAAACAATTTTTAATGTGGTTTTTTTTGAGAGAGAGAGAGAGACAGAGAATGAGCTGGGAAGGGACAGAATGAGAGGAAGACATGGAATCTGAAGCAAACTCCAGACTCTGAGCTGTCAGCACAGAACCTAACACAGGGCTTGAATCCATGGACCATGAGATCATGACCTGAGCTAAAATCAGATACTCAAACAACTGAGCCACCCAGGAGCCCCTCAGACAAACTAGATTTTAAAACAATGACTGTAACAAGAAATGAAGAAGGGTATTATATCAAAATTAAGGAGTCTATCCATCACGAAGACCTTACAATTGTAAATATATATTCCTCCAACTTCAGAGCACCCAAATATATAAACAAATTACTAACAAAAAGAAATATAATCATTCATAATAATAAAATAATAGTATGAGGTGTTACCCTTGCATTTACACAAATGGACACCTCATGAAAGCAGAAAATCAACAAGGAAATAATGGCTTTGAATGACACAATGGACTGGATGAACTGAACAGATATATTCAGAACATTACACCCTAAAGTAGCAGAACACATTCTTTTCAAGTGCACAGAGAACATTCTCCAGAACATATTAAATACTGGGTCACAAATGAGGCCTGAACAAGTACAAAAAGATAGACATCATACCAGGCATATTTTCAGACCAAAACGTTATGAAATTTGAAGTCAACCACAAGAAATTATTTGGAAAGATCACAATTACATGGAGGTTAAAAAACATTTTACTAAGTAATGCTAACCAGGAAATTTAGAAAGAAATAAAAAAATACATGGAAGCAAATGAAAATGAAAACATGACAGTCTAAAACATGTGGGATGTAGCAAAGGCAGTTTAATAGGAAAGTATATTGCAATACAGGTCTACTTAAAGAAGCAAGAAAAGTCTCAAATACACAACCTAACATTACACATAATGGAGCTAGAAAGGAAACAGCAAATAAAGCCTAAATCCAGCAGAAGAAGGGAAATAATAAAGATTAGAGCAGAAATAAATGATATAGAAACAAAAAAACAAACTAAAAACCAGAACAGAACAACAAAACTAAGAGCTCATTATTTGAAAAAAAAATTAATAAATTTCACAACTACTGGCCAGAGATATCAAAAGGAAAAAAATAATGCCCCAAATAAATAAAATTACAAAAGAAAGTGGAGAGATCACAGCTAACACCTCAGAAACACAAACAATTATAAGAGAACATTATGAAAAATTATAAGCCAACAAATTGGTCAATCTGGAAGAAATGGATAAGATCCCCAACATACAACAAATCAAAACAGAAACAGGAAAAAATAGACAATTTGAGCATACGCATAACCAGCAAATACACTGAATCAGTAATCTAAAATCTCCCAACAAGCAAAACTCCGGGGCCAGATGGCTTCCCAGGGGATTTCTACCAGACATTTAAAGAAGAGTTAATACCTAACAGGCTTACCTAACACAAAGAAGATAGAGATGTAGACAAAAAGCTAAGATGGATGAATTTGTCCCCCCCCAAAAGAATAAGAAGACTTCACACCTAGCAATCTAATAAAAAGATATATAAGTAATATGCCTGAACCAGAATTGAAAACAATAATCATAAGGATACTAGCTGGGCTTGAGAAAAGAATAGAAGACAACAAGAGGTCTGTTACCACAGATATGAAATCAAGAGAAAATAAAAAAATGCTATAACTGAGATATAAACCTGACTGAATGCAATGGTCACAAGGATGGAAGAAGCACGGGAACAGATAAGTTATATACAACATAAAATTAGGGAAAATAATGAATCCAGAAAGAAAAATATTGCATCATGAATGTACACATAGGGAACACAGTGATTCCATAAAGAATAATAGCATTAGAATCATAGGAGACCCAAAAGAAGAAGAGTGAAAAGGGGACAGAAGGTTTATTTCAGCAAACTATAGCTGAAAACTTCCCTAATCTGGGGAAGAAAACAGATGTTCAAATACAGGAGGCACAGACAAGTCCTATCAAAATCAACAAAGTCAGGCCAACAAATAGACATAGCATAGTAAAATTTGCAAAATACAGAGATAGAGAAAGAATCCTGAAAGCAGCAAGGGAAAAGAAATCCCTAACCTACAAGGGAAGACAAATCAGGTTAGCAGCAGATCTCTCCACAGAGACTTGGCAGGCCAGAGGGAGTGGCTTGATATATTAAATATGCTGAATGGGAAAATATGCAGCCAAGAACAATTTATCCAGCAAAACAGTCATTCAGAATAGAAAGACAGATAAATAATTTCCCAGACAAGCGAAAACTAATGGTGTTCATGACACTAAACCAACCCTGCAAGTTATATTAAAGGGGACATTTTGAAGGGGAAAGTAAGACCAAAAGTGACAAAGACTAGAAAGCAACAGAGAAAATCTTCAGAAACACCAACTTTATAGGTAATACAATGGCATTAAATTCATATCTATCAACAATCACTCTAAATATAAATGGACTAAATCCTCCAATCAAAAGACATAGGGTATCAGAATAGAAAAAAGATAAAACAAAACAAAACAAAACAAAACAAAACAAAACAAAAACCAAAAAAAAAAAAAAACAGGACACATCTATATGCTGCCCACAAAAGACTCATTTTAGATATAAATATGAATGAAGATTGAAAGTGAGTGGTTGAAGAACGATTTATCAGGCTAATGGAAGTAGGAAAAAAAAACAAAAGCCAGTGTACCCCTATTTATATCAGAAAAACTTGATTTTAAACTAAAGATTGCAGCAAGAGATGAGAAAGGCACTATATTATAATAAAAAAAGGTCTGGCCAAAAAGAAGACTTAACAAATGTAAATATATATAACCCAACTTGGTAGCACCCAACTATATAAATCAATTCATAACAAATATTAAGAAACTCATCCATAACAATACAATAATACTAGGGGACTTTAACATGCCACTTACAACAATGGACAGATCATTTAAGAAGGAAGTCTACAAGGAAACAATGACTTTGAATGACACACTAAACCAGATGGACTTAACAGATAAATTCAGAACACTTCTTCCTAAAGCAACAGAATACATATTCTGTTTGAGGGTACACAAAACATTTTTCAGAATAGATCACATAGTGTGTCACATATCGGGCCTGAACAAATACAAAAATATTGACAACAAAGCATGCATATTTTCTGACAACAACATTATGGAACTTGAAATAAACCACAAGAAAAAATTAGGAAGGACCTCAAATTCATGGAGGTTAAACAGTATGCCACTAAAGAATGAATGGGTTGTCCGGTGAATAAAGGAGAGAAAAAAAATACATGGAAGCAAATGAAAATGAAAGCATGACCATCCAATTACTTTGGGGATGCAGCAAAAGAAGTCCTAAGAGGGAAGTATAAAGCAATACAGGTCTACCTCAAGAAGCATGAAAATTCTCAAATATACAACCTAACCTTACACGTAATGGAGCTAGAATAGGAATGTCAAGTAAAGCCTAAATCCAGCAGAGAAAGAAAATAATAAAGAATAGAGCAGAAATAAATGATGTAGGGAAAAATAATAGAACGTATCAATGAAAGTAGGAGCTGATTCCTTGAATGATTAATAAAATTGAGAATTCTTAGCCAGAGTTGTTAAATGAAAGGGAAAGGACTCAAATAAATAAAATCATGAATGAAAGAGGAGAGTTAACAATCAACACCACAGAAACAAACAATTATAAGAGAGCATTATGATAAAAATTATATGCCAACAAATTGGGTAATCTGGAAGAAATGGATAAATTTCTAGAAACATGCAACCTACCAAAACAGAAACGGGAAGAAAGAGACAATTTGAACAGACTTATAACCAGGAAAGAAATTGAATCAGTAGGGAAAAATCTTTCAATAAACAAAATTCCATGGCCAGATGGCTTCCCAGGAGTATTCTACCAAACATTTGAAGATTTAATACCTACACTTTCAAACTGTTCCAAAAAATAGAAATGGAAGGAAAACTTCCAAAATCATTCTACAAACCCATAATAACCTTAATTCCAAAACTAGAGAAAGAATCACTAAGAAGGAGAATTAAAAGTCAATATCCTAATGAATTTGGATGCCAAAAGTCTAAACAAGATACTAGGAAATCAAATCCAACAGCATATTAAAATAATTATTCACTACGATCGAGTGGGATGCAGGGTTGGTTCAATACTCACAAATCAAGCAATGTGATACACTACAGTAATAAAGAAAAGATAAGGACCATATGATCCTCTAAATAGATTTAGAGGAAGAATTTGAAAAAAAAATGCAACATCCATTCTTTATAAAAACCCAAACAAAATAAGGATAGAGAACATACCTCAACATCATAAAGGCCATGTATGTAAGACCCACAGCCAATATAATCTTCAACAGAGAAAATCTGAGAGTTTTATTCTCTGCCAGGGAGAAGATAGGGATGTCCACCCTCACTACTGTTATTTAACATAATACTGGAAGTCCTAACTTCAGCAATCAGACAACAAAAATAAATAAAATCATTCAAATTGGCAAAGAAGAAGCCAAATTTTCACTATTCAGAGATGAATGATACTCTATGTAGAAAACCCAAAAGTTGGTAGAATTGATACACATACTCATCAAAGTTGCAGTATACAAAATCAATGTATGAAAATCGGTTTCATTTCTATACTCCAAAAATTACGCAGTAGAAAGAGAAATCAATGAATGGATCCCGTTTACAACTGCAAAAAAACCCGAAAGATACATAGGAGTAAACCTATACAAAGAGGTAAAAGATATGGGTTCAGAAAATTATAGAGGACTTATGAAAGCAATTAAAGGTGATACACCAAAATGGAAAAACATTTCATGCTCATGGATCAGAAGAAGAAATGTTGTTAAAATGCAAATACTACCCAGAGCAGTCTACACATTTAATGCAATCCCTATCAAAATACCAACAGCATTTTTCATAGAACTAGAACAATCCTAAAATTTGTGTGGAACCACAAAAGACCTCATATAGCCAAAGCAATCTTGAAAAAGTAAAGCAAACCTGGAGATCTCAATTCCAGACTTCAAGCTATATTGCAAAATTGTAATCATCAAGATATTATGATACTGGTGACAAAACAGACAGAGATCAATGGAATAGAAGAGGTCACAGAAATGGATCCACAGCTATATGGTCAGCTAATCTTCAACAAAACAGGAATGAATATCCAGTGGAAAAAATAAAGTCTCTTCAAAAAATGGTGTTGGGAAATATGGACAGTAACATGCAGAAGAATGAAACTGGACCACTTTCTTACACCATACGCAAAAATAAATTCAAAATGGATGAAATACCTAAATGTGAGACAGAAAACTACCAAAATCCTAGAGAAAACAGGCAGCCTCCTCTTTGAAACTAGATGTAGAAACTTCTTTTTTTAACGTTTTTGTTATTTATTTTTGAGACATAGAGAGACAGAGCATGAACAGGGGAGGGGCAGAGAGAGGGGGAGACACAGAATCTGAAGCGGGCTCCAGGGTCTGAGCTTTCATCACAGAGCTCGACACGGGGCTCGAACTAATGAAGTGTGAGATCATGACCTGAGCTGAAGTTGGACGCTCAACTGACTGAGCCACCCAGGCGCCCCTGGCTGTAGAAACTTCTTAATAGACTCATCTGTGGAGGCAAGGGAAATAAAAGCAAAAATGAACTATTGAGAGTTCATCAAGATAAAAAGCTTCTGCACAGTGATGGAAATGATAAAAAAAAACTGAAAGGTAACCTACAGATAGGGAGAAGATAATTTAAAATGACATATATGATAAACGGTTAGTGTTCAATATGTATAAAGAACTTATTAAACTCAACATCCAAATAAGAAACAGCCCAGTTAAAAAAATGAGCAGAAGGCCTAAATAGACACTTTTCCAAAGACTGCATCCAGATGGCAGTCTGGATATATATATATATATATATATATATATATATATATATATATAATGGAAAATCACTGAGCCATCAAAAAGAATGAAAACTTGCCACTTACAACAATGTGGATGGAGCTAGAGTGTACTATACTAAGCAAAACAAGTCAGAGAATAACAAATAGCATATTATTTCACTCATATGTGGAATTTAAGGAAAAAAAACAGATGAACACAAAGGAACAGGGAAAAATAAAGTGAGAGACACAAACCATAAGTGGCTCACCTATAGAAAGCAAACTTAGGGTTGAAGGAACAGAGGTGAGTGGGGGATGGGATGAATGAGTGATGGGTATTAACAGGAGCACTTTATGTGATGAACACTGGATATTTTATGTAAGTGATAAATAACCAAATTCTACTCCTGAAACCAATGTTACATTACATATTAACTAACTATAATTTAAATAAAAATTGAAACAAAAAGGAAAAAAATCAGTAGTGGGGCCTTCTTTTTGGTGTATGAGACTTAATTTGGAGGGAATCAACCTGCTGCAAAGGCTATGGTGTTGAGTGCAGCTGGACAGTCCAAGGTATGTTATTCAGAGGCCACAGAAGATGATAATGTGCCAGCAGTCTGATCAAATAATGCTCTGAAAATCAAGATTCCATGTGTGAGGTGAAAAGACAACATTGGGTACAACTGTAAAAGTTCTCAGAGATAAGTCTTTTCAGTGCATATGTCCAGCCAGTCTGGGAACAAGAAATATGGAGTTGGTACTCTTTTATGAAGATCTTTATAGCTCTAGTAAGAGCTAGACTGTATTTCCTGGTCCCAAATAAGCAAGCTGTACATTCAAGACAAGCTGAGTCCTACAGGATACCAAAGGAAGATTTAGGATTCCTGGGAAAACTACCAAGTCATAGTAAACCCAGAAGCTTAATGTTGTCAGTGTAGATGTCAGGAATACTGTAACTCAGAAATCATAGAGATGCCCAGGGTTTTCTTCTCAGGTGCCCTGTATTCTGGGTCCTGTTGGCCAAGTGACTAATGAGAGCCTGGTGCTGCAGATGAGTCCCCAAATTGAACCCTGCTTATGGGAGCAGGGGAAGACAAAGGCTACATAAATGAGCCAAAGACTGTCATCTGATAGTCAAGAACTAGCAGCACTGGTATCTCCTGGAAGCTCACTAGAAATGCAGAATCTGAAGTCTCACACAAGACCCACTGATTCAGGATATCCATTTTATTAATATCTCCCAAGTATTGTTTGCATATTTAAGTTTGAGAAGGACTGGTCTAGACCAGTGCTACCAAGCACCTCAGAGCTTTAATGATGATTCTCCAAAAAGCTACTGCATTGCTGGATTATATAGTAGGTTCCACTGGAAAGCTTCTTTGACTTCTCTTGGTACGACCCAAGTCAAATTTCAGAACTGAAAAGAAACTCAGAGAACCTATATTTCATGCTCTCATTTTACAGGTGAGGAAGCCAAGTCCCATATGGGTAAAGTGACTTGATCAATGCCACAACTTATTAGTGACAAAAATAGGAATGATGACCTGAGTCTTCTAGTTCTTTGTATGGATTTCTTTATAACATGCATATAATTAGCTGCCTCCTAATTAATAAAACATTGAGTACATATTAAAAAAATAGTTGTCAGAGACAAATTTTAGTTTAGTTGTCAGTGGCAAACTTTAAGGGAAACTGAAAAACACTCAAACTCTAGACAGTTTTCTTTTTTGCAGATTAGAAATAAATGCAGCCATAACTAGGCTATTTAACTTGCTAATCATCTATTGTTTATTGGGGAAAAACACATCAAGTTCCTTTTGCCGTCTTCTATAACACAAAATCTAGAGAGGCTTTTATCAAAGGACAATCAATTCAGTTTTTGGTTTGTATCTGGTAACTGAACCAAAGTTAGGGCAGCCTTTCCATCACTCTCCTGGTTCAAAAATATCATTGCTTCCTCTTCCACATTAATAGTTATATTTATCATACAAACGTATATCTTAAACTTCTAAAGAGTAATTCAGCCAACTCTTCCTTTAGGAGACAATAGTTATTCTGTGTTTTTATTTTATTTTTTTTTTAAATTTTTTTCAACGTTTATTTATTTTTGGGACAGAGAGAGACAGAACATGAACAGGGGAGGGGCAGAGAGAGAGGGAGACACAGAATCGGAAACAGGCTCCAGGCTCTGAGCCATCAGCCCAGAGCCCGACGCGGGGCTCGAACTCACGGACCGCGAGATCGTGACCTGGCTGAAGTCGGACGCCTAACCGACTGCGCCACCCAGGCGCCCCATGTGTTTTTATTTTTAAGTTTATTCATTTATTTTGAGAGAGAGATAGTGGGTGTGCACACAAATGGGAGAGGGGCAGAGAGAGAGGGAAAGAAGGAATCCCAAGCAGGCTCTGTGTTATCAGGAAAGAGCCTGATCCAGAGCTCAAACTCACAAACCCTGAAATCATGACCTAAGCTGAAATCAAGAGTTGGATGCTCAACTGACTGAGCCACCTAGACACCTTTAGTTGTGTTGTTTTTTAACCAACATGTTCTAAATAGGGAAGTGATTATTTCCAAATTTAATATCCAGTGCTTTTTAAGATTAAACCCTCTCAAATCCTGTGCCCCACCATCTAGGTATATTTTTAAATGATCATTTTCTCTTCTATTGTATTATGCTTTTGGCTTTTCACAGCTTTAAAAAAAATTTCAATTGATTACTTAAGGGCAGAAAACTTACACTTGACAGGGTTGTGACTAGTGCCCAGATTTTCTTTGTTCTTCAGAATGACCTTCCCTGCCCCAAGGGTCAGTGGTAGGGTTAGGAAGATAGTTACCACATTGTTTAGAAAGGTATTCAAATCATGGGGCTGAAATAATTTTGTATAGGTTAATATTAGGATCATGCTTACATGTCAGAACCAAGCTGTGATCTCTGCCCCAAAACAATACAACACACCAATATAAAAATATCTTCTTTGCATTAAAATCATTATAAATGACTACCCTCTAATAAATGTTAATCCTTTTAGGAATTAAATGTCTTTATCTTTGTATTTTCTTCAGTTCCAAGCATAATACTTTACACATTATAGTTACTTTGATGCATATGTAATGAAATAACTAATAACCTATAAGTCACAGTGTTAGCATAGTGTATGAAATTAGAATTTAATACAAATAAGCTATTTTCATAAATTTTTAGTGATCCAAAACATTTAATCTAATCATTAAGTGATGACATGCTAATTACAGAAAATTAAAAATATATAGTACATATAAAGGAAGGAATAAAAATGACTTGAATATAGCTGTTAAAATTCTAGTGGTATATTTCCTTCTCTCTCTCTTTCCTGGAAAGGGGCGCCTGGGTGGTTCAATCGATTAAGCAGCCAACTTCGGCTCAGGTCCTCATCTCACCGTCCGTGTGTTTGAGTTCTGCATCAGGTTCTGTGCTGACAGCTCAGAGCCTGGAGACAGTTTCAGATTCTCTGTCTCCCTCTCTCGACCCTCCCCTATTCATGCTCTGTCTCTCTCTGTCTCAAAAACAAATAAACATTAAAAAAAATTAAAGATATATTCCTGGAAATGGGATAGTGATATCAAGTAGTGTGAAAATTTGTGAGGCAATTGGCATATAATGCCAATTTATTTTCCAAAATTTTGTAAAACATACAATTTAAAATTCTACTGGTAGTTCATTATAGTATTTTCTCCCAAAATCTGTATTAGTTTAGAAAAAAATTGTTACAGGGGCGCCTGGGTGGCTCAGTCGGTTGAGCGTCCGACTTCGGCTCAGGTCATGATCTCACAGTCCGTGAGTTCGAGCCCCGCGTCAGGCCCTGTGCTGACAGCTCAGAGCCTGGAGCCTGCATCAGATTCTGTGTCTCCCTCTCTCTCTGCCCCTCCCCTGATCATGCTCTGTCTCTCTCACGCTCCAAAATGAATAAATGTTTAAAAAAATTTAAAAAAAGAAAAAAGTTACATTAAAATATGTCATGTTAATATGTTAAACAAAAAGTAAAATTTCAGATAAAAATCCAAATATAGTTAATTCTTGAAGAACATGGGTTTGAATTTCATTAGTCCACTTATACATGGATTACTTTTGGTAAATACAGTACAGTACTATAATTGTATTTTCTCTTTCTTATGTTTTTTTTTAATTATATCTTATTTTCTCCAGCTTACATTATTGTTAGAATACATTGTGTAATAAATATACAAAACATGTATTAATTGACAGTTTATATTATCAGTAAGGTTACCAGTCAACAGTAGGCTATTAGTTTTGGGGAAGTCAAACATTATACATGGAGTTTTGGCTGCACAGGAAATCAGTACCCCTAACCCTGGTGTTGTTGAAGGATCAACTGTATATCAATAACATTAATTGTAAATGGATTAAGTAATCCAATCCGATGGCAGAGATAGTCAAACTGGAAAAAAATAATCAAATTGTGATGTATAGAGAAGTCATAAAGATATGACTAAATTGAAAATAAAGGATGGAAAACATGTATCATACAAACAGCTATCAGAAAAGAGTTAGAATATCTATATAAATATCAGATAAAATAGACTAAAAGAAAAAAGAGGAACATTTTACAATGGTAAAGGAATCAATCCATTAGGATGGCATAAAGACTATAAATACATATGTACCTATTAAAGAAGCACCCAAATACATAAATCGAAAACTGTCAGAATGTGGGGGATAAGCTTAGGAATTCCCTGAGTCTGCACTGATGGGTTAGCAAGGCATAAAGAATTACAAGCCATAAGATGCTCAAACCCAAGTTTGGGTAAAAAAGATTAAGCCCCCAGAATAGAGTAGGGGGGCAAGGGCCCACAGAATCAAGAGGGGGAAAAGGCCCCCAATAGAAAGGTATATGAGGTAAACGAGATTAGGCATTCAGGGCAAAATGTCCCCCAATTTAGTACTATAGCAGAAAGCTGCTTTCACAGGAGGGAAGGACCAAATTAGGCAAACAGGTAAATAGGGCTATAGACCACTTCCCAAGGGGTGAAGCTGCCCAGAGCAGAGCTGATTAACAAAAGAAAGGTGCCTTGTGATCCCTGAGGTTACCTGCTCTATATGTCTTATCCCTTAAGCTAGCTAAGATAAACAGACACAGCACCTCCTGTCTGACATTAACAACTGTCTGGCCATCTGCCCAGAGTCAGGATTTTGGTTTATATTGACCCAAACCCCTAACACCTTATATCTTCAAAACCCTCTTTCCTTCATGCCCATGAGTTAATGTTCACTGATTCATTGTCTCTTTATGCACACCCACCATGTTTGTGAGCCTTCTGATCTTAATAAATACAGAGCAAGAACCTTATTTGGGGCTTTTGTCTTTTCCCAGACATTAGCCATCTCTAGCTTTTAATCCTGCATTCACTTTCTTGCTGTCCAAGACAGAAATTTATACATAGAATCTATGACAACAGAAATTAAGAGTAAAATAGACAATTTAATAATAAAAGTTAAGGACTTCAATAACTCATTATCAGTGATTGCATAGAGCTGCTAGGGAGACTATCAACAAGAAATAGAATACCTAACCAACACTATAAGCCAAGTAGATGTAGCATAAATCTATGGAATATTGAAGCTCCGCTAAAACCGAATACAGTTTACCTTTGAGTTTGAACTGCCTGGGTCCATTTATATGAATTTTTTTTCAGTAAATATACTGGAAAAATGTTTTGAGATTGTGACAATTTCAAATAACTTCAAGATTAATCATGTAACCTAGAAATATTGAAAAAAATAAGAAAAAGTTAGGTATGACATGAATTTATAAAATATACATAGGGACTAATCTATTTTATCATCTACTACCATGAAATATGCACAAATCTGTAATAAAAAGTTAGAATTCTGGGACACCTGGGTGGCTCAGTTGGTTACGCGTCCAACTTCAGCTTAGGTCATGATCTCTCGGTCTATGAGTTCTAGCCCTGTGTCAGGCTCTGTGCTGACAGCTCAGAGTCTGGAACCTGTTTTGGATCCTATGTCTCCCTCTCTCTCTGCCCCACCCCTGCTCCTGCTCTGTCTCTCTCTGTCTTTCAAAAATTAAATAAATATTAAAACTTTTTTTTTAAAAAGTTAAAATTTATCAAAAATTATGCGTATGGGGCTCCTTGGTGGCACAGTCAGTTAAGTGTCTGACTTGATTTTGGCTGAGGTCATGAACTCACAGTTTCTGAGATTGAGCCCCATGTCAGGCTCCATGCTGGCAGTGTGGAGCCTGCATGAAATTCTCTCTCTCTTCCTCTTTCTGCCCCTCCCCTGCTCATGCTTCTCACTCAAAATAAATAGATAAACCTTAAAAACAAACTTATGTACACAAAGACAGACCATATATAGAGTCATATGTTGTTAAGAGAAATGTAAAAATTCGCTATTAAATCATAACTGCATAAAATTAACTTAGTACATACTATAGTACTGTAATAATTTCATAGCCATTTCCTGTGGCTATTGCATTGAGCTCATCATTGCGCATCTGCTTAAAATGCTATGCAAGCTAATCATTTCTGCATGAGCAGTTTGTATCTCTAGTAAATTGTGTATCATACTAAAAAGTGATCCCTTGTGGTTCATGTGTATTTTTCATCATGTTTAGTGAAATACTGTAAATCTTGAATAACATTATGGGGCTCATACAAAATGCCAGTAGTGATGCTGTCATTGCTCTCAAGAAGTAGGGAAAGGTCATGACATTACAAGAAAAAGTTGAATTAATTGATATATAGCAGATATTTAAAGGCAAATGAACCTAGCTTAAAGGTCATTGTGAAAAAAGAAAATGAAACTCATGAAGCCATTGCTGACATTATGCCACAAGGTGAAAAACCTTGTACTTTTGCTAAATACCTTTTTATCTTGTATTGAAAATGCAGCTATTATATGGGTGCAAGATTGTTATTAAAAAGGCATACCTGTAGATAATAATATAATTACAGTAAAAGCAAAGTCATTACATGAGAGCAAAGCAAAAGGAAGGTGAAGATCTAAAGCTGAAGTGTTAATGCCAACAAAGAATGGTTTGATAATTTTAGAAGGGGATTTGGCTTAAAAAATGTCAGGATAACAGAAGAATAAACTTCTGTCAATCAGGAGATAGCAGATGAGTTCAGATACATTTAAGAAAACCATTGAAGAGAAAGGATATGTGCCTCAAAAGGTTTTTACTTATTTTATTATTATTATTTTATTGCTGTTATTATTATTATTATTATTATTATTAGGTTTATATCCAAGTTAGTTAACTTATAATGTAATAATGATTTCTGGGAGAGAATTTAGTGATTCTTATTTACTTATTACACATAACATCCAATGCTCATCCCAACAATGTCCTCCTTAATGCCCTTTGCCTATTTAGCCATTCCCCACCTACACCCCTTCAGGAACCCTCAGTTTGTTCTTTGTATTTAAGAGTCCCTTATGGTTTGTTTGTCTTCCTTTATGTTTTTATTTTATTTTTGCTTCCCTTACCTTATGTTCATCTGTTTTGTATGTTAAATTACACATATGAATGAAGTAATGCCATTTTTGTCTTTCTCTGACTTATTTCACTTAGCATAATACCTTCTAGTTCGATCCATGTTGTTGCAATGACAAGATTTCATTCTTTTTGATTGCTGAGTAAAATTCCATTATCTATATCTATATCTATATCTATATCTGTATCTATATCTATATCTCACATCTTCTTTATCCATTCATCAGTTGATGGACAATTGGGCTCTATCCATACTTTATTATGGAAAATATTATTATGGATAGCGCTGCTATAAACAATGGGGTGCATGTGCCCCTTTGAATCACCACTCCTGTATCCTTTGTATAAATATTTAGTCGTGTAATTGCTGGGTTATAGGGTAGTTCTATTTTTAATTTTTTGAGGAACCTCCATACTATTTTCCAGAGTGGCTGCATCAATTTGCATTCCCACCAGCAGTGAAAAAAAGTGCCTCTTCCCTTGCATCCTCACCAATATCTGTTGTTGCCTGAGTTGTTAATTTTAGCCATTCTGACCGGCATGAAGTCGTATCTCATTGTGGTTTTTAATTGTATTTCCCTGATGATGGGTGATGTTGAGCATTTTTTCATGTGTCTGTTATCCATCTGGGCATCTTCTTTGGATAAGTGTCTATTCATGACTTTTGCCTATTTATTCACTGGATTATTTGTTTTTCTGTATGTTGAGTTTGATAAGTTCTTTATAGATTTTGGATACTAACCCTTTATCTGATATGTCATTTGCAAATATCTTCTTCCATTCTGTCAGTTGCTTTTTAGTTTTGCTGATTGTTTCCTTCACTGTGTAGAAGATTTTATCTGGATGAGGTCTCAATAGTTCATTTTTGTTTTTGTTTCCCTCACTTCTGGAGACATGTCAAGTAAGAAATTGCTGTGGCCAAGGTCAAAGAAGTTGTTTCCAGTTTTCTCCTCTAGGATTTTGATGGCTTCCTGCCTTACATTTAGGTCTTTCATCAATTTAGAGTTTATCTTTGTGTATGGTGTAAGAAAGTGGTCCAGGTTCATTCTTCTGATGTCACTGTCCAATTTTCCCAGCCCCATTTGCTGAAGAGACTGTCTTTTATTCATTGGATGGCTTTTCCTGCTTGTCAAAGATTAGTTGGCCATACATTTGTGGGTCCATTTCTGCATTCTCTATTCTGTTCCATTGATCTGAGTGTCTTTTGTGTCAGTAATATACTGTCTTGATGATTACAGCTTTGTAATTCAACTTGAAGTACAGAATCGTGATGCCTCCAACTTTTTTTTTTCAAGATTGCTTTGGCTATTTGGGTTATTTTTTTCTGGTTCCATAGAAATTTTAGTACTGTTTGTTCTAGCTCTGTGAAGAATGCTGGTGTTATTTTGATAGAGATTGCCTTGAATATGTAGATTGCTGTGGGTACTATCAGCATTTAACAATATTTGTTCTTCTAATCCATGAGTATGGAATGTTTTTCCATTTCTTTGTGTCTTGAATTTTTTTGTAAGTTTTCCATAGTTTTCAGTTTATAGATTTTTCACCTCTTTGGTTAGGTTTATTCCTAGGTATTTTGTGGTTTTTGGTGCAATTGTAAATGGGATTGATCCCTTGATTTTCCTTCTGATGCTTCATTATTGGTGTATAGAAATGCAACTTATTTCTGTGCATTGATTTTATATCCTGTGACTTTGCAGAATTCATAGAACACTTCTAGCAATTTTTTGGTGGAGTCATTTGGGTTTTTTACATAGAGTATCATGTCATCTGTGAAGAGTGGAAGTATGATTTCCTCCTTACTGATTCGGATGCAATATATTTCTTTGTGTTGTAAAATTGCTGAGGCTAGGACTTCCAACACTATGTTGAATAACAGTGTTGAGTATGGACATCCTTGTCATGTTCTTGACCTTAAGGGGAAAGCTCTCAGGTTTTCCCTGTTGAGGATCATATTAACAGTGGATCTTTCATATATGGCTTTTATGATTTTTAGGTGTGATCCTTCTATCCCTACTTTGATTTTTTTAATTAAAAAATGATGCTGCACTTTGTCAAATGCCTTCTCTGCATCTTTTGAGAGGATCATGTGTTTCTTATCCTTCTCTTATTAATGAGATGTTCACATTGATTGATATGCAGATATTGAACCAGGCCTGCATCCCAGGAATAAATCTCATTTGATGATGATGAAAAATTATTTTAATGTATTGTTGGACCTGGTTTGCTTCTATCTTTTTGAGAAGTTTTGCATCCATGTTCATTAGGGAAATTGGTCTGTAGTTCTTCATTTTAGTTGGGTCTTTGGTTTTGGAATCAAGGTAATGCTGGCATAGTAGAATGGGTTTAGAAACTTTCCTTTCATTTCTATTTTTGGGTACAGTTTCAAGAGAATAGGTGTTACCTCTTCTTTACATGTTTGGTAGAATTTTCCTGGAAAGCCATTTGGCCCTGGATTCTCATTTGTTGGGATATTTTTAAAAATAGTTTTTGTTAAATGTTTATTTTTTAGAGAGATAGAATGCAAGCAGGAAGGGACAGAGCGAGAGGGAGACACAGAATCTGAAGTGGGCTTCAGGCTCTGAGCTGTCAGCACAGAGCCCGATGTAAGGCTCAAACCCATGAATTGTGAGACCATGACATGAGCTGAAGTTGGTCACCCAACCAACACTTCTCTCTCTCTCTCTCTCTCTCTCTCTGTTAACTGGAGAAAAAACATATCAGCCTATTATTACAGGTAACTGTTTTTTTAATAACATAACAATGCTTTCAATACTTTATTATGAACATAACTCTAATACTGTATGCCATAAAAATATTATAACAGTTACAGGTAACTGTTATTACAGTTAACTGTTTATTACAGGTAACTGTTTTTTTAATAATGTAATAATGTTTTCAATACTTTATTATGAACATAACTGTAATACTGTATGCCATGAAAATATTTTAACAATTGAACAATTCATTAATTCGTGTATAGGCTAGGCTACCATGAAGCAATTGTACTGATTACATTAAGCTAACATAAAGCAATCATATTGCTGCTCCTTCATTGTCAATGCATGAATCGCTATATCTGTGAATATACATTTATTTCCCATATTACTTATGTATTTATTTAATTATTTTTTTAATTTTTTTAATGTTTACTTATTTTTGAGAGAGAGAGGGAGAGAGAAGGCAAGGAGGGCCAGAGGGAGAGGGAGGCACAGAATTCACAGCAGGCTCCAAGCTCTGAGCTGTCAGCACAGAGCCCCATATGGGGCTCAAACCCATAAACAGTGAGATCATGACCTGAGCTTAAGTCGGACACAACTGACTGAGCCACCCGGTGTTACACATGTTAGTTTTAAAAATAATTTCTATTGTAAAAATTAATTTCTAGTATTAGTAATACATATGAGATTAACAGCATTTTGTATTATATAAGACAATATTGATATAGGTACTGACAGACAATTCATCTTGTAAACAGATGATGTAAACTTACAGTATAGATAAATACAGCACAATACTATAAGAATATTTTCTCTTTCTTATAATTTTCTTAATAATATTTTTTCCAGATTATGTTATAAGAGTGCAGCATGTAATATATATATGAAATATGTGCTAATTTACTCTTTGTTATCAGCAAAGCTTCCAATCGACAGTAGGCTATAAGTAGCTAGGTTTTAGGGGAGTCAAAAGTTACATGTGGGTTCTTAACTGCACAGAGGTTGGCAACTCTAACTCTTGTGTTGTTCAAAGGTCGACTGTATGTATTCTTCTCAAAAACAAATGAAACAACCCCCAGTATAGATCAGATTCTAGGCAATAAGTCAAATTTCAATACATTTAAAGGGATAGAAATAACACAAAGTGTGTTTTCCTAGTATAATGGAATGAAATTAGAAATAAATATAGTATGAAAACTTTGTGAATCTCACACATATGTGGAAACAAAAGAAAGCACTTTAAATACTCAGTGAGTCAAAGAAGAAAACAGAAGGGTAACAAGAAAATAGCTTTAGATGAATAAAAATGAAAGCCCAACATACTAAGGTTGTGAAATGCAGCTAACACATTGCTTAGAGGGAAATTTGTAGCTTTAAATGCCTCTAGTAAGAAAGAAACAAGATTTGGGGCACCTGGGTGGCGCAGTCGGTTAAGCGTCCGACTTCAGGCAGGTCACGATCTCGCCGTCCGTGAGTTCGAACCCCGCATCAGGCTCTGGGCTGATGGCTCGGAGCCTGGAGCCTGTTTCCGATTCTGTGTCTCCCTCTCTCTCTGCCCCTCCCCCGTTCATGCTCTGTCTCTCTGTCCCAAAAAAATAAAACCGTTGAAAAAAAAAAAAAAAAAGAAACAAGATTTCAAATAGACGACCTAGACTTCCATTTTAAGACACTGGAAAAAAAAAAAAAAAAAACTAAATCCAAAGCCAGGAGAAGTAAGTAAATAAAGAAGAAATTGCATCAGAGACTCATAAAATGGAGTTTAGAAAAACATTAGAATCAATTAAACCAAAATTTAGTTCTTTGGAAACAGCAACAAAATTGACAAACATTTAATTAGATTGACCAAAGGAAGAAAAGAGAAGTCTCACATTACTAGAATCAGAAAGAGAGGACATCAGAATTGAAATTATACATATAAAATTATTTTAAAAATATGAACAATTGTACACCAATGAATTAGATAAGTTAGATAAAAGGATAAATTTCTAGAAAGATACAAACTACAAAAACTAAATCATGAAGAAATATACATTATGAATGGACCTTTAACCAGTGAAGAAATTTAGTCATCTATAGACTATCGACAAAGAAAATTTCATTCCAAGATGGCTTTACTGCTGAGTTCCACCAAATGTTTAAAAGAAAATTAACAGTAATTCTTCATGAAATCTTCCAAAATATAGTAAAGGAGGGAACTGCCTGACTCATCTTATGAAGACAGCATTACCCTGATGTCCCATTCAGACAAAGAAATCACAAAGGAGGAAAACAACAAACAAACTCTAAAGACTAGTATATTTTATGGAGATGAGCACAAAAATCCTTTAGCAAACAAAATACTAGCAAACAAAATCTAAAAAATATATAAAATAAATATACACAATTACTAGGTGGAATTTATGCCAGGATCTTAAGTTTGGTTTAACATCTGAAAATTAATTAATGAAATATATCATTCACAGAGAATAAAACAACAAAACATCACATGCTCATCTCAATAAATATGAAAAAGCACTTGACAAATTCCAATGCCTTTATAATTTAAAAAAAATCTCACAACAGGGGCACATGGGCAACTCAGTCAGTTGAACATCTGACTTGACTTTGGTTCAGGTCATGATTCCACGGTCATGGGATTGAGCCCCATAGCATGGTGCCTTCTTGGGATTCTCTCTCTTTCTCCATCTGCCTCCCCACCCCCTAGCTCTCTGTATCTAATGTGTGTGTGTGTGTGTGTGTGTGTGTGCATAAATTAAAAAAAAAAAGAAATTGACAAGCTAATTCTAAAATTTAAATGGAATTCTAATGGAATAAAAATAGTTAAAACAATGTTTTAAAAAATGTTCATTTATTTATTTTGAGAGAAAGAGAGAAGTGGAGGGCCAGAAATAGAGGGAGAGAGAGAATCCCTCTATGTGTTGTGTTAACACACAACCCAATGTGGGGCTTGATCCTATGAACCAAGAGATTATAACCTGAGCCAAAATCAAAAGTTGGACCTTCAACCGACTGAAACACCCAGGCATCCCTAAAACAATCTTGAAAAAGAAGAACAAAGTAGGAGTATTTATACTTCTTGATTTCAAAATGACTACAAAGCAGCTGTAATCAAGACAGTGTGATGCTGACACAAGGACAGACATAGAGATCAATGGAATAAAACCAAGAGTCCAGAAAAAAACCTATAGAGCTATGGTCAACTGATCTTCTACAGTGGTTCCAAGACCATTCAATAGGGAAAGAATCATATTTTCAACAAATGGTGCTGTGGTAATAATAGCTATTTAGAAAAGAATTAATTTCTCCCCATCTCAGACTACATAAAAACTAATTCCAAATAGATCAAAACCTAAATTTAAAAGCTAAAGCCATAAAGTCTTAGAAAAATATATTTTCATGACCTTTGATTTGGCAAAGTATTCTTATCTATGACATCAAAAGCATGAGAAACAAACAAACAAAATAGATTCATTGGACTTTATCAAAATTAAAGCCTTTTGTGTTTTAAAGGACACCATAAAGAAAGTGAAAAGACAACCCACACAATGGCCTAAAATATTTGCAAATCACTTATCTGATAAGGGATTTGTATGCAAAATATATAAATAAATCTTACACTCATTGATAAAAAAAGGACATCACAATTTACAAAGAGGAAAGGATATGAATAAACACTTCTCCAAGGAAGAAATACAAAATTGCCAATAAGCACACAAAAAGACTTTCAACATCATTAGTTATCAAGGAAATGCAAATCAAAATCACAATGAGATTCCACTTTACACTTACTAGAATGGTTAGAATCAAAAAGTCGTATGATAGTAAAAGTTGACAGGGATGTGGAGAAAATAAAACCCTCATACACTGCTAGTGCGAATGTAGCCATCTTGGAAAAGGCTGGCAGTTCCTCGAATGATTAAGCATAGTATTACCATATAATCCAGCAATTCTTCTCCTAAGTATATACCTAAAATAAATAAAAGTGTATGTCCACACAAAAACTTCTATGTGAATTTTTTCAGCAGCACTATTCATTATTGGAAAAGGGTAGAAACAACCCAAATGTCTATCACATGAGAAATAGATAAACAAAATGTGGTATATTCATATAATGAAGTATCATTTGGCCTTAAAAAGAAATGAAGTACTGACACATGCTTCAACATGGCTGAATTTTGAAAGCATTATGCTAAGTGAAAGAAACCAGTCACACAAGAGCATATATTGTGTGATTCGATTTTTATGGAAGTCCAGAATAAAAAAAATCTATAGATTAGTGATTGCTTAGGGGAAAGGGAGGGATGAGGAGTAGAGGGTGATAGCTAAAAGGTACAGAGGTTTCTTTTTTGTTGATGAAAATGTTTTAAAGACAATTGTGGTGATAGTCGCAGATATGTAAGAATATGCTAAAAACATTGAGTTGTACACTTTAAATGGGTAAATCGTATGGTGTATGAATTATATCTCAATAAACATATGATATGTCATCTTAAATTGAAATTTTTTTTCATATCATCTGTTCCTAAAACTGTAGATTGTTTTTGAGTACCATTGATAAAACTACAATTACCAAAAAATGCTTTTTGGAGAAATCACATGCCAACCCAGTTCTGCATGTTTGGACTTAAAAAAAAAAATTATTCACAGAATTAAGATAATTCGCGTACTGTCCTTTTGTTCTTTTAGGGATAGGTTTTAGTAGGAATTATAAAAGAAATATTACACATTCTCTTTGCAGTTATCTATGCAGCAGCATTTTTAACCAGGGTCCCTGAATTTTTAGAAAAAATTGTATCAATATTTGTTTTTACAGGTAGATAATCTTTATTTTTTAGCCCCTCCAAGGGGTTCATGAGCTCTCCTTGCCCCCAAAATGGTTAGAAAACAGAATCAGGGAATCAATAGACATCACCCCAGGAAGTTCTTCCCAGTGTCTCTGATTTTAGGGCTGAAGAATGCTAGACACTTAGTTTAGTGAATGGAAATGGAAACTTAATTTGATTATTATATAAAGAGAAAAAATGATATATCTATCTCTTGTATTAACTTGCTTGAATTGCAATTTATATAGAGTTTGTATAGAATACAGATATATATGTATTTAGTCCATATCATATGTTATAAATTTTACAACATTTTGTTTTAGTTCAGTGTGATTACATTATGAATATCAAAATTCTTTATTGGAAGAAATTATTACATTCATTTGTGATTTATAGTGGTGTTTAGTATGCAAAGCCTGGCCTATGGGCAGCAAGCATATTTTACACTTCAGACATAACTATGGCAGGATTGTCATGGAGAGTTTGGTCTCATCTAGCCTCTGGAAAGAGTTACTAACACAGTGGTTCACAATTTCATTTTGCAACAAGAGTTACTTGCAGTGGTGGGTAAGAAAGATGCTTGTAAGAAGTGGTTGAAAAGGGGTAAAAGTTACAAATATCGGGCCTCCCTACAAATGTTTAGAAGATCTTTGGTGAAACTCAGGTATCTGAATTTTTGAACATCCTCAGGTGATACTAATGAAGTTTGTTCTGACCTTGTTTGACAAACACTGTTCTAACTCCTTGTAATATTTGATTCAAATAGGATAATTTTATGAAGTAAAAGGAAAACATTTAGAATTATAATCTATCCTCCAAATCAGCTCACCTCCCTTCTCCTTCAAATCTGAACTTCATAAACTGTGGGTTTTTTTTTTCATTTTTTATGATGTTGCTTTAATCCTATGGAAAATGGTTTAGATCAGGTTTAGAAAGGGTACTCATGTTGAGTCTCCTGATGCATTCAGATATCCTGTAATATAACATGTAATAAAACCTTAAATGTCAATTCACTGCCTTCTCCAACTTTTTAATAGAAACTGGCTTATATCCAACACTTTCAGGGTGATTACCAGCGTGGAATGCCAATTCCTGTACAACATTAATTAATGGTCTTGTGTTCTATCATAAATACCCAGAGCTTGGCATTCCTCTCTTCAGCCGCACTAAAATGCACACATTCTAAGGTAAGAAATCTTCTAGCCATGACTCTAATATCAACCGCACTTTAGTCAGGTCATCTGACAGATGGTCACATGATCCTGATTTAAGATTTAAGACTAATATAGCTTTTGCCATGTGCTGGAAATGGTTACAAGTGCTTTATAAACATTAATCCATTTAAACGTAACAACAGTTTGATGGTTTAGATATCCTTATAATTATCAATTAACATAGAAGGAAACTGAAGCACAAAGAATCTAAATCACACAGTGATGAAACTATGAAACTTGGATTCATAACCTGGCAGTCCATCTCCAATTGTATACCACCATACTCTATCACGTTTCAGCATACTTTTTTTTATTTAATTTCTTTTTGATGTTTATTTATTTTTGAGAGAGACAGAGACAGAATGTGAATGGGTTGGGTCAGAGAGAGAGGGAGGCACAGAATCTGAAGCAGGCTGCAGGCTCTGAGCTGTCAGCACAGAGCCTGATGCAGGGCTCAAACTCACGAGCTGTGAGATCATGACCTAAGCCGAAGTCGAAATCTCAACCAACTGAGCCACCCAGGAGCCCCGACAGCATGCTTTTTTTTTTAAAGCACCAAGTATCTGAATATTGGTTTTCTGTATTTTCTGTGATTTGGGTTCAATGGCACTGAATGGTTGTTTCAGACTAGCAGGGGTTACAGACCCTAGGTAGCATCCAGGTTATCGGGTCTTTAGATAATGGCAAAGGCTAGATCTTCAGTCAGTGGCCCCAGGAAAGAATTCAAATTGATATGAGTGATGACAGAAAGACTCAAGAGTCAGGAAGCTGTGCTATTGGAAGTGACCTTATTCAAGTTCCAAAGACTGTTAGTCCGTAGCATCTCAAAGCTACCAGCTCACTTGAAAGAACCACAAGTAAAAATAAATAAATAAATAAATAAATAAGTCATTAGAGAGTCTTCTATTGAAAGCCAATAGCAGATATTAAACCACGGAAGATATTTTCTCAGTGGGTATGTTTTCTAAACATTTCAGGCTCATGGATATCCATTATTAAAAGAAAACGTTCTGTATTTTTTAAAGTATTTTTTAATGTTTATTTACTATTGAGAGAGAAAGAGAAAGAGAGCACAAGCTGGGGAAGGGCAGAGAGAGAGGGAGACACAGAATCTGAAGCAGGCTCCAGTCTCTGAGCTGTCAGCACAAAGCCCAACATGAGGCTCGATCTCACAAGCTGTGACCTCATGACCTGGGCTGAAGTCAGGCGCTCAACTAACTGAGCCACCCAGGTGCCTTTGTATTTTTTAAAATAGGTGGCATCCATACACTTGGGATAATCAATAATTATAGTGCCCATTACAGGCTCATTTTCATTTGGAGTTTCTTATTCATTTATCCAGATATGTGAGGCTTTAACTAGCCACAAAACTAAAATCACTGACAGTCCCCTTCAATTGGTATTCAATACGACTTACAGAAACTGTTTCAGAAAACATAGACAACAAGTTATAAAAATCATTCAGATTCAAGTTTAAATTGTACTTTCATGACTTAAGAGTCCTAAATTCATAAATAGGAACTCACAATTTAGAAAAGTGACCCAATCCAAAATAATTTTTTTAGAGTAGGTTCTACATTGTAATGACTCAACATATTTAATTATTTTCTAGGTTATTAAAACCAAATGTGAATTTTTTAAACTTGTATTTGTTAAATTTCTAGGAAATTAATTAACACTTTCTGTAGCTTAGGTGATAGCTTTTTTTCTTCCTAAATGTTATGAATTTTAATAATTTACAAAGTTCCCAGTGCCAGCTCTTACAAGCTTAATCCTCTAGCAGACAAGCTCACACAAATTAACATTGAACTAAAAGAAAGATCACATGAATGTTGCATTTTAAAGTGGCATCATGATTTCCTGACATGCAGGATGTCCCACAAAACAGGAGGAGATGATGGCACCAGAGATGAAATCTAATTAAATAATCAGTAAAATATGGACAGTAGATCTAACTCATCAATAAAAATCCAAGATAAAAATCCAGCGTGATTAATTAACATCAAGATCTCATTGGACCATATTTAGCAACTGATATCTTTCAAATAATTCTGATGAAGCCTGTGCTCTATCTGTAAAACTCAATCTTCTTTGGCATACTGAGTTTTCTATTTAATTTTAATTCTATTTAATTTAATATTAATTTTATTTCCTCAGAGAAGATTTCAGATAAATGTTATTTAACAATTGTGTAATATTGAAATAATGCACATTCACATGGCATAAATTAATTCCCAAATAGTCTATACAACTTTTCATTTTTTCTTTCAATATGTGAATTTTATTGTCACATTGGTTTCCATACAACACCCAGTGCTCATCCCAAAAGGTGCCCTCCTCAATAACCATCACCCCCCTCCCACCCCCCATCAACCTTCCCACCCCCCATCAACCCTCAGTTTGTTCTCAGTTTTTAAGAGTCACTTATGCTTCGGCTCTCTCCCACTCTAACCTTTTTTTTTTCCCCTTCCACTCCTCCATGGGTTTCTGTTAAGTTTCTCAGGGTGGGAGGTGCCCTCCCACCCCCCCATCAACCCTCAGTTTGTTCTCAGTTTTTAAGAGTCACTTATGCTTTGGCTCTCTCCCACTCTAACCTTTTTTTTTTTTCCCTTCCACTCCTCCATGGGTTTGTGTTAAGTTTCTCAGGATCCACATAAGAGTGAAAACATATGGTATCTGTCTTTCTCTGTATGGCTTATTTCACTTACCATCACACTCTCCAGTTCCATCCATGTTGCTACAAAGGGCCATATTTCATTCTTTCTCATTGCCACGTAGTACTCCATTGTGTATATAAACCACAATTTCTTTATCCATTCATCCATTGATGGACATTTAGGCTCTTTCCATACTTTGGCTATTGTTGAGAATGCTGCTATAAACATTGGGGTACAAGTGCCCCTATGCATCAGTACTCCTGTATCCCTTGGGTAAATTCCTAGCAATGCTATTGCTAGGTGATAGGGTAGGTCTATTTTTAATTTTTTGAGGAACCTCCACACTGTTTTCCAGAGTGGCTGCACCAATTTGCATTCCCACCAACAGTGCAAGAGGGTTCCCATTTGTCCACATCCTCTCCAGCATCTATAGTCTCCTGATTTGTTCATTTTGGCCACTCTGACTGGCGTGAGGTGATATCTGAGTGTGGTTTTGATTTGTATTTCCCTGATGAGGAACGACGTTGAGCATCTTTTCATGTACCTGTTGGCCATCTGGATGTCTTCTTTTTTTTTTTAATTTTTTTAAATGTTTATTTATTTATTTTTGAGAGAGAGAGAGAGTGTGAGCAGGGGAGAGGCAGAGAGAGAAGGAGACACAGAATCGGAAGCAGGCTCCAGGCTCCGAGCTGTCAGCCCAGAGCCCGACGCGGGGCTCAAACTCACAGACTGTGAGGTCATGACCTGAGCTGAAGTCTGACGCTTAACTGACTGAGCCACCCAGGCGCCCCTGGATGTCTTCTTTAGAGAAGTGTCTATTCATGTTTTCTGTCCATTTCTTCACTGGGTTATTTGTTTTTCGGGTGTGGAGTCTGGTGAGCTCTATATAGATTTTGGATACTAGCCCTTTGTCTGATATGTCATTTGCAAATGTCTTTTCCCATTCCGTTGGTTACATTTTAGTTTTGTTGGTTGTTTCCTTTGCTGTGCAGAAGCTTTTTATCTTCATGAGGTCCCAGGAGTTCATTTTTGCTTTTAATTCCCTTGCCTTTGTGGAAGTGTCAAGTAAGAAATTGCTGTGGCTGAGGTCAGAGAGGTCTTTTCCTGCTTTCTCCTCTAGGGTTTTGATGGTTTCCTGTCTCACATACAGGTCCTTTATCCATTTTGAGTTTATTTTTGTGAATGGTGTGAGAAAGTGGTCTAGTTTCAACCTTCTGCATGTTGCTGTCCAGTTCTCCCAGCACCATTTGTTAAAGAGACTCTTTTTTCCATTGGATGTTCTTTCCTGCTTTGTCAAAGATGAGTTGGCCATACGTTTGTGGGTCTAGTTCTGGGGTTTCTATTCTATTCCATTGGTCTATGTGTCTGTTTTTGTGCCAATACCATGCTGTCTTGATGATTATAGTTTTATAGTAGAGGCTAAAGTATGGGATTGTGATGTCTCCTCCTTCAAAATTACTTTGGGTATCCGGGGCCTTTTATGGTTCCATATGTATTTTAGAATTGCTTGTTCTAGATTCGAGAAGAACGCTGGTGCAATTTTGATTGGGATTGCGTTGATTGTGTAGATAGCTTTGGGCAGTATTTACATTTTGACAATATTTAATCTTCCAATCCATGAGCAGGGAATGTCTTTCCATTTCTTTATATCTTCTTCAATTTCCTTCATAAGCTTTCTATAGTTTTCAGCATACAGACCTTTTACATCTTTGGTTAGATTTATTCCTAGTTATTTTATGCTTCTGGGTGCAATTGTGAATGGGATCAGTTTCTTTATCTGTCTTTCTGTTGCTTCACTGTTAGTGTATAAGAATGCAACTGATTTCTGTACATTGATTTTGTATCCTGCAACTTTGCTGAATTCATGTATCAGTTCTAGCAGACTTTTGGTGGAGTCTATCGTATTTTCCATGTATAATATCATGTCATCTGCAAAAGGGAAAGCTTTTTCACTTGTTTGGGTCTTGTTTTTTTATCCATTCTGATACCCTATATATTTTGCTTGGAGCATTTAGTCCATTTACATTCAGTGTTATTATAGAAAGATATGGGTTTAGAGTCATTGTAATATCAATAGGTTTCCTGCTTGTAGAGATGTCTCTGGTACTTTGTCTCACAGGATCCCCCTTAGGATCTCTTGTAGGGCTGGTTTAGTGGTGACAAATTCCTTCAGTTTTTGTTTGTTTGGGAAGACCTTTATCTCTCCTTCTATTCTAAATGACAGACTTGCTGGATAAAGGATTCTCGGCTGCATGTTTTTTCTGTTCATCACATTGAAGATCTCCTGCCATGCCTTTCTGGCCTGCCAAGTTTCAGTAGAGAGATCGGTCACGAGTCTTATAGGTCTGCCTTTATATGTTAGAGCACGTTTATCTCTAGCTGCTTTCAGAATTTTCTCTTTATCCTTGTATTTTGCCAGTTTCACTATGATATGTCGTGCAGAACCTCAATTCAAGTTACGTCTGAAGGGAGTTCTCTGTGCCTCTTGGATTTCAAGAGGCCTTTTTCCTTCCCCAGATCAGGGAAGTTCTCAGCTATTATTTCTTCAAGTACACCTTCAGCACCTTTCCCTCTCTCTTCCTCCTCTGGAATACCAATTATGTGTATATTATTTCTCTTTAGTGCATCACTTAGTTCTCTAATTTTCCCCTCCTACTCCTGGATTTTTTTATCTCTCTTTTTCTTAGCTTCTTCTTTCTCCATAATTTTATCTTCTAGTTCACCTATTCTCTCCTCTGCCTCTGCAATCCGAGCAGTGGTTGTCTCCATTTTATTTTGCATCTCATTTAAAGTGTTTTCAGCTCCTCCTGACTGTTCCTTAGTCCCTTGATCTCTGTAGCAAGAGATTCTCTGCTGTCCTTTATATTGTTTTCAAGTCAGCCATTAATTTTATGACTAGTATTCTAAATTCACTTTTTGTTATATTGTTTAAATCCTTTTTGATCAGTTCTTTAGCTGTTGTTATTTCCTGGACGCTTTTTCTGAGGGGAATTCTTCCTTTTGTCATTCTGGATAGTCCCTGGAGTGGAGTGGAACTGCAGGGCACTTCCCCTGTGCTGTCTTAAATAATTTGAGTTGGTGGGCGGGGCCACAGTCAGACCTGATGTCTGCCCCCAGCCCACCGCTGGGGCCACAGTCAGACTGGTGTGTGCCTTCTCTTCCCCTCTCCTAGGGGTGGGATTCACTGTGGGGTGGCGTGGCCCGTCTAGGCTACTTGCACATTGCCAGGCTTGTGGTGCTGGGGATCTGGCATATTAGCTGGGGCAGATAGGCAAGGTTCCCAGGGGCGGGAGGTGCGGGCTCAGCTCACTGTTCCTTCGGAGACCTGCTTCAGGAGTGGCCCTGCAGCACCAGGAGGGAGTCAGACCCACAGGAGGGATGGATGGGAAGAAGCACCGCATTGGGTGTTTGCATGGTGCAAGCAAGTTCCCTGGCAGGAACTGGTTCCCTTTGGCGTTTTGGCTGGGGGATGGGCGAGGGAGATGGCGCTGGCAAGTGCCTTTGTTCCCCACCAAGCTGAGCTCTGTCGTCCAGGGCTCAACAACTCTCCCTCCTGTTGTCCTCTAGCCCTCCCATTCTCAGAGCAGAGCTGTTAGCTAATAACCTTCCAGATGTCAAGTCCCGCTTGCTGTCAGAACACACTCCGTCCGGCCCCTTAGCTTTTGCAAGCCAGACTCGGGGGCTCTGCTTGGCCAGCGGGCCTCCCTTCCACCCTGGCTCCCTCCCGCCAGTCCCTGTAATGTGCACAGCCTCGCCGCCCTTCCTCCCCTCTTCTGTGGGCCTTTAGTCTGCGCTTGGCTCTTGAGACTCCATTCTGCTAGTCTTCTGGCGGTTTTCTGGGTTATTTAGGCAGGTGTAGGTGGAATCTAAGTGATCTGCAGGATGCAGTGAGCCCAGCGTCCTCCTACACAGCCATCTTCTGGGGCTAATCTATACAACATTTCAGAAAAAGTGTCCAACACTAGACTTTTCTTTTTCTTTCACCAAGTGGGAGTTTTTAATGGAAAAGTTTACAATCAGTCAATTATTTACAACGAACAAGTATCTCTATGATTATAAAAAGTTGAATTCCAACTATAAAAATCAAAATTATGTATTATCTGTATCTATTTTCTATATCTATATCTATATCTACCTATGTGTCATCCAGCTGTTATCTATCTATCTATTATCTATTTATCATCTATCTATATCTTTATTTGTGTCTGTGGTAATACTCCTTATCTTCCAACAAAACTCTTCTCAGGTCATTCTCTATAAAATATGGCCACAGAAAACACACCAAAATGTTCACCTTCTCTTTGTAATTATCTTACATAAAAATTTAAAAATGAATGAAAATTTTTTAATCCCCAAATTGCAGATATCTCAAACACAAAGTGTTTATGTGTCCTGAAACAATTGCTTTATAAATTTGTCAAATTATCTCTTCTGTATTTCCTTATTTACTATCTACTCTTGGTTTCTATGGCAGCTTAACTTAGGACACAGATATCTCAGAAACTGAAAAGTAAATTATTAATAAAAAAATCAATGTGATCTTTACTTTCACATTAAGACATATCTATTATTAAAATCCACATCCCACACTGAATTAAAAATCTACCATATAACCAATAGTCTCAATATGATTGGGGAATTTCCTCTGTCCTCTAAAACTGTCTTGGATACAATAATTTCTTGTTCTTTGCATACAATGTTTTTTAAAGTATTTTTGCAAAAATACAACTACACTTTTTAAGTTTTTTTTAAATTATTGTCAGGATGTGGCAGTGCCTTTTTTTAAATTTAAATTTTAGTTAACATACAGTGCATTATTGGTTTCAGAAGTAGATTTCAGTGATTCATCACTTACATACAACATCCAGTGCTCATCACAAGTGCCCTCCTTAGTAACCATCACCCATCTAGTCCATCCCCCTCCCCATGTCCCCTCTATCTACTCTCAGTTTGTTCCTATCTTTAAGAGTCTCTTATGGTTTGTTTCCTTTTCTCTTTTTCCTCCTTCCATATGTGCATCTGTTTTGTTTCTTAAATTCCACATATGAGTGAAAGCATGTGTTATTTGTCTTTCCCTGATTCACTTAATTTCATTTAGCATAATATATTCTAGCTCCATCCACATCATTGCAAATGGAAAGATTTCATTATTTTTGATGGCTGAGTAATAGTCCAGTGTGTGTGTGTGTGTGTGTGTGTGTGTACCATATCTCCATATCTTCTTTATCAATTTATCAGTCAATGGACATAAGGTCTCTCTCCATAGTTTGGCTATTGTTGATAATGCTACTATAAATGTTGGGGTGCATGTACCCCTTCAAATCTGTATTTTTGTATCTTTTGGGTAAATACCTAATAGTACAATTGCTGGATTATAGGGTAGTTTTATTTTTAGTTTCTTGAGAAACCTCCATACTGTTCTGAAGAGTGGCTGCACCAGTTTGCATTTCCACCAACAGTGCAAGAGAGTTCTCCTTTCTCTGCATCATCCTCACCAACACCTGCTATTTCTTGTGTTGTTAAATTTAGCGATCTGACAGGTGTGAGGTGGTATCTCATTGAGGTTTAAATTTGTATTTCCCTGATGATGAGTGATGTTGAGTATCTTTTCATGTGCCTGTTATCCATCTGGATATCTTCTTTGGAAAAGTGTCTATTCAGATCTTCTACCCATTTCTTAACAAGGTTATTTCTTTCTGTGTGTTGAGTTCAGATTTTGGGTACTACCCTTTATCAGATATGTTATTTGAAAGTAACCTCTCTCATTCCATAGGCTTCTTTTTGTTTTGTTGATTGTTTTCTTTGCTGTGCAGAAGATTTTTATGCACAGGACTTGATGAAGTCCTGATAGTTCATGTTTGCTTTTATTTCCCTCGTCTCTGGCAACATGTCTAGTAAGAAGTTGTGATGGCCGAGGTCAAAGAGGTTGCCACCTGTGTTCTCCCCTAAGATGTTGATGGTTTCCTGTCTTATGTTTACGTGTTTCATCCATTTTTAATTTATTTTTGTTTATGGTGTAGGAAAATGGTTCAGTTTCATTTTTCTGCATGTCAGCGTCCAGTTTTCCCAACACCATTTGTTGAAAAGACTGTTGTTTTTCCATTAGACATTCTTTCCTGCTTTGTCAAAGATTAGTTGACCATATATTTGTGGGTCTATTTCTGGGTTTTCTATTCTGTTCCATTGATCTATATATTTGTGTTTGTGCCAGTACCATACTGTCTTGATGACTACAGCTTTGTAATATAGTTTGATATTTGGAGTTGTAATGCTTCCAGTTTTGTTTTTCCTTTTCAAGATTGCTTTGGCTCTTTGGGGTCTTCTGTGTTTCCATACACATTTTAGGGTTGCTTGTTCTATCTCTGCAAGAAACACTGGTGGTGTTTTGATAGGGATTGCATTAAAGGTGTAGATTATTTTGGGTAGTATAGACATTTTTACAATATTTGTTCTTCCAATTCATGAGCATAGAATGCTTTTCCATTTCTTTGTGCCCACTTCAATTTCTTTCATAAGTTTTCTTTATTATTCCCAGGTATGTTATTGTTTTTGGTGTAGTTGCAAATGTGAATGTTCCCATGATTAGTTTTTTCTGCTGCTTCATTATTAGTGTATAGAAATGCAACAGATTTTTTCATGTTTATTTTTTATCCTATAACTTTGCTGATTCCATGTATTACTACTAGCAATATTTTAGTAGCCTTTTGGGTTTTCTACATAGAGTATCATTTCTTCTTCAAACAGTGAAATTTGAATATCTTCCTTGCTGATTTCTATTTGTTTTATTTCTTTTTGTTGTCTGCTTGCTCAGGCTAAGACTTCTAGAACTATGTTAAATAGTAATGGTGAGTGGACATCCTTGTGTTGTTTCTGAACATAGGGGAAAGGCTTTCAGTTTTTCCCCATTGGGGATGATATTAGCTGTGGGTCTTTCATATATGCCCTTTATGATGTTGATGTTTGCTACATCTATCCTTACTTTGTTGAGGGTTTTTATCAAGAATGGGTGCTGTATTGGGGCGCCTGGGTGGCGCAGTCGGTTAAGCGTCCGACATCAGCCAGGTCACGATCTCGCAGTCCGTGAGTTCAAGCCCCGCGTCGGGCTCTGGGCTGATGGCTCAGAGCCTGGAGCCTGTTTCCGATTCTGTGTCTCCCTCTCTCTCTGCCCCTCCCCCGTTCATGCTCTGTCTCTCTCTGTCCCAAAAATAAATAAACGTTGAAAAAAAATTAAAGAATGGGTGCTGTATTTTCTCAAATGATTTTTCTGCATCTATTGAAAGATAATATAGTTCTTATCCTATCTTTTATTACTGTGGTGTATCACATTGATTAATGTGGGAGTTTTGAACCAGCTCTGCAGCCCAGGAATTAATCTCACTTGATCATGGTAAATAATGCTTTTAATGTACTGTTGAAGTCATTTTGCGAATCTCTTGTAGAGAACTTTTGGATTCATTTTCATTAGGGATACTGGCTTGTAATTATCCATTTTAGTGGTGTCATTGCTTTTGGAATCAAGGTAATGCTGGCTTCATAGAATGAGTTTGGAAGTTTTCCTTCCATTTCTATTTTTTGTAACAGTTTGAGAAGAATAGGTATTAACTCTTCTTTAAATGTTTGGTAGAATTCCCCTGGAAAACCATCTTGCCAAGAACTCTGGTTTGTTGAGAGATTTTTTTTTAATCATTGATTCAATTTCTTTGCTGGTTATGGGTCTGTTGAAATTTTCTATTTCTTCATGTTTCACTTTTGTAGTTTGTGTGTTTCTAGGAATTTGTCTATTTCTTCCAGATTGCCTATTTCTGGCATATAATTGATATAATATTCTTATTACTATTTGTATTTATCTGGTGTTGGTTATGATCTCGCCTCTTTCATTTGTAATTTTATTTATTTGGGTTATTTCTCTTTCCTTTTTTATACATATATCTAGGGGTGTATCAATTTTATCAATTCTTTCAACAAACCAGCTCTTAATTTTGTTGATCTGTTCAACTGTTTTTGTTGTTTATATATCATTTATTTCTGCTCTAATCTTCATTATTTTCCTTTTCTGTCTTTTGGATTTATTTTGTGTCCTTTCTAGGCCCTTTAGGTGTAAGGTTAGTTTTTATATTTGGCACCTTTCTTGTTTCTTGAGATAGACCTGAATTGCAATGTATTTTCCTCTGAGGACTGCCTTTGCTGCATTCCAACGGTTTTGGACTGATTTGTTTTAATTTTCATTGGCTTCCATGTAATTTTTTATGTTTTTTTTAATTTTATGTTTAATCCATTCATTCTTTAGTAGGATGTTCTTTAATCTCCATGTATTTGAGGACTTTCTAATTTTTTTCTTGTGGTTGAATTCATGTTTCATAGTTTCATGATCTGAAAATATGCATAGCATTATCTTGATCCTTTTGTACTTGTTGAGGGCTGCTTTGTTACCCAGTATGTGATATATTCTGGAGACCCAGAATGTCCCATGTGCACTTGAAAGAATGTGTATTCTGCCACTTTAGGATGAAATGTTCCGAATACATCCGTTAAGTCCATCTGGTGTAGTGTGTCACTCAAAATCATTGTTTCCTTGTTGATTTTCTGGTTACATGATCTGTCCATTGTTGTAAGTGTGGTGTTAAGTTCCCTCCCAATTACTGTATATTATCAAAGAGTTTATTCATGTGTGCTATTAATTGATTTATATATTTGGGTGTTCCCATGTTATGGTCATAAATATTTACAGGTGTTAGATCTTCTTGGTGTATAGACTCTTTAATTATGATATAATGTCCTTATTCATCTCTTGCTCTAGTCTTTGGTTTAAAATCTAGTTTGTCTGATGTAAGTATGGATACTCCAGCTTTGCATGAAAGATAGTTTTCAACTCCTTCACTTTTAATTTTCAGGTGTCTTTAGGTCTAAAATGATTATCTTGTAGGCCGCATGTAGATGGGTCTTTTTTAATCCATTCTGCTACCCTATGACTTTTGATTGGACCATTTATTCCATTTACACCAGAGAGATTATTGAAAGATATGAATTTTATGTCATTGTATTACCTGTAAAGTTATTGTTCTGGTGATGCTCTCTGTTCCTTTCTAGTCTTTGTTGGTTTCAGTCTTTTTTGTTTTATTCCTTCCACTCAAAGAGTCCCACTTAACGTTTGTAGGGCTGGTTTAGTCATCACAAACTCCTTTATTTTTTTGTCTAAGAAACTCTTTATCTCTCTTATTTTGAATTTCAGCCTTGCTGGATAGAGTATTTTTGGCTGCATATTTTCCCTTTCAGCATGTTGAATATATCTTGCAGCTCGTTTCTGGCCTTTCAAATTTCTGTGGGCAGATCTGCTGCAAACCTGATCTGTTTTCCCTTGTAAGTTAAGGACATTTTTTTCCCCTCACTGCTCTCAGGATTCTTTCCTAGTTTGTGTATTTTGTGAATTTGACTATGGTATGTCTTGGAGATGGTTGGATTTTGTTGAATTTAATGGGAGTTCTCAGTGCTTCTTGGATTTTGACGTTTGTGTCTTTTCCCAGATTAGGGAAATTTTCAGGTATAATTTGCTCATATAACCCTTCTTCCCCTTTGTCTCTCTCTTGATTTTCTGGGACTCCTATGATACAAATGTTATTATGTCTTAATATGTCACTGAGTTCCCTAATTCTGCTTTTGTGATCCCTGACCTTTGTTTCCCTCTTCTTTTCAGCCTCATTTTCCCCATAGTTTTATTTTCTATATAACTAATTTGCTCCTCTGCCTCCTCCATCCTCATTTTTATGGCCTCCATTTGGGTTTGCATCTCAGTTATAGCATTTTAAATATTGGCCTGACTAGATTTTAGTTCTTTTAACTCTGCAAAAAGTGATTCTCTGGTGTCTTCTATGCTTTTTTTTCAAGCCCAGCTAGTACTTTTATAATGATTTTTTTAAGTATTAGTTCAGACATCTTACTTATATCTGAATAGACTAAATCCCTGAGCATCATTTCTTCCTGTTCTTTCTTTTGAGGTGAATTCCTCATTCTTGTCCTTTTGGAGGAAGAAAAAACAAAAACAGAAACAAAGACAAAATAACAGAATGAAGTAAAATTTTAAAAATGAAAAAAATAAATAAAAGAAGCTAGTTCATAGGTGTGTTTTGGTTTGCTTGTTAAGAGAAGCTTAATTAAAAAATGAGAAAACAGAAGAGAGAAAAAATAAAAATTAAGAAAATAACACAATAATAAAATAATATTTTATTTTATTTTTTTAACATTTATTTATTTTTGAGACAGAGAGACAGAGCATGAACGGGGGAGGGTCAGAGAGAGGGAGACACAGAATCTGAAACAGGCTCCAGGCTCTGAGCTGTCAGCACAGAGCCTGACATGGGGCTCAAACTCACAGACCACGAGATCATGACCTGAGCCGAAGTAAGCCGCTTAACCGACTGAGCCACCCAGGCGCCCCATAAAATAATATTTTAAAAAGTCACTCTTTTGGTATCCTAGAAATGGAAGAAAAACAGTAACAACAACAAAAATAATGAGCTAACAAATGAACAAACAAAAAAGTCCCAAATGAAGCTAGATAATTTCCCCTAGAACTGAAAATTTGCAGCAGTCTATGGACAGTAGACTAAGCTTCTGGAAGGGATTTGTGCTAGTCTTCTGGCAGAGGAACCTGCTGCTTTGATTATCAGACAGGCTAGTCATAGTCAAGATGTGCCTGGAGGGCAAAGCAAAGTGGTTCTTGGTGTAATGGCTCCATTCTCCACTTGGCGGCACTGTTTAGCTCACTGGGGTTTACCAGTGTTGGTGGGCTAAAGGTGAAATTGGCTTCACCTCTCTCTCTAGTCTCCAGAGCAGGAAGTTCACCCCTCCTGTGTCCCCACTTCCATAAGCTACCTGCCTTCCCCTTGTCTCTGTGTAAGCTGTCTAGCTACCAGGCAGCACATCCCTTTGGAATTTTTATCTCAGGCATGGCTGTGTTTCAAAACCCCACACTTCAGAGACCTCACATTTTGGACCCACAGTCATCATCTGGGGGAGGGTCTCATAGTGCTTTGGCTGGGTCCGGCTTGTCCTAGGAAACGGTCACACTACCACACAGTGGCAGTAGCTCAGAGTATATGGTAAATTGGAACACATAGTTGGTGCCAGGGTTTGCTGCCCTCAGCTGGTGTCTGTGTTCCTATGTGGGTGAACATGGTGGCTTGATAGCACCAGCTGGGTCTTTTGCCCATGGAGAGGCAATATCACCTCTACCAAATGCACTCCAAGCAGGGGAACTTCTTCTCTCTGTGCGACCCAAGGGATCCTCAAATTGTAGTTGCCCACTCTCAGGGTCCCATCTTTCTTTCTCACTGGAGACCCCTAGCGGCTGATCTCTGAAACATCAGACTCTGTGCTTTCCTTTTTATAAAATAAATATGGTAGTACTGAATCCCTCTCCTTGTCTCCCCATCAGTGTTTTTGGGGAACAGTTTTCTTGTGTAGTCCCCTGTTCATGTTTTCACTCTTTCTCTCTAGCTGCTTTCAGGGGGAGTGCTTTCTTGCACTAACCTGATGCACTGGTCTCTCTACTCCTCTAATCTTTCTCCTCTCTGAGAAACTGGATCCCTCCCCTTGTGACACTGATGCTCTTCTGCATCTCAGCACCTTGTACATGCATCTTTCTCTCCCTCAAATTATGACCATTGTTCTGTTAATCCTCAGATTTATTTCCTAGGTTTTCAAAATGGTTTGATGTTGATCTAGCTATGTTTGAGGGATGAGACAAGCCCAGGGTCCCCTTACTACTCCACCATTTTAACTTCTCCCTACACTTTTTTAATGCTAATATTAAAATTGTATTTTAAATATACTCTATGTTTAAAAGACATAATAAAAATAAATGGATTCAAATAGCTCCACACTAGAAATTTCATCTGTCAGTTACTAAAATGAATAAATTAATGTTCAGAGATATGCCTCCTAAAATGACTGAAATAACAAATTGCCTATATTTTTTCCTAACCTTCTTATTTGGTGTTATTTAAATATAATAATTATACTTACTATGTATTAACATTAGCAAATCTATTAGTTTTCTTAATGTTCAAGAGATGTGATCATGTGACATGTTTACCCAAGCTTATTCAAAACTCATATTAATTAACTTAATTCATTTAAACTTAATTTAAAATTCAGGCAACGGGTGCAACTAGGAAAAACAAATTATATTTGCAAAAGCCATTAACCCATAATTATACCCAATAAAATTTTAGTTTAACTACATAAATTACTAAAGTTTTCATAGTATTTATACAATTTTCTTTTACAGAAACGCTGAGCACAATCAAATGCCCTTCTACTGCTTCTAAGACACTGGGTCAAGATATAGGAGTAAAAAGGAATAATTTTCCAAAGATATTCTGAGGAAACAGACAAGATTTTCCTGCTTACACACACAACTCACACATTACAAGACACTGCTTACACACCTCACTGGTGAAAACCACCTGTACCAGAGAGCAGCCCAACAGATGGGCCAACTGCTTTTTTTTTCAATATATGAAATTTATTGTCAAATTGGTTTCGATACAACACCCATTGCTCATCCCAAAAGGTGCCCTCCTCAATACCCATCACCCACCCTCCCCTCCCTCCCACCCCCCATCAACCCTCAGTTTGTTCTCAGTTTTTAAGTGTCTCCTATGCTTTGGCTCTCTCCCACTCTAACCTCTTTTTTTTTCCTTCCCTCCCCCATGGGTCTCTGTTAAGTTTCTCAGGATCCACATAAGAGTGAACACATATGGTATCTGTCTTTCTCTGCATGGCTTATTTCACTTAGCATCACACTCTCCAGTTCCATCCACGTTGCTACAAAGGGCCATATTTCATTCTTTCTCATTGCCATGTAGTACTCCATTGTGTATATAAACCACAATTTATTTATCCATTCATCCGTTGATGGACATTTATCCTCTTTCCATAATTTGGCTATTATTGAGAGTGCTGCTATAAACATTGGGGCACAAGTGTCCCTATACATCAGTACTCCTGTATCCCTTGGGTAAATTCCTAGCAGTGCTATTGCTGGGTCATAGGGTAGGTCTATTTTTAATTTTCTGAGGAACCTGCACACTGTTTTCCAGAGTGGCTGCACCAATTTGCATTCCCACCAACAGTGGAAGAGGGTTCCCGTTTCTCCACATCCTCTCCAGCATCTATAGTCTCCTGATTTTTTTTATTTTGGCCACTCTGACTGGCATGAGGTGATATCTGAGTGTGGTTTTGATTTGTATTTCGCTGATAAGAAGCGACGTTGAACATCTCTTCATGCGCCTGTTGGCCATCCGGATGTCTTCTTTAGAGAAGTGTCTATTCATGTTTCCTGCCCATTTCTTCACTGGGTTATTTGTTTTTCGGGTATGGAGTCTGGTGAGCTTCTTATAGATTTTGGATACTAGCCCTTGGTCTGATATGTCATTTGCAAATATCTTTTCCCATTCCATTGGTAGTCTTTTAGTTTTGTTGGTTGTTTCCTTTGCTGTGCAGAAGCTTTTTATCTTCATAAGGTCCCACTAATTCATTTTTGCTTTTAATTCCCTTGCCTTTGGGGATGTGTCAAGTAAGAGATTGCTACGGCTGAGGTCAGAGAGGTCTTTTCCTGCTTTCTCCTCTAAGGTTTTGATGGTTTCCTGTCTCACATTCAGGTCCTTTATCCATTTTGAGTTTATTTTTGTGAATGGTGTGAGAAAGTGGTCTAGTTTCAACCTTCTGCATGTTGCTGTCCAGTTCTCCCAGCACCATTTGTTAAAGAGACTGTCTTTTTTCCATTGGATGTTCTTTCCTGCTTTGTCAAAGATTAGTTGCCCATACATTTCTGGGTGTAGTTCTGGGGTTTCTATTCTATTCCATTGGTCTATGTGTCTGTTTTTGTGTCAATACCATGCTGTCTTGATGATGACAGCTTTGTAGTAGAGGCTAAAGTATGGGATTGTGATGCCTCCTGCTTTGGTCTTCTTCAAAATTACTTTGGCTATTCAGGACCTTTTGTGGCTCCATATGAATTTTAGGATTGCTTGATCTAGATTCGAGAAGAATGCTGGTGCAATTTTGATTGGGATTGCATTGAATGTGTAGATACCTTTGGGTAGTATTGACATTTTGACAATATTTATTCTTCCAATCCATGAGCAGGGAATGTCTTTCCATTTCCTTATATCTTCTTCATTAACCTTCATAAGCTTTCTGTAGTTTTCAGCATACAGATCTTTTACATCTTTGGTTAGATTTATTCCTAGGTATTTTATGCTTCTTGGTACAATTGTGAATGGGATCAGTTTATTAATTTGTTTGTCTGTTGCTTCATTGTTAGTGTATAAGAATGCAACTGATTTCTGTACATTGATTTTGTATCCTGCAACTTTGCTGAATTCATGTATCAGTTCCAGCAGACTTCTGGTGGAGTCTATCGGATTTTCCATGTATAGTATCATGTCATCTGCAAAAAG
Source organism: Felis catus (assembly GCF_018350175.1). Classification (NCBI taxonomy): domain Eukaryota; kingdom Metazoa; phylum Chordata; class Mammalia; order Carnivora; family Felidae; genus Felis; species Felis catus. The sequence goes on along the minus strand of NC_058386.1, from coordinate 75,167,148 downwards.
TGAAAGCTTAACTTCATCTTTGCCAATTTGGATGCCTTTGATTTCCTTTTGTTGTCTGATTGCTGATGCTAGAACTTCCAACACTATGTTAAACAACAGCGGTGAAAGTGGGCATCCCTGTCGTGTTCCTGATCTCAGGGAAAAAGCTCTCAGTTTTTCCCCATTGAGGATGATGTCAGCTGTGGGCTTTTCATAAATTGGTTTTATGATGTTTAAGTATGTTCTTTCTATCCCGACTTTCTTGAGGGTTTTTATTAAGAAAGAATGCTGAATTTTGTCAAATGCTTTTTCTGCATCAATTGACAGAATCATATGGTTCTTATGTTTTCTTTTATTAATGTGATGTATCACGTTGATTGATTTGTGAATGTTGAACCCACCGTGCATTACAGGAATGAATCCCCCTTGATCATGGTGAATAATTATTTTTATATGCTGTTGATTCGATTTGATAGTATCTTATTGAGAATTTTTGCATCCATATTCATCAGGGATATTGGCCTGTAGTTCTCTTTTTTTACGGAGTCTCTGTCTGGTTTAGGAAACAGAGTAATACTGGCTTTATAGAATGAGTCTGGAAGTTTTCCTTCCCTTTCTATTTTTTGGAACAGCTTGAGAAGGATAGGTACTATATCTGCTTTAAATGTCTGGTAGAACTCCCCAGGGAAGCCATCTGGTGCTGGACTCTTATTTGTTGGGAGATTTTTGATAACTGATTCAACTTCTTCACTGGTTATGGGTCTGTTCAAGCTTTCTATTTCCTCCTATTTGAGTTTTGGAAGCATGTGGGTGTTTAGGAATTTGTCCATTTCTTCCAGGTTGTCCAGTTTGTTGGCAAATAATTTTTCATAGTATTCCCTGATAATTGCTTGTATTTCTGAGGGATTGGTTGTAATAATTCCATTTTCATTCATGATTTTATCTATTTGGGTCATCTCCCTTTTCTTTTTGAGAAGCCTGTTTAGAGGCTTATCAATTTTGTTTATTTTTTCAAAAACCCAACTCTTGGTTTCATTGATCTGCTCTACAGTTTTTTTAGATTCTATATCGTTTATTTCTGCTCTGATCTTTATTATTTCTCTTCTTCTGCTGGATTAGGGGTTTCTTTGCTGTTCTGCTAATTCCTTTAGGTGTGCTGTTAGATTTTCTATTTGGGATTTCTCTTGTTTCTTGAGATAGGCCTGGATTTCAATGTATTTTGCTCTCAGGACTGCCTTCGCTGCATCCCAAAGCGTTTGGATTTTTGTATTTTTATTTTCGTTTGTTTCCATATATTTTTAAATTTCTTCTCTGATTGCCTCATTGACCCACTGATTCTTTATAGGGTGTTCTTTAACCACCATGCTTTTGGAGGTTTTCCAGACTTTTTCCTGTGGTTAATTTCAAGCTTCATAGCATTGTGGTCTGAAAGTATGCATTGTAAAATTTCAATTCTTGTATAGTTGGGAAGGGCTGTTTTGTGACCCAGTATATGATCTATCTTGGAGAATGTTCCATGTGCACTCGAGAAGAAAGTCTAATCTGTTACTTTGGGATGCAGAGTTCTAAATATATCTGTCAAGTCCATCTGATCCAATGTATTATTCAGGGCCCTTGTTTCTTTATTGACCGTGTGTCTAGATGATCTATCCATTTCTGTAAGTAGAGTGTTAGTGTCTCCTGCAATTACCACATTCTTATCAATAAGGTTGCTTATGTTTATGAGTAATTGTTTTATATATTTTGGGGGCTCCCGTATTCGGCGCACAGACATTTATAATTGATAGCACTTCCTGATGGATAGACCCTGTAATTATTATAGAATGCCCTTCTTCATCTCTTGTTACAGCCTTTAATTTAAAGTCTAGTTTGTCTGATATAAGTATGGCTACTCCAGCTTTCTTTTGGCTTCCAGTAGCATGATAAATAGTTCTCCAACCCCTCACTCTCAATCTAAAGGTGTCCTCAGGTCTAAAATGAATCTCTCGTAGACAGCAAATAGATGGGTCTTGTTTTTTTTATCCATTCTGATACCCTATGTCTTTTGGTTGGCGCATTTAGTCCATTTGCCTTCAGTGTTATTATAGAAAGATACGGGTTTAGAGTCATTGTGATGTCTGTATGTTTTATGCTTGTAGCTATGTCTCTGGTACTTTGTCTCACAGGATCCCCCTTAGGATCTCTTGTAGGGCTGGTTTAGTGGTGACGAATTCCTTCAGTTTTTGTTTGTTTGGGAAGACCTTTATCTCTCCTTCTATTCTAAATGACAGACTTGCTGGATAAAGGATTCTCGGCTGCATATTTTTTCTGTTCATCACATTGAAGATCTCCTGCCATGCCTTTCTGGCCTGCCAAGTTTCAAAATAGAGATCAGTCACGAGTTTTATAGGTCTCCCTTTATATGTTAGGGCACGTTTATCCCTTGCTGCTTTCAGAATTTTCTCTTTACCCTTGTATTTTGCCAGTTTCACTATGATATGTTGTGCAGAAGATTGATTCAAGTTACGTCTGAAGGGAGTTCTCTGTGCCTCTTGGATTTCAATGCCTTTTTCCTTCCCCAGTTCTGGGAAGTTCTCAGCTATTATTTCTTCAAGTACCCCTTCAGCACCTTTCCCTCTCTCTTCCTCCTCTGGGATACCAATTATGCGTATATTATTTCTTTTTAGTGTATCACTTAGTTCTCTAATTTTCCCCTCATACTCCTGGATTTTTTTTATCTCTCTTTTTCTCAGCTTCCTCTTTTTCCATAAATTTATCTTCTAGTTCATCTATTCTCTTCTCTGCCTCTTCAATCTGAGCCGTGGTCGTTTCCATTTTATTTTGCATCTCGTTTAAAGCGTTTTCAACTCCTCCTGACTGTTCCTTAGTCCCTTGATCTCTGTAGCAAGAGATTCTCTGCTCTCCTCTATACTGTTTTCAAGCCCAGTGATTAATTTTATGACTATTATTCTAAAGTCACTTTCTGTTATATTATTTAAATCCTTTTTGATTAGTTCATTAGCTGTTGTTATTTCCTGGAGCTTCTTCTGAGGGGAATTCTTCTGCTTGGTCATTTTGGATAGTCCCTGGAGTGGTGAGGACCTGCAGGGCACTTCCCCTGTGCTGTGGTGTATAACTGGAGTTGGTGGGCAGGGCCGCAGTCCGACCTGATGTCTGCCCCCAGCCCACCGCTGGGGCCACAGTCAGACTGGTGTGTGCCTTCTCTTCCCCTCTCCTAGGGGCGGGATTCATTCTGGGGTGGCGTGGCCCGTCTGGGCTATTTGCACACTGCCAGGCTTGTGGTGCTGGGGATCTGGTGTATTAGTTGGAGTGGGTAGGCAAGGTGCACGGGGGCACGAGGGGCAGGCTTAGCTTGCTTCTCCTTAGGTGATCCACTTCAGGAGGGGCCCTGTGGCAGCGAGAGGGAGTCAGACCTGCTGCCCGAGGGGTGGCTCCACAGAAGCCCAGCGTTGGGTGTTTGCGCTGTACAAGCAAGTTCCCTGGCAGGAACTGCTTCCCTTTGGGATTTTGGCTGGGGGATGGGCGAGGGAGATGGCACTGGCGACCGCCTTTGTTCCCCCCAAACTGAGCTCTGTGGTCCTGGGGATCAGCAACTCTCCCTCCCTTTGTCCTCCAGCCTTCCCGCTTTCCCAGCAGAGCTGGTAACTTATGATCTCCCAGATGCTAAGTCCTGCTTGCTGTCGGAACACACTCCGTCTGGCCCCTCCACTTTTGCAAGCCAGACTTGGGGGCTCTGCTTGGCCAGTGGGCTGCCCCTTCGCCCCGGCTCACTCCTGCCAGTTTGTGGAGTGCGCACTGCCTCGCCGCCCTTCCTACCCTCTTCCGTGGGCCTCTCTTCTGCGCTTGGCTCCAGAGACTCAGTTCTGCTAATCCTCTGGCTGTTTTCTGGGTTATTTAGGCAGGCGTAGGTGGAATCCAAGTGATCGGCAGGACACGTGGTGAGCCCAGCGCCCTCCTATGCCGCCATCTTCCGAAGAGACTCTGGTCAACCGCTTTTAAAAATCAAGTGGACATAATAATACTACTAGCTGAGATGATTGTGCATATCCTTGTTCAAAAGTTCCATAGTGTATGAGTTTATGCAAAGCTGCTTTGTTCAGACAGAACATCTTGGAGAACTAATATTCAAACCTGTGAACTATGTCACAAGAAAGTAACGAATTCCATTCTGTACCACACTGGTTTTTAAGAACTAAGACTGGTCTTAGAATTGAGGAAAAATGAGGTAGTAGTTCTCAACCAATTCTGGAATGTAAACATCTTCACAGTATGGGATAGACTTCTAGACTGTTGCTAAAATTAATACTATTAATATTCCTAATATTCTACTTTATTACTTCTCTTTACTATTTCTATTTAATGTTAATAGGCTTATCATTTAATGTACTGAGAACTTACAAAATTAAAATTGTTAACTAGATCATTGTTATTTTTTCATTATTATTTTGTTATTACTATATTTTCCTGCATACCAAAGCTCCAATATAGGGTAAAAATGTAAATTGTGTTTTCTAAAAATTAAAATTTAGTCTAAAGTTATCTTTGTAGTAAGGACTAAATATCCCTGAAATATTTAATACTGTTATATTTTGTTAACTAATTTCACTCTCTTGTTACAAAGATATCTTTAGAAAAATGGTGTTGCCCCTATTGTTAAGAACCATGTCTTCCCACTCTGGTTCTAGGTCATTGGTTTCTACAGACTAGACTTATTCAAAATGATTATTCTGAAGCTGGCTTAAATCTGATGTTTAGAGCTAGGTTTTGTCCTCACTGTCACAACTCAAAGGACTTAGCCTCATTTTCATATTGAGTGGGCTCCCTCAAATTTTACCAAGTGGACACATGAGAAAGCCTTTCATTCCATTCACCAAGATCCTCCACTGTTTATAAATAAATAAATAAACAAAGAAATAAGTAAATAAATAAATATATCTATCCCCCAACTAAGTGAATTTAATGCTGTATTATATTTTATTTTGCCCAAGACCAATAAAATCTTAGACTACAGGTTTGGTCATTATACAGAAATGGCATCTGAAAGAGAAATAACTTTAATAGTTCTTCAATTTCTTTACCGGATGACTCTGTTCCTGAGGGTTCTCCTGAGGAGGACACAGACTTAATGTCATCAAATGAATTTTTTTTTTCCTGAGGATATTTTCATGGACAAGCTAGACTACTTTTGGCTCTCTTATTCTACTATCCAGTTAGTTCCAGCTAAAATCATTACCTCTGTCTGTATTCATAAGTCTAATATATTTCCAATTACTGAGGTTAAAGATGTAATCAAGGTATAGTCTTTATAACTCTATTTAATCGGCACAATCACAGTGCTGTCTTAAACATTTATGACTTACCATGATGTAAAGTGAAAAGGACAATATACTTTTGTCAGTTGCTATAAATTTGTTCTTAGAGTTTTCCAAACTGTTTAAAATAAGTACAGTTTTCTCTGAGTTACTTTAAGGCTTAATTTGTGGCTTGTGTATACCACCCTCAAAAAATTTTATAAATATTATCACTTGGACATTGTTCCCACATAATTCATATTTACTTCTTATATTCATGAGGATTATTCCCTTAATACTAAATATAACATTGTAGGACTAGGTAATGTAAATCTATTAAAAGCCTCACTCAAATACAATCAATGGCTGACAAATAATATAGTGTATAACTTATAGTTACCTATGTATATAAAATTTTTCCTCAATAGTTTCTATTTTCAAGCCAAAGAAGATGACCAAAATATATCACAAGTTAATGATTGTGGTGGAAGTTAGTGGAAGCAAAAAGAAAGGATTTGGACATATAAGTGAATTTCAAAATAAAAAGAGTAATAATATATTTCTGATCCTTATAAACATGGAGAGTGTTGGTTTTCTTTTCTTCAGACTAACTTTTGGAGGAAAAATCTTTCCCATTTATATATAATGTATTTACTCTCAATAATTCCACTATTTAGGCAAATTGTCCAAAAATTTCTTCAAAATTTGTTTTAACCCTATGGGAAAAGTGTCTTATAATCATCCAAAACATCAAGATTTTCCGTAAAAGCCAAATGATATGTACTAACACCTGTACATTGTGCCTTAGTTTATTTCAAAGCTTTTTTTAATCTTTGTTTTCAAAGTTATTTTTGTCTATAAAATAAAAGTTTGCTTACTGGTGAATTAGTAGTGCAGAATGATTAATAATTTTTCATGGAAAGTATTTATGGCCATTAATAATTTAGGATCATTTCTTGTGCCTTCTATTCAGTGTAAATGAAGACATTGTGCTTCAATGCATAATATTCCTTTTTCTCATTTATTAATTTGATAATTATTTGAGTTACTGTTTTGTATCATGCAGGATTGTAAGCATTAGATATCCTTACTGTATTTAAAAATATAATGGTTGAGACAAACAATAATTAAGTAATAATACAAATTAAAGTTAAACCTGAGGTTAAATTTAGAAAGAGTTTGAAAATGCTCTGAGAGTAGTTAACAATGAATTTGCATGAAGCAATAACACTGAAATGACATCTGAAGGATACAAAGGAGTCAGGTAAACAAGTAAGGGGGGAAAAATCTAACAAAGATCACTTTCATAGCTCCAGAAGTCAAAATAGAAAAAAAAAAAAAAAAAAGATTATGGGAAGGCGAGACTGGGTCATTGTGTTTTGAGCATGGTAAAACATGAAGTTTTCCAGGCAGGTAGGAGCCAAACCATGTGGGGATTTTAGAGATTATGGAGAAGTTCTGCCTTGATCCTAAAAGCAAAGGGAAGCCAAAAATTATGAACAGTCCATTCTCCTGAGTTTAATGACTAAAATTAGTTCACATCAAAAGGGAAATGCTCAGGTGCCTAGGTTTCTCAGTCGGTTGAGCATCATATTCTTGGTTTTGGCTCAGGTCATCATCTTATGGTTTTGTGAATTTGTGCCTTGTGTCGGGCTCTGTACTGGCAGTACAGAGCCTGCTTGGGATTCTCTCTCTCACCCTCTCTCTCTCTACCCCTTTCCTGCTTGCACTGTCTCTGTTTCTCTCAAAATAAATAAATACATTTAAAAAAAAAAAAGGAAGTGTTTTTCGAAACCTTGCAAGAAAACCTCCAGGTAATTGACTAAGTTTATCACTTTGAAAATTGACAATGGGAAATGAACATATGGTACTTGCTATTGAGGCACTCTTCTAAGTGTTTCACATACATTAACTTATTTAATTTCACAATAATGACGTGAAGTAGGCTCTATAATCATCACCAGATTACGGATGAGGAAACAAAAGCACAGAGATCTTTGGTAACTTGTCCAAGTTCAACTGGCTATTAAATTGCAAGACTGAGATTTCAACCCAGGTTGTCTGTGTCCCTGAATTCTGCTTTTAATTGTTATGTTTTTTGTATCCCTCTACATTAATAGGAATGTTTTGTGGCTAGTATTCAGCAACACTAAAATAGTTGTAAGGTTATTGTAGTTTTAATACAAAAAGTTAGTTTGATTCTGCATTAAGAATTGTACAGGGGCGCCTGGGTGGCTCAGTCAGTTAAGCGTCCGACTTCGGCTCAGGTCATGATCTCACGGTTCATGGGTTCCAGCCTCGTGTTGGGCTCTGTGCTGACAGCTCAGAGCCTAGAGCCTGTTTCAGATTCTGTGTCTCCCTCTCTCTCTGCCCCTCCCCCACTTGCACTCTGTCTCTCTCTGTCTCAAAAATAAATAAACATTAAAAAAAAGAATCGTACAAAGAGGGAGAAGTGGAGGTATTTTTCTGAATAATACTGCATGGGGTTGATAAAGGGAGATGGGGATATTGGAGATTCTGATGTAATTTCTAGCTGTCAATAAAATTATACAGGAAACTTTGGGACCTGAATTTATTTTATTCAGCTGCTTATTTTTCAGATTTTTAAGTGGATTCATAGCCAACATTTAGACAAATGCCTGTGAGTACTAGAAAGAGAGACCACAGGAAAAATTATATTTTATGGCACATTTAAAAAGAAGTTCAAAGCCAAAATAACAAATATGTTTCAACCATTAGAATAGAAATAGTTTGAGATAAGATTAAGTTGTTTTGAATTTAATTATAAGTTATGAAATGTATTAATATGAAATGCTATGATCAAATCTAATACAGTGAATATACGCAGAACCTTCTGGGAAAATACAATGCTATATTAAATTCAGTTTCATTTTTCTAATCATCTTTGAAAAAATTATATAGGTTATTGTAACTGTCTCCATTCTCAAGTTATTTGCATATTGTAATTAAATGAATTCATATTTTCAGAAGACCACAATGATAAGAAAGTAGAATATAGAGACCAGTTTATCATATTGTAGTACACATAAATGCAATTAGGTTTTTACCTAGAAGATTACAGTTCACATGCACATTTTTATTTTTTAATTGTTTTTAATGTACATTGTTAGATTGGCTTCAGGTGTATAATATAATAATTTGGCAGTCACATACATCACCCTGTAGCCATTACAAGTGCTGTTGTTAATACCCAACACCTATTTAATTCATACCCCAACTCACCTCCCCTGTGGTAACCATCAGATATTTCTCTATAATTGTCTGTGTCTTGCTTTGTCACTCTTATTTTTTCCCATGCCTATTTGTTTTATTTCTTAAATTCCACATATGAGGGAAACCATATGGTATTTATCTTTCTGTGATTGATATATTTTGCTTAGCATTACACTATGTAGCTCCATTCTTGCAAATGACAAGCTTTCATTCTTTTTTGTGGCTGAATAATATTCCATTATATATATATATATATATATATATATATATATATATTATATATTCCATTATCCATTCATCTATTGATGGGCCCATGGGTTGCTTCCATATATTAGCTATTGTAAATAATGCTTCAATAAACATAAGAGTGCAAGTATCCCTTTGAATGTTCTTGTATTATTTGGAGGAATAACCAGTAATGCAATTACTGGATTGAAAAGTAGTTCTAGTTTTATCATTTTGAGGAACCTCCATGTTTTCCAGAGCGGTTGCACCAGTTTGCCTTCCCACCAACAGTGCAAGAGGGTTCCCCTTTCTCCACAACCTTGCCAACACCTTTTATTTCTTGTTTTATTGATTTTAGTAATTGATAGGTGTGAGGTGTTATCTCATTGTACTTTTAACTTGCATTTCCCTCATGATAAGTAATGATGAGCATCTTTTTCATGTGTCTGTTGGCCACCTGTATGTCTTCTTTGGAGAAATGTGTGTTGATATCTTCTACCCATTTTTAAATTGAATTATTTGTTTTTTTGGGTATTGAGTTTTATAAGTTATCAATCTTGGATCCCAGCCCTTTATCAGATATGTCACTTCAAAATATCTTTACAGTCATTATAGCTGATTAGAAAGAAGGTACTGCCTGTGTTCTCTTCTAGGATTTTTATGGTTTCAGGACTCACATTTAGGTCTTTAAAATATTTTGAATGTATTTTTTTGTATAGTGTAAGAAAGTGGTCCAGTTTCCTTCTTTTGCATGCTGCTGTCCAGTTTTCTCAACATCATTTGTTACAGAAATTGTTTCCCACTGATTATTGTTTCCTGTTTCATTAATCATTAATTGATGATATAATTGTGCACTCACTTCTGAGTTTTCTATTCTATTCTATTGATCTATCTGTCTATTTTTATGCCAGTATCATACTGTTTTCATCACCACAGCTTTGTAATCAAATTGAAGTCTGGAATTGTGATGCCTCCAGCTTTGCTATTCTTTTTCAAGATTGCTTTAACTATTCAGTATATTTTGTGGTTCCATACAAAGTTTAGGATTGTCTATTCTACCTCTTTGAAAAATGCTGGTGTTATTTTGATAGGGATTGCATTGAATTTGTAGATTGCTTTGGGTAGTATAGACATTTTGACAATATTTGTTCTTCCAATCCATGAGCATGAAATACTCTTCCATTTCTTTGCATCATTTTGTGTTTCCTCAAGCAGTATTTTATAGTTTTCAGACTCTAGGTCTTTCATTTCTTTGGCTAGGTTTATTTGTACATATCTTAATTTTGGTGCAATTGTAAATGAGATTGTTTTCTTGACTTCTCTTTCTGCTGCTTCATTGTTGTTGAATAGAAATGACACATTTTTCTGTACATTGATTTTGTATTCTGCAAATTTACTGAATTCATTTGTCAGTTCTAGATGTGTGTTTGTGTGTGTGTGTGTGTGTGTGTGTGTGTGTGTAATATTTCAGGTTTTATGTATATAGTAATCTGAAATAGTGAAAGTTTTACTATTCCTTACTGATTTTGGATTCCTTTTATTTCTTTTTGTTGTCTGAGTGCTGTGGCTAAGACTTCCAGTACCGTGTTGAATAAAATTAGTGAGGGTTTACATCCTTGTCTTGTTCCTGAATTTTGGGGGAAAAGAACTCAGTTTATCCACATTAAGGATGATGTTAGCTGTGAGTGTTTCATAGATGGACTTTATTATTAACAGATCCATTCCCTTTAAACCTATTTTTTGAGGGTTTTATCATGAATGGGTTTGGAACTTTGTCAAATCCTTTTTCTGTATCTATTGAAATGATCATATTTTTGTTATCCTTTCTGTTATTGATGTCGTGTGTCACACTGGTTAATTTGTCAATGTTGAACCACACTTGCAAACCATGAATAAATCTCAATCATGGCAAATTATTTTTAATGCATTTTTGAATTAAGTTTGCTAGTATTTTATTGAGCATTTTACATATCTGGATACAGGATATTTGCCTGTAGATCTATTTTTTAGTGGAGTCTCTATTGGGTTTGGATATAAGGGTATGCTGGTCTCATTGAATTAATTTGTAAATTTCTTTCCTTTTCTTTTTTTTTGGAATAGTTTGAGAACTATGTGTTTTAAGTCTTTTTTAAGTATTTTGTAGAATTCACCTGTGAAACCATCTGGTCCTTGACTTTTGTTTATTGGAAGTTTTTTAATCACTGACTCAATTTCTTTGCTGGTTATTAGTTTGTTCAAATGTTATATTTCTTCCTGTTTCTGTCTTAACAGTTTATGTTTCTAGGCATTTATGCATTTCTTCAAGTTTGTCCAATTTGTTGGCATATAATTTTTCATTATATATTATGATTGTATTTCTGTGGTATTGGTTGTTATTTCTCCTCATTTGTGATTTCATTTATTTGAGTATTTTCTCTGTTTTTCCATGATAATCTTGTCAGAGGTTTCTCTATTTTTTTTTTTTTTTTGGTTTTTCAAATAAACAACTCCTGTTGTCATTGATCTGTTCTTTTTGTTTGTTTGTTTGTTTGTTTGTTTCTATATCATCAATTTCTGCTCTAATCTTTATTATTTGTTTCCTCTGCTGGTTTTCAGATTTTGTTTGTTCTTTTTCTAGCTCCCTTACATGCAAGGTTACGTTGTTTCCTTGAGATTTACTAGCTTCTTGAGGTGGACCTCTGTTGCTATATACTTCCCTCTTAGGACCACTTTTACTGCATCACAAAGGTTTTGGACTGTTTAATTTTTCTTTTCATGTGTTTTCTGGTATTTTTTTTTCATTTATTCTTTGATTTTCTGCTTGAACCATTCATTGTTTAGTAGCATGTTGTTTAACCTTCATGTATTTGTCTTTGCAAAGTTTTTCTTGTGGTTGACTTCAAGTTTCAAAGGGTTGTGGATCTGAAAATACGCATGGTATGATCTCAATCTTTTTGTACTTGTTGAAGCATAATCTGTGATATAGTATGTGATCTCTTCTGAAGAATGTTCTATGTGCACTTGAAAATGATGTGTATTCAGATACTTAGGATGGAGTGTTCTGAATCTCTCTCTTAAGTCCATATGGTGCAGTGTGTCATACAAAGCCATTGTTTCTTTGCTGATTTTCTGCTTAGATTATCTGTGCATTGATGTAAGTGGGATGTTAAAGTCCTCTACTATTATTGTATTAAAATCAATGAGTTTCTTTATGGTTATTATTAATTGTTTTACATATTTGGGTACTCTCATATTGGGGACATAAATATTTACCATTATTAGATATTCTTGCCGGATAATCCTCTTTATTATTATATAGTGTCTTTCTTTATCTCTTGTTACAATCTTTGGTTTAGAATCTAGTTTGTCTGATATAAGTATTGCTACTCCAACTTTCATTTTACATCCATTTGCATAATACATATTTCTCCATCTCCTCACTGTCAATTTGCAGGTAACTTTAGGTCTAAAATGGGTCATTTGTAGGAAGAATATAGATGGATCTTGATTGCATTTTTTATCCATTCTGATACGCTATATATTTTTTTTATTGGAGCATTTCATCCATTCACATTCAGAGTAATTGTTGATAGATATGTATTTAGTGTCATTTATTATTTGTTTCATCATTGTTTCTGGAGATTTTATCTTTCCATTCTTGTCTTTTTAACCTTTTGTCTTTACTTTCCACTCAAAGAGTCTCTTTTAATATTTCTTGTAGGGATGGTTCAGTGGTCATCACCTCCTTTAGTTTTTTTTCATCTGGGAAATTCTATATACCTACTCCTCTTCTGAATGATAGCCTTGTTGGATAAAGCATTCTTAGTGCAGATTTTTTTTTCCCATTCAGCACTCTGAATATATCATGCCACTCCATTCTGCTGTGCAAAGTTTCTGTTGAGAAACCTCTTATTAGCCTATGGGTTTTCCCTTGTAATTTAGTGACTTCTTTTGTCATGCTGCTTTAAAAATTTTTGGTCATCATATCTTGCAAATTTAATTATAATATCTTCTTGTGTCAGTCTGCTTTTATTGATAATGCTGGGAGTTCTCTGTGCATCCTGGATTTGGATATGTGTTTTCTTCTCCAACGTAGGGAAGTTTTCAGCTACTATTTCTTCATATAAATTTTTGCTTTTCTGTCTATTCATCTTCTGGGACTCGTGTGACACAAATGTTATGTTTGATAGAGTCACTGAGTTCCCTAAGTCTACTGTCATTTTCATTATTCTTTTCTATCTCTTTTGTTCAGCTTAGTTACTTTGCATAACTGTATCTTCTAGGTCACTAATTCATTTTTCTGCTTCTTACATACTGCAGTTGATTCTATAAGTGGTGTTTCTCATTTCACTTACTGTGCTCTTTATCTCTGCTATATTATTATTCCTTATCTTTGTGTTAAGGGTCTCACTCATGTGTTACACTATTTTCTCAAGTCCAGTGATTATCCTTATGATCATCACTTTAAATTTTCCATCAGGCATGTACTTATATCTGCTTCACTTAGATTTCTGGCCATGTCCTTGCCCTGCTTTTTCATTTGGGATAAATTTATATCCCTCTCTATTCTGTCTGCCTATCTGTGTCTGTTTCTGTGTTTTCAGAAGTTAGCTATGTCTTATGATCTTAAAAGCAATGGCTTTATGAAGAAGAGGTCCTGGAGTTCCCTGCAGTGCAGTGTTCCCTGTTGATCAGAAACTGGTATTTCCGGAGAATGTCCTATGTGTGCTGCTTATGCTCTGCTGTTGTATCTGAGTCAATTTTCCTTTTGGTGCAGTCTTCTGTACTGACTGCTTGTTGAAGGCTATCTTCTTCGCTGTGATGTTAGTGGAACAAAGGAAAGCCAGCTCCAGGGGTGTCATTTCCCCCAAGGAACTTAGCAGCAGGGCAGTGGTGTTAGCAAAATTTGCATTGGGCCATTAGTTCTATGCAGGTTACCCTGCTACACTGTGGTGGCTGGAGGTTTCATGCCAGGGCAGCCAGGGACTTGAGGCTGGACTCCATGCATGGACATGGTTGGTGGTCCATGGTTGGGCAAGGTGTGGTGGTTGAGCCTGGTGTGGTGGTTAGACATGGTGCACAACAGCTGTTGTGCACCTGGTTGCTGGGTGTGGTGTGTGAAGATGGCTGGGGTGGTGTGTGGGTAGTCAAGGTGCTGAAGGGTACCTAGGGTGCATGGCTTGGCAGGGTCCAACATGTTGGCTGGGGGAGTGTGGTTGTGGTGGGGACTGTGGTTGCCCAGCAGATGGGCAAGATTCTTGTGTGGCTTTAACAAAATTTAAACCTGCACAAGCTAGCAGGCTTAGAATGGGGATTCCTCAGGAGAACTCTTGGGCATGGCACATTGCTAACAGGTTAGGTAGCAAATGTCTAAGCAGTATACCCCTTTCAGGTGTCTCTGTGCTTACACTGGAGCAGGGCACAGGGATGGAAAATGATGTCTGCCATATCCCTTGTTTTTGACTTTCCTCAACACTCCGAGATTAATATGAACAGATCTGTCACCTGTTTGCCCCTGTAATGTGTAAACTGTAGTTGTTATGTTGCCTCTTCAGGCAAGCTGCTATCTCTTTAAGGGAGGTGACACAGCTATCACTTGCCTTCTTGGCTCACCTAGTGGTGAGTCAGCTGGCCTTTAAAGCTCCAGGTTCCAACTCCCACTGGTTTTACAAACTCACAGAATTCAACACCTCTGGTTTGTAAAGCCAAATCTTTGGTGATTAGTCTTCTTTGAGGGAGTTCCCTGGTTCAAGGGTTTATTTTTTTGCCCTCTCTGTACATGCAGCTGTTTAAGGCACTAAGTGTCTCACTAAGGTGATCCCAAGGCAGATGGCATCAGAGCCCCCATCCCATGCCAGCCACACAAAGCTGCCAAGCACAGGTAGTTAACACCAGGAACATTTCTACACAGCTACTCCTTAATGATGGGATGGCAGAGCTATTTCGCTTAACTTATTGAAATAAATGCAGAAAGTCAAACAAAATGAGTCAGAGACATATACTCTGAAAGAATAAGAAACAACTTCAGAAAAGTAACTAAACAAGATAATGATGAACAATTTACTTAATACAAAGTTCAAAGTAATGGTCATAAAGATGCTCATTAGACTTCAGAAGAGAGTGGATAAATTCAGTGAGAAATTATATATATATATGTATGTATATATAAAATTATATAAATATATATATGTATGTATGTATATGTGTATATATTCCCACATATATATATATATATATGTGTGTGTGTGTGTGTATACACACACACACACACACGCACACACACACACATATATATATATACCCACATACACTAGAGGGAATAAACAGCATATTAGAGGATGAAGAAAAATGGATCAGTGATCTGGAAGACAGAATAATGGAAAGCAACTAAGCTGAAAAGCAAGGAAGGAAAATAATTTTGAAAAAAAAATGAGACTAAGTTAAGGGACTTCTGGGACATCAAACATAATAATATTTGCATTATAAAGGTCCCAGAAGGAGAAGACAAGACAGAAAATTTATTTGGAGACATAATAGCTTGAAATGTCTCAAACCACAGAAAGGAAACAGACATCCAGTTTCAGAAAGCACAGAGTCCCAAACTAGATGAAACCAAGGAAGTCCACATCCAAGGCACACAAAGATTAAATATAAATAGATAAGCTGTCAGCTGAGTTTTCAGCATAAACTTTGCAGGAAATAAGGCAGTGGCATGATATATTCAAAGTTCTGGGAGGAAAATACTACAACCAAGAAAACTCTACCTGGCAAGGTACTCATTCATTATTGAAAATGAGATAAAGATTTTTCTAGACAAACAAAAGTTAAAGGAGTTTATCACCACTAAGGAAGCCTTATAATAAATGTTAAAGAGACTTTTTTTTAGTGGAAAAGAGAATGTCATAACTTTTAGTAAGAAAGTAAAAAGATTATGAAAAGATGTCATAGCTAAACTCAAACACAAACTAAATATAGAAAACGTGCTTATAAAGCTAGTATGAAGGTTAAAAGAGAAAACTAGTAAAATAAATTATATCCAAAAAATAGCTAAGGAACTTACAAAATAAAAAGATATATTTTGTGATACCATATATATAAAGTGTACAGGAAGGAACAAAAATACAGTGCATTTACAATATGTTTGAACTTAAGCAACCATCATCTTATTATAGACTGCTATATATACTGAGGGTACTACGTATGATTCTCATGGTAACCACAAACAGAAAACATAACAGATACACAGAAAAATTAAGGATTCTACAGATAACACTAAAGAAAGCCATTAGCACGAGGGAAGAGAGCAAGAGAAAAGGAAAGAAATAGAGAAAAATTACAATACAACCAGTAATCAATTAACAAAATGGTAAGAAGTATGTACCTATCAATAATTACTTTAAATGTAATGGATTAAGTGCTCAAATCAAAAGACATAAGGTAAATTAATAATTTTTAAGGCCCATTTGTATGCTGCCTATAAAACTCACTTCACACCAAAGTCACATTCAGACACGTAGTGAAGGGATAGAAAATGATATTCTACATAAGGTGAAAAAAAACCTGACGGATATATATATATATATAACATATAGATATATACCTATCTATACATATACATATAATACATATAGAATTTAAAACAAAGCTTCTTAGGACAGAGGAAGATGGCGGCATAGGTGGACGTTGTGCTCACCGCATCCTGCTGACCACTTAGATTCCACCCTCATCTGCCTAAATAACCCAGAAAACCGCCAGAAGACTAGCAGAATGGACTCTCCAGAGCCAAGCGTAGACGAGAAGCCCACAGAAGAGGGTAGGAAGGGCGGAGAGGCAGTGCGTGCTACACGGACTGGCAGGAGAGAGCACGGGCAGTGGAGAGGCAGCCAGCCCACCCAGCAAGGCAGAGCCCCCGAGTCTGGCTTGTAAAAGCAGAGGGGCCGGACAGAGTGTGTTCTGACAGCCAACAGGACTTAACATCTGGAATGTTATAAGTCAACAGCTCTGCTCCCAGTGCAGGAGGGCTAGAGGACAATGGAAGGGAGAGTTGTTGAGCCCTGGAGGACAGAGCTGAGCTTGGTGGGGAACAAAGGCACTCACCAGTGCCATCTCTTTCGCCCATCCCTCAGCCAAAACCCCAAAGGGAAACAGTTTCCACCATGGAACTTGCTTGCACTGCGCAAATACCCAATGTTGTGCTTCTGTGGATACACCCCTCCGACGGGTCTGCCCCCCTCCCAGTGCCACAGGGCCCCTCCCAAAGCAGACCACTAAAGGCAAAGTGAGCTGAGGCTGCCCCTCCCGCCCCTGTGCACCTTGTGGATCCACCCCGACTAATACACCAGATCCCATCAAAGCAGCACCACAAGCCTGGCAGTGTGCAAGTAGCCCAGACAGGGGCCACACCACTCCACAGTGAGTCCTGCCCCTGGAACAGGGGAAGATAAGGTACACACCAGTCTGACTGTGACCACAGCAGTGGCCTAGGGACAGACATCAGGGCTGACTGTGGCCCCACCCACCAACACAAGTTACTCCAGACTGCAGAGGGGAAGAGCCCTGAAGTTCCTCCCCACTCTAGGGACTATCCAAAATGACCAAATGGAAGAATTCTCCTCAATAGAAACTCCAGGAAGTAAGGACAGCTAACGAACTGATCAAAAACGATTTAAGCAATGTAACAGAAAATAAATTTAAAATAATAGTCATAAAATTAATCGTTGGGCTTGAAAAAAGTATAGCGGACAGCAGAGAATCTATTACTACAGAGATCAAGGGACTAAGAAACAGTCAGGGGGAGCTAAAAATGCTATAAATGAGGTGCAAAATAAAATGGGGGTGGCCACAGGTTGGACTAAAGAGGCAGAGGAGAGAATAGGTGAATTAGAATATAAAATTATGGAAAAAGAGCAAGCCAAGAAAAAGAGAGATAAAAAAATCCAGGAGTATGAGGGGAGAATTAAAGAATTAAGTGACATAATTACATGTAATAATATATGCATAATTGGGATTCCAGAGGAGGAAGAGAGAGGGAAAGGTGCTGAAGGTGTACTTGAAGAAATCATAGGTAAGAAATTCCCTGATCTGGGGAAGGAAAAAGGCATTGAAATCCAAAGGCACAGAAAAGTCCCTTCAGATGTAACTTGAATCAATCTTCTGCATGACATATCAGAGTGAAGTTGGCAAAATACAAGGATAAAGAGAAAATTCTAAAAGCAGCTAGGGATAAACATGCTCTAACATATAAAGGGGGACCAATAAGACTAGTGACGGATCTATTTACTGAAACTAGGCAGGCCAGAAAGGAGTGGCAGGAAATTTTCAATGTGATGAACATAAAAAAAATGCAGCCCAGAAACCATTATCCAGCAAGTGTGTCATTTAGAATAGAAGGAGAGATAAAGGTCTTCCCAAACAAACAACAACAGAAAACAAAACTGAAGGAATTCATCACCACTAAACCAGCCTACAAGAGATCCTAAGGGGGATCCTGTGAGACAAAGTACCAGAGACACCACTACAAGCCTGAAACCTACAGACATCACAATGACTCTAAATCCATGTTTCTATAATAACACTGAATGTAAATGGACTAAATGCTCCAACCAAAAGACATAGGGTATCACAATGGATAAAAAAACAAAACAAACAAACAAACAAAAAAACCCAAGACCCATCTATTTGCTGTCTGCAAGAGACTCATTTTAGACCTGAGGACATCAGATTGAAAGTGAGGGCATGGAGAACTATCACGCTACTGGAAGTCAAAAGAAAGCTGGAGTAGCCATACTTATATCAGACAAACTAGAATTTATATTAAAGGCCATAACGAGATGAAGAAGGGCATTATATACTAATTACAGGGTCTACCCATCAGGAAGACCTAACAATTATAAACGTCTATGTGCCGAATACAGGAGCCCCCAAATATTTAAAACAATCACAAACATAAGCAACCTTATTGATAAGAATGTGGTAATTGCAGGGGACTTTAATACTCCACTTACAACATTGGATAGATAATCGAGACACAGGATCAATAAAGAAACAAGGGCCCTGAATGATACATTGGATCAGAAGGACTTGACAGATATTTTTACAACTTTACATCCCAAAGCAACAGAATATACTTCCTTCTCGAGTTCACATGGAACATTCTCCAAGATAGATCACATACTGGGTCACAAAACAGCCCTTCATAAGCATACAAGAAATGAGATCATGCATGCACACTTTTAGACCACAATGTTATGAAGTTTGAAATCAACCACAGGAAAGAGTCTGGGAAACCTCCAAAAGAATGGAGATTAAAGAACACCCACTAAAGCATGAGTGGGTCAACAGGCAATTAGAGAAGAAATTAAGAAATATATGGAAACAAATGAAAATGAAAATACAACAATCCAAACGCTTTGGGATGCAGCAAAGGCAATCCTGAGAGGAAAACACATTGCAATACAGGTCTATCACAAGAAACAAGAAAAATCCCACATACAAAATCTAACAGCACACCTAAAGGAAATAGAAGCAGAACAGCAAAGACACCCCAAACCCAGCAGAAGAAGAGAAATAATAAACATCAGAGCAGAAATAAACAATATAGAATGTAAAAGAGATGTATAAAATATCAATGAAACCAAGATTTTTTTTTTGAAAAAATGAACAAAATTGATAAACCTCTAGCCAGGCCTCTCAAAAAGAAAAGGGAGATGACCCAAATAGATAAAATCATGAATAAAAATGGAATATTACATCCAATCCCTCAGAAATACAAATAATTATCAGGGAATACTATGAAAAATTATATTGCAACAAACTGGACAACCTGGAAGAAATGGACAAATTCTGAAGCATCCACAAACTTCCAAAACTGAAACAGGAAGAAATAGAAAGCTTGAACAGTCCCATAACCAGCAAAGAAATTGAATCAATAATCAAAAATCTCCCAACAAATAAGAGTCCAGGACCAGATGGCTTCCCTGGGGAGTTCTACCAGACATTTAAAGCAGAAATAATACCTATCCTCCTCAAGCTATTCCAAAAAATAGAAAGGGAAGGAAAAATTCCAGACTCATTCTATGAAGCCAGCATTAATTTGATTCCTATACCAGAGACCCAGTAAAAAAAGAAAACATTTTTCATATTAAAAATAAAAAAAAATATTTACAGTTGTTATAACCTACTGTTGTATTGATCCCTTTATCCTTATGTAAAACCTTTTTTTTGTCTCTTAACAGGCTTTGTTTTATTTTTTTTATTATTTTAAGATCAAATTTATTGTCAAATTGTTTCCATACAACACCCAGTGCTCATCCCAAAAGGTGCCCTTCTCAATGCCCATCACCCTCCCTCCCCTCCCTCCCACCCCCCATGTACCATCAGTTTGTTCTCAGTTTTTAAGAATCTCTTATGCTTTGGCTCTCTCCCCCTGTAACCTCTTTTTTTTCCTTCCCCTCCCCCATGGACTTCTGTTAAGTTTCTCAGGATCCACATAAGAGTGAATCCATACGGTATCTGTCTTTCTCTATATGACTTATCTCACTTAGCATAACACTCTCCAGTTCCATCCACGTGGCTACAAAAGGCCACATTTCATTCTTTCTCCTTGCCATGTAGTATTCCACTGTGTGTATAAACCACAAATTTTTTATCCATTCATCAGTTGATGGACATTTATCCTCTTTCCATAATTTGGCTATTGCCGAGAATGCTGCTATAAACATTGGGGTACAAATGCTCCTATGCATCAGCACTCCTGTATCCCTTGGGTAAATTCCTAGCAGTGCTATTGCTGGGTCATAGGATAGGTCTATTTTTCATTTTTTGAGGAACCTCCACACTGTTTTCCGGAGCGGCTGCACCAGATTGCATTCCCACCAACAGTGCAAGAGGGTTCCCATTTCTCCACATCCTCGCCAGCATCTATAGTTTCCTGATTTGTTCATCTTAACCACTCTGACTGGGGTGAGGTGATATCTGAGTGTGGTTTTGATTTGTATTTCCCTGATGAGGAGTGACATTGAGCATCTTTTCATGTGCCTGTTGGCCATCCGGATGTCTTCTTTAGAGAAGTGTCTATTCATGTTTTCTGCCCATTTCTTCACAGGATTATTTGTTTTTCGGGTTTGGAGTTTGGTGAGCTCTTTATAGATTTTGGGTACTAACCCTCTGTCTGATATGTCATTTGCAAATATCCTTTCCCATTCCATTGGTTGCCTTTTAGTTTTGTTGATTGTTTCCTTTGCAGTGCAGAAGCTTTTTATCTTCATGAGGTTCCAATAGTTCATTTTTGCTTTTAATTCCCTTGCCTTTGAGGATGTGTCAGGTTAAAAATTGCTATGGCTGAGGCCAGAGAGGTCTTTTCCTGCTTTCTCCTCTAGGGTTTGGATGGTTTCCTGTTTCACATTCAGGTCCTTTATCCATTTTGAGTTTACTTTTGTGAATGGTGTGAGAAAGTGGTCTAGTTTCAACCTTCTGCATGTTGCTGTCCTGTTCTCCCAGCACCATTTGTTAAAGCGGCTGTCTTTTTTCCATTGGATGTTCTTTCCTGCTTTGTCAAATTTTAGTTGGCCATATGTTTGTGGGTCTAGTTCTGGGGTTTCTATTCTATTCCATTGGTCTATGTGTCTGTTTTTGTGCCAATACCAGGCTGTCTTGATGGTTACAGCTTTGTAGTAGAGGCTAAAGTCTGGGATTGTGATGCCTCCTACTTTGGTCTTCTTCAAAATTACTTTGGCTATTCGGGGTATTTTTTGGTTCATTACAAATTTTAGGATTACTTGTTCTAGCTTCAAGAAGAATGCTGGCACAATTTTGATTAGGATTGCATTGAATGTGTAGATACCTTTGGGTAGTATTGACATTTTGACAATATTTAGTCTTCCAATCCACCAGCACAGAATGTTTTTCCATTTCTTTATATCTTCTTCAATTTCCTTCATAAGCTTTCTATAGTTTTCAGCATACAGATCTTTTCATCTTTGGTTAGGTTTTTCCTAGGTATTTTATGCTTCTTGGTGCAATTGTGAATGGGATCAGTTTCTTTATTTGTCTTTATGTTGCTTCATTATTAGTGTATAAGAATGCAACTGATTTCTTTACATTCATTTTGTATCCTGCAACTTTGCTGAATTCATGTGTCAGTTCTAGCAGACTTTTGGTGGAGTCTATCAGATTTTCCATGTGTAATATCATGTCATCTGCACAAAGTGAAAGGTTAATTTCATCTTTGCCAATTTTGATTCCTTTGATTTCCTTTTGTTGTCTGATTGCTGATGCTAGCACTTCCAACGCTATGTTAAACAACGGTGGTGAGAGTGCACATGCCTTTGGTGTTCCTGATCTCAGTTGGAAAGCTCTTAGATTTTCCCCATTGAGGATGATATTAACTGTGGGCTTTTCATAAATGGCTTTTGTGATGTTTAAGTATGGTCCTTCTATCCCGACTTTCTTGAGGGTTTTTATTAAGAAAAGATGCTGAATTTTGTCAAATGCTTTTTCTACATCGATTGACAGGATCATATGGTTCTTATATTTTCTTTTATTAATGTAATGTATCACATTGATTGATTTGCGAATGTTGAACCAGCCCTGCAGCACAGGAATGAAACCCACTTGATCCTGGTGAAAAATTCTTTTTATATGCTGTTGAGTTCTATTTGCTAGTATCTTATTGTGAATTTTGCGTCCATATTCATCAGAGATATTGGCCTGTAATTCTCTTTTTTGCTGGTTCTCTGTCTGGTTTAGGAATTAAAGTAATGCTGGCTTCATAGACTGAGTCTGCAATTTTTTCCCTTTCTATATTTTGGAAAATCTTGTGAAGAATAAGTATTATCTCTGCTCTAAATGTCTGGTAGAATTCCCTAGGAAATGTAAATATTTATGTGCCCAACATAATAACACCTAAACATATAAACAAATATTAATAGATGTAAAGAGAGAAATTACAGTAATACAATAATAATAGAGGACTTTGACTCCTCATTTACATTAATGGGTAGGTCATCTATGCAGAAAATGAATAAAGAATAGTGGCTTTGAACAATACATGAGACCAGGTGGACTTAACAGAAATATGCAAAACATTCCACCACAAAGTAGGAGAATACTCATTCTTGTCAAGTACACATGAAACATTCTACAAGACAGATGATATGTTAGGCCAGAAAACAAGTCTCAATGCATTATATAAAATTGAAAAAATTTCAAGAAACTTTTCTGAGAACAGTGATATGGAACTTGGGGACGACTTAAGATGGTGGAGAAGTAGGGGAACTGGAATTTCCCTCATCCCTCAAACCCGGCTGTATTGAGCTTAGAACACATGGAACACACAGAAAATCAGTCTTCAGAGTGATATAAAAACTCTACAGTTGGGAGGAAACAGCTTGGAGGGACAGAGTTGCGTGTATGAGAATTGGGGAATATTAAACAGTGTAGGCCCTGAGAAGGGAACCCCTTCTGTGGAGAGACAAAAGGGAAAGAAAGATGGAGAGGCTGTGGATTCCTGCATTGTGTTAGTACAAGATAAAGATCCTTCAGATCACAGGCTGGGGAATGAAAAATATGAAGAGTGCCAGGTTTTACTTTGCAAACAGCCTTGGAGCTGAATGAATATCGGAGTTTTCAAAAGTGCATGACTTTCTCTGGACTGAAGCTTCAGCTGTGTGTGTGTGTGTGTGTGTGTGTGTGCCTATGGGGGAGGGTAGCTCATCCCGTGGCATATTATCTCAGGGGCACACTGGGAGAGAATAGCCCCCTTCCTTGATTACTGTAGAAAGAAATTTTATTGCCACCCTCCAAGGACAAAAGACTGCAGGCCCCAGCCAAAGGCCCTTTATTGGCAGGCAGAGTTTTGCTACACCAGAATAGAATCCACATGGTGCAGGGTCCATTAAAACATCAGGTTTTGAATCCCAGCTGAGTGCCTAGGAGGTGCAGGAGAACTGTGGAGCAGGGCAAGATGGCCATCCATGCTACTCTGTGAGGGCAGCCTGAATGGCATGAATTGAAACTCCAGGTCCAGGAAGGAGAGATTGAGGTGTCGCCATTTTTCTCACCATGACCACCTGGGTGGGGATTCAGGGAATAGGACATTGGCCCCTAATGGAGGTGGGACCCACTTATACCAACTCCCACGCCTCCATGCCTGGCAACTGGTTATCTACTGGATCAAGTCTGACATTGAGTGAAGGAGTCTACCTCTCCTCCAGACCAGCATAGCCACAGGTCCCAGGCACAGACATCTGTCCTGTGGTTTTGTAAGTTAGTCTGTTTCTCTGTTTTTGTCATCTTTTCTTTTCTTTTCTTTTTTTTTTCTTCTTGACTCATCTCTTCTTTTCTCTTTTTCTTTCTACCCTCTTTTTTTTTCCTTTAGAATCAGTGTCAAAGTTTCTGATCTGAGTTTTGGTCAGTTCATATTTTTTGTTTTTCTGCTTTGTTTAATAAGGCATTTTACTCTACTTTTTTGAAACCTTTTCTATATTTCCTTCTTTTTTATTTTCCTTTCTCTCTCTGCATTAAGCCTTATGGGTTCTTTGATTATATGCTTGGTCTGTTTTTTATCCCCTCTCATTTTTCTCTTATTATAGGATGAGGCTCCCTGCACTTTCCTTTCTTCAAGTGTTCCTTCAATGAACAAATCAAAGCACACTTGCTGAAAGGTCCAAAATGTCCACCACTACGAGCAAGGAGATTTGTAGAGGACTGACCAGTGGCATACAGTATCCAAATACACAACAACAGGGTGCATGCAACACATTCTAAAGCACTTCCTGAAGTGCCAGGCCCTGGACAGTGTATGACTCCTTTTTAATATAGTGGTATGTGTAGGTTCAGGAAACATAACAAATTAAAAAATACATAAAGTAAATAAACCGAGACAAAATGATGAAACAGAAGAATTTTCCTCAAAAAAATTGCAGGAAGAAATAACACCCAGTTAGTTGCTCAAAACAGATATAAACAATATATCTGAACAAGAATTTAGAATAACATTCATAAGACTAAAACTGGGCTTGAAAAAAGCATAGAAAAGAGCAGAGAATCTATTGCTTCAGAAATCAAAGACCTAAGAAATAGTTATGATGAGTTAAGATGATATAAATGAGATGCAAAATAAACTAGATACAGTGACAGTGAGGATTGAAGGAGCAGAGGAGACATTAGGTGAAATGGAAGATAAAATTATGGGAAATGGTGAAGCTGAAAAAAAAGAGGGAAAGAAAATTACTAGACCACAAGGGGAGAATTATAAAACTAAGTGATTCAATGAAACAAAATAATATACATATCATAAGATTGGCAGAAATATAAGAGGGAAAGAAAGGGGCATAAGGTTTATTTTAACAAATTATAGTTGAGAACTTCCCCAATCAGGGGAACGAAACGGGCATCCAAGTCCAGGAGGTACAGAGAACTCCCTTCAAAATCAAGAAAAACAGGTCAACACCATGGCATATCATAGTGAAACTCACAAAATACAAAGATAAAGAGAGAATTCTGAAAGCAGGTAGGGACAAATGGGCCTTGACTTACAAAGGTAGACACATAAGATTAGTAGAAGACCTGTCCACTGAAACTTGGCAGGCCAGAAGATAGTGGCAGGAAATACTCTATGTACTGAATAGGAAAAATAGGCAGCCAAGAATCCTTTGACCAGCAAGCTTGTCCTTCAGAGTATGAGGAGAGATAAAGATTTTCCCAAGAAAACAAAAGCTAAAGGAGTTCATGACCACTAAAAGAGCTCTGCAGGAAGTCTGTGACTGGAAAGTAGCAATGGACCAGAGATATCAGTATAAGCATAAAACCTACAGATAACACAATGGCACTAAATCCATACTTTTCAATAATCACTTTGAATATACATGCACTAAATGCTCTAATCAAAAGACAAAGGGTATCATAATGGATTAAAAACAAAAAAAAAAAACAACAAGATCCATCTAAATGCTGCCTAAAAGAGATTCATTTTGGACCTGAAAACATCTGAGGATTGAAAGTGAGGAGATGGAGAACCATCTAACATGCTACTGAACGTCAAAAGAAAACAAGAGTAGCCATACTTATATCAGACAAGCTAGATTTTAAAACAAAGACTATAAAAAGAGATGAGTAAGGGCATTATATTTTTCATATTTAAAGGATCTATCCATCAAGAAGTGCTAACAATTGTAAATGTTTATAACCCCAAGTGGTAGAAACCAAAATATATAAATCAATTAATCTCAAAAATAAATAAATGTATAGAAAATAAGATTGTGATTGTAAGAGACTTTAATACTCGACTTACAGCAATAGACCTATCATCTAGGCAGAAAATCAATAAGGGAACAACGGCTCTGAATGACACTTTGGATCAGATGGACTTAATATATATATTCATAACTTTTCATCCAAAAGCAGCAGAGTATACGTTCTTAACTGTTGCACATGGAACACTCTGGAAAATAGATCACATACTGGATCACAAAACAGCCCTCAACAAGTATAAAAATATTGAGATCGTTCCATGCATATTTTCAGATCACAATGCTATGAAACTTGAAATCAAACACAAGAAAAAATTGGGAAAGCACCCAAATACATGGAGGTTAAAGAACATCCTACTAAAGAATGAATGGGTCAACCAATACATTAAAGACAAAATTTAAAAATATATAGAAGCAAATGAAATTGAGAACATGACTTTCCAAACCCTTTGGGATGCAGCAAAGTAAGTCCTAAGAGGAAAATGCATTGTAATTCAGGACTATCTCAAGAAGCAAGTAAGGTCCCAAATACACAACCTAACCTCACATCTAAACGCAGCAGCAAAGAAAGCCCAAAGCCAGGAGAAGAGAAATAATAAACATTAGAGCATAAATAAAAAAATATACAGAATTTATTTTTATTTTTTTTAATATATGAAATTTATTGACAAATTGGTTTCCATACAACACCCAGTGCTCATCCCAAAAGGTGCCCTCCTCAATACCCATCACCCACCCTCTCCTCCCTCCCACCCCCCATCAACCCTCAGTTTGTTCTCAGTTTTTAACAGTCTCTTATGCTTTGGCTCTCTGTTCCTTACCTTTTGAGTTTTAGTAGTGTGTGGGTGTCTAGGAATTTGTCCATTTCTTCCAGGTTGCCCAGTTTGTTGGCATATAACTTTTCATAGTATTCTCTAATAATTGTTTGTATTTCTTTGGTGTTGTTTGTGATCTCTCCTCTTTCATTCGTGACTTTATGTCTTTGGGTCTTCTCTGTTTTCTTTTTTGGAAACCTGGCTAGGGGTTTGTCAATTTTGTTTATTCCTTTAAAAAAAACAGCTCTTAGAGTCATTTTCTATTCTACTGTGTTTTTTAAATTCTATATATATTTGGCTCTCTCCCACTCCAAATATATAGAATATTTGGCTCTCTCCCACTCCAAATATATAGAATATTTGGCTCTCTCCCACTCCAAATATATAGAATATTTGGCTCTCTCCCACTCCAAATATATAGAATTTAAAAAACACAGTAGAATAGAAAATGACTCTAAGAGCTGTTTTTTTTAAAGGAATAAACAAAATTGACAAACCCCTAGCCAGGTTTCCAAAAAAGAAAACAGAGAAGACCCAAAGACATAAAGTCACGAATGAAAGAGGAGAGATCACAAACAACACCAAAGAAATACAAACAATTATTAGAGAATACTATGAAAAGTTATATGCCAACAAACTGGGCAACCTGGAAGAAATGGACAAATTCCTAGACACCCACACACTACTAAAACTCAAAAGGGAAGGAACAGAAAATTTGAACTGACCCATAATCAGTGAAGAAATTTAACTGGTTATCAAAAATATTCCAAAATAAGAGTCCTGGGTCAGATGGCTTCCAAGGGGAATTCTATCAGACATTTAAAGAAGAGTTAATACCTATTCTTCTCAAGCTTTTCCAAACAATAGAAATGGAAGGAAAGTTTCCACCCTCATTCTATGAAGACAGCATTACCTTTATTCCCAGACAAAGGCCCCACTAAAAAGGAGAATTACAGGCCAATATCCCTGATGAGCATGCATGCAAAAATTCTCAACAAGATAATATAAAATCAAATTAAACTATATAGTAAAATAATTATTCACCATGATCAAATGGGATTCATCCCTGTGCTGCAAGTCTAGTTCAATATTCATAAATCGATCAATGTGATACATCAGATTAATAGAAGAAAGGATAGGAACAATATTATCCTGGGGCATCTAGGTGGCTCAGTCAGTTAAGTGTCTGACTTTAGTTCAGGTGATGATCTTACGGTTTGTGGCTTCAAGACCTGCATTGGGCTTTGTGCTAACAGTTCAGACCCTGGACCCTACTTTGGATTCTCTGTCTCCCTCTCTTTCTGCCCCTCCCCATTTGTGCTCTGTCCCTTTCTGTGTCAAAATTAAAGAAAGGTTTTTTTTTTTTTTAAAGCATATGATCCTGTCAATAGGTACAAAAAAAAACATTTGACAAAATACAACATCAATTGTTAATAAAAACCCTCAAGAATTTTGGGATAGAAGTAACATAACTTAACATCATAAAAGCCATATATGAAAGGCCCACAGTTAATACCATCCTCAGTGGGGTAAAACTGAGAGCTTTATCCCTGAGATCAAGAACATGACAGGGATGCCCACTCTCACCACTGTTGTTTCACATAGTGTTGGCAGTCCTAGCCTCAGCAATTGGACAACACAAAGAAATGAAATGCATCCAAATGAGATATTGTCATATGTGATAACATAGATTGACCTAAAGGGTGTTATGCTAAGTGAAATAAATGAGACCAAAAAAGGACAAATACCATATGATTTCACTTACATGTGGAATCTATAAAAAAAAAAAACAAAGAAATAAAAAAGGAAACAAATTATTAATATAGAGAATAAACTGTTGGTTCCCAGAGGAAATAGGTGTCAGGGAGATGGGCAAAATAGGTAAAGGGGATTAATAGGCTACTAATTTCCATTTCTAAAATCAATAAGTCACAAAAATGAAAAGTACAACATAAGGAATATAGTCAATATTACTTTAATAATACTGTATGGTGACAGATAATTATACTGCACCTATGTCGAGTTTTGTGTAATATACATAATTGTGACACCACTTTGTTGTATACCTGAAAATAATATAATATCCTATGTCAATTACACTTCAAAAATAGTTTACAATATTAAAAAAATAATTAATTGACCTAAAGTACACTTCAGAGTACTAGTTTTTTCTCTGTAGCTTATTTAGTTTTCATAGTAAGTGGGATTGTAGAAAACTTCTGAGTATATTGATCAAAGATAAATTGTTTACATTGTCTTTCTCTAATAATATGATATGCAGGGCATATGGGTGGCTCAGTCGGTTAAGTGTCCAACTTCAGCTCAGGTCATGATCTCACCATTCCCAAGTTTGAGCCCTGTGCTGGGCTTTGTACTGAGAGCTCAGAGCCTGGAGCCTGTTTGAGATTCTGTGACTCCCTCTCTCTCTCTGTCCCTCACCTGCTCACATTCTGTCTTTTTATCAAAATATAAATAAACATTAAATTAAAAAAATATGACATGGTATTTACTTGCAGATACATTAATGAACAAATAAATATTAACTGATAAACTACCATGATCACCGATCAACTACTATGATACATTGTTGGTGCCTTTATAAAGTTTATGCTTTGAGTACAGGGATAATATGTAAAAATAAGTAATATTTAAATAACAGTTTGAGACAATATACTCAAGACATTCATAATTGCCAAGTGATTTTTTTTAAAGAAGTAGGAGATTTTCTAGAGTTCTAAGATTGAGTTAGGTCAGCGTATGTGACTGCTCAGGAGGCTATAAAATTTGAGTTATCTCCAGAACAATTGTTTATATGTGAAGAGAAGTCCACACCCTAAAGGTATTAAGGTCATGTTTCCTTGGAGTTGTTGAGCAGGTCATAAAAGCAAAGTAGAATATTGAGAAGAGCACTGGAAACTTGAAAACGTGGGTTTAGGTCTTCCTCTTCTACTAAATAATGTGGGGCCCTGCATCAATTGCTTCATTCTTCTGTAATTTTCTTTTCTAATTTGTAAAGAGGTGCTAAGGTGAAGTAGGGTATGTGAAAAATAGATCAGTTTTCCCCCAAAATAAACATATGACCCCAAAACTCAAATGATGATATTTTTGATACATGGAACTATACAAAGCCAGTGTGCACAAGAACACTGACTATATGCACTGTACTACTAAAAGAAAATTCATTTATATTGACTATAATTGACATTGTAGTGGCCACTCTGCAATGGTGGGGTGGATTTTCACATACTTATATTATAGTTCACATGCACATATTAAGCATGTATTAAAATGTTTGTTATTTACATAATAAAACTTTAAAAATATTTATTTATTTTTGAGAGAGAGAGATAGAATCAGAGAGAGGCAGGGACAGAGGACCCAAAGCAGACTCTCTCTCAGCAGAGAGCCCGATGTGGGGTTCAAACTCATGAACTGTGAGATCATGGCCTGGGCTGAAGTCCAAAGCTCAAACCAACTGAGCCACACAGGTGTACCATAATATAGCTTTATAGAGAAAACAGGGTGGCTACCAAGATGGTCTGAAAATGGCTTGAGGAGTCAGGAAAAGGAGATTGGCTTGGACTTTTATATGATTAGTGGCTGAGATCCTTAGGTTTCTTGCAAAGCAGTCCAGGGTTTGTGTGTCTTAAGCTTCCTGCTGACACTAGAAAGGAAGTAGCACTCAATTTTTCTCATCAGCTTTCCCAGATGTGGGGCATAAGGGAAAGGAATAATGGTGGGAATTGAAAGCTGTAAACAGTGAACCATCAAAAGTGAAGTAAACCTTTTTATTATACTCATGGTAGGTACCTCTTAATGTCATGAAACTTGAAAGTCTTGACTTATGAAGTTTTTAAACTTAAATTGGTATAGTATTTTTTTAGTTCATAAATGTAAATGTATCATCATATTACTGAAAATGCTCCTTAGCCATGGAATTACTATGTTTGAGTCTGCAAATATTGTGTTTCCAGCAGAAAAAAATATATTGCACCTTTTTTCCTTTGTCCTTATCCAAATGTTTGTACTATGGAGCTAAGCAATGTGTTTTTATACTTCTGAAGTTTATTCAGTAGATCATTACTAAGACTTTAATGCATTTCAAGGAACTTCACTAGGTGCTGAGGAAATATAGAGATTAAAAAAAAAGCTGTCACCAGACTTCTAGGAGCTTATCATACAACACATTGATTGAATAATCATTTAGTGATGAATTCATTTATCATAGGATACAAATATAGAATATATAAAAATACTATTATGTTAAATAACTATAAAATTAATTAAATGCTAATTATTTCCAAGCCTCCCAATTCTATTATGTGAACTAACCATAAAATTATTTAAAATCTTTGCTTCTTTTGCTTTCAAATATTCCACTTTAATTGCTTGAACTGTATTGATTATAAGGGCTATGCCCACAGCAAAAAGAACAACACAAATATTCTGAAGTTTAAATGAAACTATAGAAAACTAATTATTGGAAATTGTGTTTCATATTATAAATTATAATGTGGTATTGAGTATAATACATTTTTACCTTGTGTATTATGTATCAGAAATACATTAAGAAAAAAATAGTTATTACCTGCATTTTTATGGTAAATGTTAACCTATATTTCCAAATGACATTTTGATGACACCTGAAATACAATAAAATTGTTGTTTTTTAATTGTCATTTAATTATTCATATACATATATATATATAATCTATATCTATGTATCTATATGGTATGTTTTTGGAGCTAATATGACAGCATTGTAGGAGGACCCTAGGTTCATTCTATTCCCAAAACACAACTAGATAACTATCTGGGGTGCCTTGGTGACACCGTTGGTTAAGTGCACAAT
This sequence comes from Felis catus, assembly GCF_018350175.1. Classification (NCBI taxonomy): domain Eukaryota; kingdom Metazoa; phylum Chordata; class Mammalia; order Carnivora; family Felidae; genus Felis; species Felis catus. The sequence goes on along the minus strand of NC_058386.1, from coordinate 75,135,524 downwards.
TCTGGGTTTCTACTCAGGTAATTATCTCATGGTTGAGATATCTATATCTATATCTATATCTATATCTTTGGCAATGAGAAAGAATGAAAATTGCCATTTGCAACAACGTGCATAGAAGTAGAGGGTATTATGCTGAGTGAAATAAGTCAGTCAGGGAAAGACAGATATAATATGTTTTCACTGATATGTGGAATTTGAGAAACTTAACAGAAGACCATGGGGGAAGGGAAGGGGAAAAATAGTTTCAAACAGAGAGGAAGGCAAACCATAAGAGACTCTTAAATAGAAAGAAGAAACTGAAGTTTGATGGTGGGGGGCAGGGGATAAGGGAAAATAGGTGATGGGCATTGAGGAGGGCACTTGTTGGGATGAGCACTGAGTGTTGTATGTAAGCAATGAATCATGGGAATCCACACCCAAAGTGAAGAACACACTGTATACACTGTATGTTAGCTATCTTGACAATAAATTATATTAAAAAAAAGAAAACACAAGTAGATAAGTATTGAATCATTCTGAACACCCAAGAAACTGACCTGAAGACTGACAGAACAAACTCAACTAGAGGGGGAGAAGAATCCACACTGAAGAAGGTAGGAAGTACAGAGACATGGTTTGGGGAGAAATGGATCATGGATGATATTGTGGAGGGGAGGGAGCTCTGGTCATGGAGAATGGCAAAAAAGAGAGAAGCACACAGGGGAACACACAAGGAGAACACTTACCCAAAGTCTTTGAATGGGAAAACAAAAGGGGCTTTTTTGTGTGAGTTTTTGCAACCAGTGTGCCTTGAAGACTGGAGTATTAAAAGTCCATGGGCTTGACTGGGATAGAGCCCTGATGGTGCTGTCCAACTCTGGAGACAAGTCAGGCAAACAACCCAAGGACAGAAGGTATAGAAACAGCATCTGAGGAACTCCTGGGGCATACAATGGATTATTTGCTCTTCTTGTAGCACTTCCTTGAAAGGTAGCATTCAGAGAGATACCTCTTGGGGGCAAAGAAGCTTTCAGGTGCAAATTCTTGCCCCCCCCCGCATAAACACAGAGCCACCAACTAAGGACAGCTTGGCCCCCACATTGGCTGCCTAGCCTACTTGTTCCAAGTCCCATGCCCTTGCAACCTGATGTTACTGCATTTCTAGGTAAAATCTTCCTCAGGCACAGTGTAGGAAGACCTTCACACAGAAACCCAGCACAGGCCTCTGCCCATATCATGTCCCCAAAGCTTGGGGTTTTAAAAGTCAGCAGGCTTGACTGTGATAGAGGCCAAAGGGCACTGTGATGCTCCTGGATAGAAGGCAGGCAAACAACCCTGAGGCAGACATTATGGAAAATCCATCTAAAAATGCCTGGGACACAGTGAGGGGACATTTTTCACTTTTCTCTGAGTGCTGCCCTGAGAGCAGCAAGAAGGGAGAGATGCCTCTCTGGGGCAAAGGAGATGCAGGGCATCATTTCCCTCCCCTGCCCTTCAGCATAAACACAGAGCCACCTGCAGTAAACAGCACAATGACCATACTGGCTGCCTAACCTGCTTATGCCAGGTCCCACACACGGGCACTCAGCAGGTACTGTGCTTCTCAGTCAAGTTTGCCTCAGTTCTAGTGTGGCAGGCCCTTTCAGCAGAAGACCAGCAGAAATCCCTGCCCAAACCATGTCTCCCAACAGGAAAGTTCCACAAGTCCTCAGTTATAAGTGGAAGTAGTATCTAGTCTCATTTAACAAGCAGACGAGAGTTCACCTAGTTAAAATTTACCACACACCATAGACCAAAAATTTCCCATTGCAGGTAAGGAGAGCCTCTCCAGACTACTGGCCTTAAGGATAGAGCAGCCAAAACATAGGAGCACTCAGAACACTCCACAGACATTCCCTGAAGTGCCTGGCTGTGAAATACATATGACCTCTTCTTCACAAAGTCATTAGTATCAGGAGCAGTAAACATAACAGGTTTTTCTAACACAGAGAAGAAAACAGAGACTTAGACAAAATGGCAAGACAGAAGAATTCATCCCAAATGAAAGAAGATAAGGTCACGACCAGGGATCTAATCAAAACAGATATAAGTAATATACTTGATGGAGAATTTAAAACAATTATAAAGTTAATCACTGGGTTTCAGAAAAGAACAGAAGACTTCAGGGAGGCAACGACCACACAGATAAAAAAAAAGTTAAAAAAAAGCAGTCAGAAATGAAAAATACAATAACTGAGAGTTGATACAGATGGATGCAATGAATATGAGGATGGAAAAATCAGAGGAAGGAATGAGTGATATAACAGATAAAATAAAAGAAATTAATGAAGCTGAACAAAAGAGACAGGAAGAATTATGCAACATGAGAACACAATTAAGGAGCTCAGTGACTCCATCAGATGTATAACATTTATATTATATGGGTCTCAGAAGAATAAATAGAAAAGGGGGCAGAAAATTCATTTAAGAAAATCATAGCTGAAAATGTCTGTAATCTGGGGAAGGACACAAACATCCAACTCCAGAATGCACAGAGAACTCCAATCACAATCAACAAAAGCTGGTAAGCACCAAGACATATTGTAATAAAATTTACAAAATACAATAATAAAGAAAAAAATTATCAAAAGCAGCAAGACAAACATAGTTCCAAATTTACAAGCAAAGATCCATAAGGCTAGCTGCAGATCGCTCAACAAGAGGTTGGCAGTCTAGAAGGGAGTGGAATGCTACATTTAATGTGCTGAATGGTAAAAATATGCAGCCAAGAATACTCTATCCAGCAAGTCAATCATTCAGAATAGAGGGAGAAATAAAGAGTTTCCCAGACAAACAAAATCTAAGGAGTTGGTGACCACTAATCCAGGCCTGCAGGAAATATTCAAGGGGAATCTTTGAGTGGAAAGGAAAGATCAAAAGTTACAAAGAGAAGAAAGGGAACATAGAAAATCTCCAGATACAAGAAAATAAGTAATAAAATGGCAAGAAATACATATCTATCAATGATGGGCAATGAGGAGGGCACATACTGGGTTGACCACTGGATGTTGTATGTAAGTCATGAATCAGTGAAATCTACCCCTGAAACCAAGTGCACACTGTATACACTCCATGTTAGCTAACTTGGCAATAAATTATATTAAACTATAATAAATAAATAAATAAATAAATAAACTATAAATAAATAAATAAGTAAATAAAATACTCTGAAAGTAATGGATTAAATGTTCTGATAAAACTACACAGAGTATCAGAACGGGAAAAAAAAAAAAACTCATCTGTACGCTGTCCTACAAAAGACTCAGTTTAGACCTAAAGATGCTTACAAATTGAAATTGACAGGGTGTGGAGCACCTGGGTGGCTTAATTGGTTCAGCATCTGACTCTTGATTTCAGCTTAGGTCATGATCTCAAAGTTTGTTGAATCAGGCTCCACATCAGGTTCAATGTTGATAGTGCAGAATTTGCTTAGAATTCCCTCTCTCTCCACTCTCACTACCCCTCCCATGTTCTCTCTCTCAATCTCTCTCTCTCAAAATAAATAAATAATCTTAAAAAAAGAGAGTGACAGGGTGAAGAAACATTTATCATGCAAATGGACATCAAAAAAAAGCTGAAGCAGGAAGACTTATATTAGACAAACCAGATTTTAAACCAAAGATTTTAACAAGAGATGAGGCAGGGCACTATATCATAAAAAAGGGGACTATCCAACAAGAAGATCTACTAATGGTAAATATTTATGCCCACAACATGAAAGAACCACATATATAAAACAATACAAACATGAAGGAACTCACTTATAATAATACACACTAGAAAAGATGGAGTTAACAGATACATTCAGAATATTTCATCCTAAAGCACCAGTATACATATTCTTTTCAAGTACATATGGAACATTCTCCAGAAGAGATCACATACTAGGTCACAAATCAGGCTTCAACAAGTATAAAAAGATTGATATCATACCATGCATATTTTATGGCCACAACACTATGAAACTTGAAGACAACCACAAGGAAAATGTCATAAAGAACATGAATACATGGAAGATAAACAAAATGCTACCAAAAAAATCAATGGATCAAACAGGAAATCAAAGAATAAATTGAAAAAAAAAACTTGGAAACATGAAAATGAAGACTCAACAGTCCAAAATCTTTGGGATGCAGCAAAAGCAGTCCTAAATGAAAAAGATGTAGCAATACAGGCCTACATCAAGAAGCAAGAAAAATCTCAAATAAAAACCTAACTTTACACCTAAAGAATCTAGAAAAAGAACAACAAATGAAGCCTAAATCCAGCTGAATAATGGTAAAATTAAAGATTAGAGGAGAAGTAAATGATATAGTAGCCAAAAAAAAAATCTACAAAGAACTTATCAAATTCAACACCCAAAAAACAAATAATCCAGTGAAGAAATGGGCAAAAGACATGAATAGACACTTCTCTAAAGAAGACATCCAGATGGCCAACCGACACATGAAAAAATGCTCAACATCACTCATCACCAGGGAAATACAAATCAAAACCACAATGAGATACCACCTTACACCTGTCAGAATGGCTAACATTAACAACTCATGCAACAACAGATGCTGGCGAGGATGCAGAGAAAGAGGATCTCTTTTGCATTGTTGGTGGGAATGCAAGCTGGTGCAGCCCCTCTGGAAAACAGTATGGAGGTTCCTCAAAAAAACTAAAAATAGAACTACCCTACAACCCAGAAATTGCACTACTAGGCATTTATCCAAGGGATACAGGTGTGCTGTTTCGAAGGGACACATGCACCCCAATGTTTATAGCAGCACTATCAACAATAGCCAAAGTATGGAAAGAGCCCAAATGTCCCTCGATGGATGAACAGACAAAAAAATGTGGTATATATATGCAATGGAGTTTTACTTGGTAATCAAAAAGAATGAAATCTTGCCATTTGCAACTATGTGGATGGAACTGGAGGGTATTATGCTAAGTAAAATTAGTCAGTCAGAGAAAGACAAAAATCATATGATTTCACTCATATGAGGACTTTAAGAGCAAAACAGATGAACATAAGGGAAAGGAAACAAAAATAATATAAAAACAGAGAGGGGAACAAAACAGAAGAGACTCATAAATATGGAGAACAAACTGAGGGCTGCTGGAGGGGTTGTGGGGGGGATGAGCTAAATGGGTAAGGGGCATTAAGGAATCTACTCCTGAAATCATTGTTGCATTATATGCTAAATAATTTGGATGTAAATTTTAAAAATCAGAAATAAAGTTTAAAAAAAAGCACAGAAAAGAGAGGAGAAATAGCAACCAATACCACAGAAATGGAAACAATTATAAGAGAATATTATCAAAACTGTATTCAAACAAATTGGACAACCTAGAAGAAATGGGTAAATTCGTAGAAACATATAAACCACCAAAACGGAAATGGGAAGAAATAGAAAATTTGAACAGACCTATTACCAGCAAAGGAATTGAATCAGTAATCAAAAATCTCCTAACAAACAAAAGTCCAGGGCCAGTTGGATTACCAGGGGAATCCTACCAAGCATTTAAAGAAGAGTTACTACTTATTCTTCTCAAATTCTTCCAAAGAGAGAGAGAGAGAGAGAGAGAGAGAGAGAGAGAGAAGGAAAATATCCCAACTCAATATAGGAGGCCAGAATTCTCCTGATTGCAAAATCAGATAAAGACATCACTAAAAGAGAGAACTACATACCAATATTGCTCATGAACATGGATCCAAAAATTCTCAATAAAATACTAGAAAAATGAATCCAACAGTAAATTAAAAGAATCATTCATCACGATCAAGTGGGATTTATTCCTAGGCTGCAAAGTGGCTCAATATGCACAAATCAATCAATGTGATTTACCACATTAAAAAATAATGTTTCTTTCTTATTTCTGAGAGAGAGAGAGAGAGAGAGAGAGAGAGAGAAAGTGGGGGAGGAACAGAGAGAGAGGCAGACACAGAATTCAAAGCAGACTCCAGGCTCTGAGCTGTCAGCACAAAGCCCGATGTGGGGCTTGAACTCATGAACTCTGAGATCATGACCTGAGCCAAAGTCGGATGCTTAACCAACTGAGCCAACCCAGGCGCTCCTTGCCACATTAATTAAAGGAAAATTACCATATTATCATTTCAATAGAGGCAGAAAAAACCCTTGAAAAAACACAGCATCCATTTTATTAAAAACCTCTCAACAATGTAGGGATAAAAGGAACATACCTCAAAATCATAAAGGCCATATATGAAAGATGCACAGCTAATACCATCTTCAATGGGGAGAAACTGAGAGCTTTTCTTCTATGATCAGGAACAAGACAGGGATGTTCACTCTCATCATTTTTATTTTTACATAGTACTGGAAATCCTGTCCAAAGCTATTAGAAAACAAAAAGAAATAAAGGCATCCAAATTGGCAAGGAAGAATTCAAACTTTCACTATTTGGAGATGGCATGATGGTGTTTATAGAAAGCTGGAAATATTCCACCAAAAATTGCTAGAACTAATAGATGATTTCAGAATGTCACAGGATACAAAATCAATGTACAGAAATTTGTTCCATTTCTATACATCAATAATGAAACAGCAGAAAGAGAAATCAAGGAATCAATCCCGTTTACATTTGCACCAAAACTCATCAGAAGCCTAGGAATAAACCTAATCAAAGAGGTAAAAGATCTATACTGTGAAAATATAAAACACTGATGACAAAAATTGAAGAGGACACAAAAAAAGGAAAAAATGTTACATGTTCATGGGTTGGAAGAATAAATATTTTTAAATGTCTATATTACTCAAAGCAATCTACACATTTAATGCTATCTCTATCAAAATACCACCAGCGTTTTTCACAGAACCAGAACAAGCAATCCTAAAATTAGTATAGAACCACAAAAGACCCCAAATAACCAAAGCAATCTATAAAAATAAAAGCAAAGTAGGAGGCATCTCATTTCTGGACATAAAGTTATATTAAAAATATGCAATGATCAGGACAGGAGGGTACTGGCACAAAAAATGGATACATATATCAATGCAAAAGAAGAGAAAACCCAGAAATTAAACCACAACTACATGGTCAACCAATCTTTGACAATGCAGGAAAGAATATCCAATTGAAAAATGACAGTCTTTTCAACAAATGGTGTTGGGAAAACTGGACAGCAACATGCAAAAGAATGAAACTGGACTATTTTCTTACTCCATACACACAAGTAGATTTAAAATGGATGAAAGACCTGACTGTGAGACAGGAAACCGTCAAAATCCTAGAGGAGAACACAGGCAGTAACCTCTTTGACTTCAGCCATAGCAACTTCTTACTATACACATCACTGAAGGAAATGAAACAAAAGCAAAAATAAACTATTGGGACTTCATCCAGATAAAAAGTGTCATGCATCCTACAGAATGGGAGAAGATATTTGCAAATGACATATCTGAAAAAGGGTCAGTCTACAAAATATAGAAAGAATTTATAAAACGTAATCCCCCAATAATAATCCAGTTAAGAAGTAGGAAGAAGAAATGAATAGACATTTTCCCAATGAAGACAAACTGATGATTAGAAGACATATGAAACAATGTTCAGGATTATTCATCATCAGGGAAATACAAGTCAAAACCGTGATGAAATATCACCTCACAGCAGACAAAAGGGCTAAAGTACAACATATGCAAACAGGTGTTGGTGAGGATGTTGAGAAAGGCGAACCTTCTTATACTGTTGATGGGAATGAAAACTGGTGTAACCACTCTGGAAAACAGTATGGAGGTACTTCAAAAAGTTAAAAATAGAACTATGACCCAGCAATTGCACTACTAGATATTCACCGAAAAGATACAAAAATAATGATTCAAAGTGATAGATAGGCCCTGTTGTTTCTAGTAGCATTATAAATAATAGCCAAATTATGGAAAGAACCCCAATGTCCATCAACTGATAAATGGATAAAGAAGACATATATTTAAGGGAATATTACTCAGCCATAAAAAAGAATGAAATATTTCCATTTGCAACAATGTGGGTGGAGCTAGAGAGAATTATGCTAAGCAAAATAAGTCATTCAGAGAAAGAAAAGTAGCATATGATTTCACTCATGTATGAAATTTAAGAAACAGAGCAAATGAAGATAGGAGGGAAAAAGAGAGGCAAACTGAAAAACAGACTAATTATAGAGAACAAACTGATGGTTACCTGAAGGGATGATGGAAAGGGGAATTAAGAATGGCACTTGTTGCGATGAGTACCTGGTGTTATATTTAAGTGTTGAATCACTAAATTCTACACCTGAAACTAACATTATACTGTATGTTAGCTAAGTGCAATATAAATAAAAACTTGGGAAAATGTTTTTTTAGTAACCTAATTTTAATTTGCTTGACACTGTTAAAGTAAAACACTGTTATTGCAGGAGTACTGCAGAATTTTTCTATAATAGATATTAGAGGAATTATTTCACCCTGAAAATTTAATAAAATATTGTAATTGATAATTCTATCTAGTCTAGTCAATAAATATCTGAGAGTGGCTGTGGCATGGTAGTCCTTATAGTATTTTAGTTTGTATTAAAGTAGCATGAGATTAAATTATGACTATTCAGCAAATTGGTGCAGCCGCTCTGGAAAGCAGTGTGGAGGTTCCTCAGAAAATTAAAAATAGACCTACCCTATGACCCAGCAATAGCCCTGCTAGGAATTTATCCAAGGGATACAGGAGTACTGATGCATAGGGCCACTTGTACCCCAATGTTCATAGCAGCACTCTCAACAATAGCCAAATTATGGAAAGAGCCTAAATGTCCATCAACTGATGAATGGATAAAGAAATTGTGGTTTATATACACAATGGAATACTACGTGGCAATGAGAAAAAATGGAATATGGCCTTTTGTAGCAACGTGGATGGAACTGGAGAGTGTGATGCTAAGTGAAATAAGCCATACAGAGAAAGACAGATACCATATGTGCTCACTCTTATGTGGATCCTGAGAAACTTAACAGGAACCCATGGGGGAGGGGAAGGAAAAAAAAAAGAGGTTAGAGTGGGAGAGAGCCAAAGCATAAGAGACTGTTAAAAACTGAGAACAAACTGAGGGTTGATGGGGGGTGGGAGGGAGGAGAGGGTGGGTGATGGGTATTGAAGAGGGCACCTTTTGGGATGAGCACTGGGTGTTGTATGGAAACCAATTTGACAATAAATTTCATATATAAAATAAAAAATAAATTATGACTATTCATAAGGCAAGATATTAAAATAAAATGATGACTTCAGGTTTCAGGAAGTTATTAGTAGAGAAACTTCTAACTCTTAAAAGCTAGAATTGGGGTACCCGGGTGGCTCAGTTGGTTAAGCATCTGACTCTAGATTTTTGTCTCAGGTCATGATCTTCCAGTACATAAGATCAAGCCCTGCTGTCACATAGAGCCTGCTTGGGAATCTCTCTCTCCCTCTGCCCCTGTACCTCGGGTGCAGTCTCTCTCTCTCTCTCTCTCTCTCTCTCTCTCTCTCTCTCTCTCTCTCTCTCTCCAAATAAATAAAATAAACATTTAAAAACTAAAAAAAAAAGAAAGCTTGAATAATTGAAAGTAGAAAATAAAGTATATATACATTTGTTCAGTAACAGCAAGGTAATATCATATTTTATCAAATCTAGGATGCCATCAATTATAAGATACCTTATACTTTATACCAATAAAGAGAACAGATTTTACCTATTAAAGTCTTACATATAGCCAGTTTTAAGGGACATCTTGTTTTTAGAGATGCCAACATGAGAAAAAAAATAAATACTGTATAGCCTAAAATTCTCCTTGAATATTTCAAAATTTACCAACATTTATTTAAAGAAACTTTGTATTCAATCTCATACAACTTAATGATTAAGGAACCATAGGGATCTTATTAAAGTCAGTACTCCTGTAAGTTTCTACATTTGCAACAATGATTCAAATGAAGCTTTGCATTAACAACAAAGAGATGTTCATAATATGGCTTCATTGTGTATTTTGAAATCTTGCTTTTCTCCTCCATTATTAATGTTTGCTTTTCATACAATGACTTCTGAATAGATTGCTTGGATTTTAGTTATTTGATTTGGAAATTATCTTCTCTATATTTTATGTGTGAAATCACAGCACTAGCTTTTCATACCCCAAGGCTTTATAAGTACAGGGAGAAGCAAGAGGTGCATAGGTTACAGCAAATATTAACTCATTATGAAGTGATCAGTATACAAGGTTAACGTTGGGGTCTAAAGGGAAGAAGACATGATATAAAGTAATGAGAAAAGTTAAATCTTTCCTCTCAAGAATTCTGTCTTAATCTCAAAGCTATGATACTCTTTGAAATACTTTCTAGTGGTCACTGGAGAGTATGACCCTAGAAATACCATATGCTCTCTACAAAACATCTAGGGTAGAAATTACCTGCTCCTTGTCTGGGGCTAATAGGTTATAATCTATAAGTAAATGATCAGGTTTTTAAAAAATTAATTTGAAAATGAGTTGGTTCTTAGATATTTATGTTCACAGAATAATTCATAGTTTTTCTAGAGGTAAATATTTAATTCCCATAGCCCTATAGAAGAACTAACTCAGAAAAGATTTTATTTTCAGAAATAACTGCCTCAAAAATGTACTTAATAGGAAAATATAAGTGTCCACATTATGTCTTCAGTGTAACATACATAACATTTTCCATGACATATTTTCCCTTTCACAAAAATGTATTCTCATGTAACTTTTAAAAAGAAGAAAAACGTAAGTATAACCCATTCAAATATTAGAACCCTTGCCTATTGCATATGCTCTTTTCTCTTTGCCATGGTGTTCCATATCCTGTATCACTGAAATTTTTAGGTTGTAGTTTTCAATTGAGTCTGCTTGCTAAATTGAAGAGATGTTAGGCAAAGGAAACTGTGAGAGGTTGGAGTATGACAAAAGTTGAAATTAAAACTAATAGGGACCAGTAGAAATTGAGAAATAACTAAGAAAAGTAAAATAATATGAAAAGAAGGAAATTAGGAAAAGCTTCTCTTTGCAACAGTATAAAAATGGTTTTGTACTGTTCATTTACTGATGCTCCATGAATACAAATATCTCTTTTTGAGGAGGTGAATCATGATATTGCGACCATGAAATAATTGTTTCTTAATAAATCTTATTTCTGTAGAGTTTTGTTATAGTGCAACTTCTGCTGTCTCTAAAGCAACACAGAATTACTTGTTAAAGGCAAATAAGTGACAGTGTTTTGTCCTCTGGGTGTTTTTTTCTCTGGGGTTCAATTGCTGTTCTGTTCTGTTTGTTTGTTTGTTTTTAAACATGAGAAAGTTAAAAATAGCATGGCCACAGAAGAATTAAAGAAACTGCTCAGCTGAAAGTAAATTGAAAAACAAAAATCATGTTGCCAGTACATGTTTCTTTACTCTGTGCCATGCCTGTGGGTCAAAGTCAATCTCTTTTTCAGCCTGGTAGGTCTCCTATTTAAATTGGGAAATGAGTCTCCTGTGATGCTACATAGAAATATCATCACCTTCAAAATCAACTTCACTTTTTTTTAAAGAAAATCTTTTTCCTCCTAAAACACCATGCTTGCTGTGTCTTTTATTATCAGTAGGCCAGTATGACCAGCATACTACTCTATGATTTGCCTGAGCAAAGAGAAAATATGCACGAGTGTGTGTGTGTGGGCGGGGGGGGTGGGTTGCTCTCAAGCAATCATTAAATGTAATCAGAATAAACTATACCACAGGGTGTTGAATAAATATATTAAGAGATCAACATAGGTCTATTTTTTAGTCTTGTCTTTCCACAGTGTATATGAGAAAAAAATAAACAAACTATGTTTTACATAAGGTCAGACTCAAATTTAGATGGGATAGACAACAGTCTTCTTATAATTCGAGTAACGAAAAGAATGATTTATTTTCCATTTATCCCACACAATTTTCTATAGTAACGTTGTGGTGTCTTGAAATTTTCACATCATCTATTTGGGATGAGGCACTGAAATATCATTTCAAAATGGATACTATATCAAATATAGGGAATATTTACAGCAATTATCAAATATTAATTTACCTTGAGTGAATTTTGTTTTTAAAAACGTGGTGGAGTATAAATTTATATTGATGGGGCAGGAAAGTCAGTCTCATAGCCTGGACCCACCGTTGTAAGTTAGGTTTCTGGAGGGGCAAAGGGGATTTAAAAAAAAAATAGAGGGAAACCTCTCCTACTTAATAATGTTGCCCATGGCTAAACTTTTTCTTTTTTAATTTATTATTTTATTTATTACTAACCATTTGCTTATTTTCCTTTGTTATGAACTCATTTCTTCTACAAACTAGATTATCCTCTTCAATGATTTATTAAAACGGATCCCATTCTTGTCACTACTTTAAAAAAATATATACTCTTTAAGGTCACAGACTTTTACTAGGATGCACTCTTATTCAAAACTGATTTTTTGTTGCTTTATATTTACTGTTTACTACAGATGTGTGTATCCTAGTTTAAAGTGATGACAATGATAATGGTAACAATAAAAAATCTTTGCATTTTACCACGGCGGGGGGGAGAGAATTCCTACAAGTGTCTAAAGTAAACGGGATATAGATTATGAAAATTTTCAAAATATCTTTAGAGCCACCTTTGAATTTGAAAGAATTAATAATTAATTGATTAAAATAATGAATATTAATTGATAATATATCATCCGTAAAACACAAAAGTGATGCTGATGACAGTGCTCTGGTCCGAGGACAATCTATTAGGAACCATTGCTTTATATTTATTTCTTCTCATCTCATACTTTGTACTCTATGCAAGAGCCACTTTGGACTTCTTGAGAGTCTTCAGTTATGCTACTGGATTTTATCTCTAGGCCTCCTTTATAGTCTGTTTTCTCTACTGGGAGCACGGTTATTATGCTACTCCCATGTTACTGCCTTTCTTCTTATCCCTAGCTTTATTTTTTTTCATCCCTCAATAATGAATATAATAGCTCTGTCATATGCTCCAACAAGACAGTCTAACTTTTTCATCTTAGCTTTTCTATTTGTCTTTTTCAAGTTTTTATTTAAATTATAATTGGTTAACATTTATTGTAGAATTAGTTTCAGGAATAGAATTCACTGATTCATTCATCACTTATGTACAACACCCAGGGCTCATCACAAGTGTTGCCCTTAATACTCATCAAACATTTACCAATTCCCCCCACTCAAATTGTGTGAGTTCTCTGTAGTTAACTTTGTGTGTTCCAGCAACTTTGTGTGTTCTCTATAGTTGAGAGTCTGTTTTATGCTTTGACTCTTTCTCTCGCCCCAGCATGTTCATCTCTTTCACTTCTTAAATTCCACATATAAGTGAAATCATACAGTATTTGCCTTTCTCTGACTGACATATTTCACTTAGTATAATACACTCTAGCCCCATCCATTTCAATGCAAAAAACAATATTTAATTGTTTTTGATGGCTGAGTAATATTCCACTATATATTCATATCTATATCTATATCATATATATATATATATATTTATATTTTAAAAGTTGAGATGCCAACACAGAGCCTGATGCAGGGCTCGAAATCACAAACTGTGAGATCATGAGTCAAAGTCAGGTACTTAACTGACTGAGCCATCCAGCTGCCCCATATACCACATCTTCTTTATTCATTCATCAGTTGATACATATTTGGGCTCTTTCTATTTTTTATTATAGTTTAATATACATAACATAAAATTTACAATTTTAACCATTTTTAAGTGTACGGTACTGTGGGATTAAGTACATTTACATTTTTGGGCAGTCATCACCACTTCGAGGAGTTTTTCATTTTCCCAAACTGAAACACTGCGTATAGAGCACACAGTAACTCCCCATCCACTTATTCCCAGCCTCTGGGTGTAACTTCTCCCTTCAATATCTATGAATTTGACTAGTCTATGTATCTAATATAAGCAGAATCAGAGTATTTTCCCTTGACAGGCTTATATCACTTAGCCTAAAGGCTTATCCATGTTATAGTATATGTCAGAATTTAATTACTTTTTAAAGCTAAATGATATCCTAATGTTGGTATATACTATAATTTATTTATACATTCATATTCTGAAGGATACTTGGGTTGATTACACTGTTTTCATTATGTAAATAATTCTGCTACAAACATGAGTGTATAAATATTTGCTTGGTTGTCTGCTTTAAATTCTTTTTGTATATATACCCAGAAGTGGAATTGCTGAATCATTCATTCTGTTTAATTGCCTTGAGAACTCCCACATTGTATTCTACAGCAGCTACACCATTTTACATTTTCACCAGCAACACAGGGGTTCAAATTTCTCCATATCCTTGACAATACTTTTTTTTAATTTGGTAATAATCATCCTAATGAGTATAAAGTGGCATCATATTGAGTTTTTTTTTGTTTCTTTGTTTGTTTGTTTTGTTTCAATATGTTATTTAAATTACAGTTACTTAATATATCTTGTAATATTAGTTTCAGGTGTAAAACTTAATGATTCATCATTTATATATAACAACCAGTGCTCATCATAGCAAGTGTTGTCCTTAATACCCATCAGCCATTTAACCTATTTCCCTGCCTACCTCCCACCCAGCAGCCCTTAGTTTGTTATCTATAGTTTAGAATCTTTTTCTGGTTTGCCTCACTCTTCTTCCTCCCTATGTTCATCTCTTTATTTTTTTAAATTCCACATATGAGTGAAATCATATGGTATTCATCTTTCTCTGAGTAACTTATTTCACTTAGCATAATATACTCTAGTTCCATTGATCACATTGCATCACATTGCAAGATTCCATTCCTTTTTTTTATGGCTAATTAGTATTATATATATATATATATTTTTTTTCCTATGTATGATCACTTCTTGATCCATTCATCAGTTGATGGACATTTGGGTTCTTTCCATAATTTGTGTATTGTTGATAATGCTGCTATACACATCAGAGTGCATGTGTCCCTTTGAATCTGCATTTTTGTATACTTTGGGTAAATCCCTAGCCATGTAATTGCTGGATCATCGGGTAGTTAGTTCTATTTTTAACTTTATGAGGAACATCCACACTATTTTCCACAATGACCATATCAGTTTGCTTTGCCACCAACAGTGTAAAAGGATTTTTCTTTCCCCACATCCTTGCCAACATCTGTTGTTTTCTGTGTTATTAATTTTAGCAATTCTGACTGGTGTGAGGTGATATTTAATTGTAGTTTTGATTTGTATTTCCCTGATGATGACTGATGTTGAGCATCTTTTCATGTTTCTGTTAGCCATCTGGATGTCTTTGGGAAAATGTCTATTCGTGTCTTCTGTCCATTTCTTAATTGGATTGTTTTTTGGGGGTTGAGTTTATATTTTCCCACTAATTAATGATGCTGAGCATCTTTTCATGTGCTTATTGGCCATTTGTATATCTTCTCTGGAGAAACATCTGTTCAAGACCTATGTCCATTTTTAAATGAGGTTGTTTTGTTGTTGAGTCATAAGAGTTTCTTATATTTTCCTGATATAAATCTCTTATGAGACATGATTTGCAAATATTTTCTGTCATTCTGTGAGTTTCCTTTTCACTGTTTAAAGTGTCCTTTCATATATCAAAGTATTAAATTTTGATAAAGTGCAATTTATATATTTTTCTTTTGTTACTTGTGCTTTTGATGCAATACACAGGAAATAATTGCAAAGTCAAGTGTCATTAAGTACTTTTTCTGTTTTCTTCTAAAAGTTTTATAATTTTAGATATTTGACATGTTTTGAGTTAACTTACATGTGATTTACTTCTTTATTCTAATTGAGAAAATTTGCTTTGGTATATTCCAATGTTTGACTACTACTTTATATGTTGGACCTTGTTCTCAGTACATTATGCCTATGATATCATTTAATACTGAAAATTGTCTTGTTAGGTAAACACTGTATATCTCTTTTTGGAAAAACAGAAAGTTATGCAGAGAGTGTATATAACTTACCTAAGTCACAAACCTACTAAGTGGAATACTGGGATTCAAACCATTTCTCTTTACTTCCTAAGACTATGTGTTCAAGATCTATGTTATACAGGTGTAATACACACAACTTTGTTTTTCAGGTATACCTGGATTTCATTTTTAAGTTTCCAACTTACTAGTATTACAAGATATATCTTGAGATAATGGTATTGCTTGACTTTCCCTCACCTCATTTCTATCAGGAGACCAGGGTTTTTGCCAATTATGAAGCAGAAAAAATCTTGTTCATTTGTCAAATCATGAATACAAGAAATAAATAATCTCTGTGCACTTGAGGGACAGAAGTAAGGTCGAATTGACATATTAAGGTCAAGGAGAGGAAGAGAAGAGATATTCATGGGAATTAACCAGAATGAGGGTTGAATACTTATATGTGAAATCCATGTGCAAAATAATGGCAACACCCTCAGGAGGTTATAAAAACTCAAAAGGGTTGAATGCTTGCTACAATTAGGAAACTTGGGTCCTGGAATTAGTGATATAAGTTTCTTCTATATCCCTATATCACAAATAAAAGAACATGAAGCATGAGGCTAACACTAAGAATAGTAATAAGTACAAATCAACATAAACCAACACCCTTAAATTTGATGCTTAACCACCAAAGATTGCAAATAACAATAACATAGGCTATGGATGCTTAATATCTACAAATTTCAGTGTTCTCATACTAAAAATGGGAAAATTATGTAATTCAGGTAATTACCGAAGATAAAATTTGTTAACAAATATAAAAAACCCAATGTAAGATAGCAAACCTTCAAAATCCTAGAGGAGAATAGAGGCAACAACGTTTTTATACCTTGGCCGCAGCAACTTCTTATTAGACATGTCTCCAGAAGCAAGGTAAACAAAAGCAAAACTGAACTATTGGAACCTCATCAATATGAAAAGCTTTTGCACTAGAAAGGAAACAATCAACAAAACTAAAAGTAATCAAGTGAATGAGAGAAGATATTTCCAAATGACATATTAGATAAAGGATTAGTATACAAAGTCTATAAGAAATAATTAAACTGAACACCCAAAAAAAATCCAGTGAATAAATGGGCAGAAGACATGAACAGACACTTTTCAAAGAAGACGTCTAAATGGCTAGCAGATACATGAAAAGATGATCAACATCACTCATCTTCAAGGAAATACATACAAATCAATACCACAATGAGATACCACTTCAAACATAACAGAATGGTTAAAATTAACACATCAGGAAACAACAGATGTTGGCAAGGATGTGGAGAAAGGGAAACAACTTTGCACTGCTGGTGAGAATGCCAAGTGGTACAGCCACTCTGGAGAACATTATGGAGGTTCTTCAAAAAATTAAAAATTGAACTACCCTATGACCCAGTAATTTTACTACTAGGTATTTATCCAAAGGATACAAAAGTGTTTATTCAAA
Organism: Felis catus; assembly: GCF_018350175.1. Classification (NCBI taxonomy): domain Eukaryota; kingdom Metazoa; phylum Chordata; class Mammalia; order Carnivora; family Felidae; genus Felis; species Felis catus. Next base: position 75,118,089 of record NC_058386.1, on the reverse strand, counting down.
GGGGCACATGAAACCCAATGTTTATAGCAGCACTGTCAACAATAGCCAAATTATGGAGATTCCCAAATGACCATCTACTGATGAATGGTTAAAGAAGATGTGGTGTACATATACAATAGAATATTACTTGGTGATCAAAAAGAATGAAATCTTGCCATTTGCAACAATGTGCATGGAACTAGAGTGTATTATGCTAAGTGAAATAAGTCATTTAGAGAAATACATATATCATATGATTTCACTCATGTGGAATTTAAGAAACAAAATAGAGGAACATAGGGGAAGAGAAAAAAAATGCAAACACAGGAGGAAGCAAACCTTAAGAGACTGTAAAATACAGAGAACAAGCTGAAGGTTGCAGAAGGGCTGTTGGGTGGAGCAATGGGCTAAATTAGTGATGGGAATTAAGGATGGCACTTGTTAGGATGAGCACTGGATGTTATAGGTAAGTGATGAATCACTAAATTCTACTCCTGAAGCCATTATTACACTATATGTTAAATAACTTGGATTTTAATAAAATTAAAAAAAACACCCAGTAAAAGTACTTACCAATAATGTTCATTTTCTTTCTTTCTTATTACCCTCATATCCATACTGCTTTCTATTGTTTTGGCACCCTTATTTTCTATAAAGACAGGAAAATGCTGTGCTATTTTTTTAAAGTATTCCCAGTCTAAGACTCTAAGTAATTAATTCCTTTAAAAATGTAGTCCATGGGAGAAAATTTGCTACAAACATGCTGACATATTTACTGTTATTACACCTGAATATCATATAAATTATCATGTTTCTCTGTGTTGTTTGCCAAGAAGTTCACTTAGGCCTCATGTTCACTTAAGGTAATCTTATTCACTTACGGGACTGTTTGAGATCTTTGATACACTTTCCTCCATAGTTAATACATGTTTTATTTCATTTTAGCAACTATATTACACTGAGATGCTTTTTATTATTAGTTTCCTCAAGTCATTTTTGGAGTACTCATATAAAACTATGGATATACTAACACCAATAATAATAGGTGTGATGACATTAAAAATAAAAGACGTAAAATGGAAATTTGGAATAATTAACTAGTTGAATTGATTGGTTATTGCTAAAGAAAGCTAACAAAAAATAGAAATCTTTAGCCTCCAAAAGTTCAATCCACAATAACCATGAACTTGATTTTTATTAGTCCAATGATTGACTTTCATATGTCTAGTTAGCATATTCTAGTTGTTACTCTGTTTCTAATTTAAAGTAGCAGTTAACTCTCAGAAATTCATTTAAGGAATAGAAGGAGGTAGAATTGTATAATTAGAATATAAAGTATAAAAATTGGCCCCTGTCCTTGACTTGCTCATTTATTGCTTTCATAAAATCAAAGCACGTTAGAGAACCCAAGTACTTCATTTTTGTAGATTATATTATTCAAACTCTTCATTTTGCAGTTGAGATAGCCAAGGCTCAAGAAAAATGAATGTCTTGCTAAAGACTACATAGTTGATTGATGATGAAATCAGGATTAAAATTCAAAGACTAAGAGTTGGAAAAAACCTATACAATCATTTATTTATCCCTATACCCAAAATGGGTTGATTGTACAACTCTAATACGCATTAACTTTTAAAAATATGACATATCTCTTGAATGTTTCAAAATTAATCCACACAGAACATATACAAAATAAAGTGTACAGTCTCCCCACTGTGAATTTGGTTCTTTTTAAATGTCCCTTAACTCAGTGAATGACACAACTTTTTTCCAGTACCACACATTAAGAAACTTAGTGTTATTTTTTGAAACTTTCTCTCTAAATATTCAAAGAGGTCCTGCTAATTTTAGATATAAAAAAAAACACTGTTTTCAATCGTCACTGCCATCAAATGATCATCATTTCTTTCTTGAGCTACTGAAACATTCTTCTAATTGGTCTGTCTTATTCTTTTTTTTTTTTAATTTAAGTTCAAGATAGTTAACATTGAGTATAGTAATGGTTTCAGGAGTAGAATTTAGCAATTCATCACTTACATATAACACCTAGTTCCCAATCCAATCACTGTCCTCTTTAATGTCCATCACCCATTTAGCCCATCTTCCACCCAACTCCACTCAGTTTGTTTTTTGTATTTAAGAATCTCTTATGGTTTTCCTCCCTCTGTGTTTTGATCTTATTTTTCTTCCCTTCCCCTGTGTTCACCTGTTTGTGTCTAAAATTCCACATATGTGTGAAATCATATATTTGTATTTGTCTGACTTATTTCACTTAGCATAATACATTCTAGTCCCATGCACATTGTTGCAAATGGCAAGATTTCATTCTTTTTTGATCACAAAGTAATATTCCATTGTACATGTATACCACATATTCTTTATCCATTCATCACTCCATGGACATGTGGGTTCTCCATAATTTAAGTATTGTTGATAGTGCTGCTATAAACATTGGGTTGCATGTGCCCCTTTGAATCAACATTTTTGTACCCTTTGGATAAACACCTAGTAATGCAGTTACTGAGACATAGGGTAGTTTAATTTTTAGTTTCTTGAGGAACCTCCATACCGTTTTCCATAGTGGCTGCACAAATTTGTATTTCCACCAGCAGTGTAAATGTTTTCCCCATTCTCTGCACCTTCACCAACATCTGTTGTTTCCTGACTTGCTAACTTTAGTCATTCTAACAAGTGTGATTTGGTATCTCATCGTGGTTTTGATTTGTATTTCCCTGATGATGAGTGATGTTGAGCATTTTTTCATATATCTGTTAGCCGTCTAGACGTCTTTGAAAAGTGTCTGTTCATGTATTCTGCCCATTTCTTCACTGGATTTTTGATTTTGGGGTGTTCATTTTGATTATTTCTTATAGATTTGCATAGTAATCCTTTATCCAAAATGTAATTTGCAAATATCTTCTCCCATTCTGTAATTTGCCTTTTAGTTTTATTGATTGTTTCCTTCACTGTGCAGAAGCTTTGTATCTTGATGAGATCCCAACAGTTCATTTTTGCTTTTGTTTCTTGGCCTCCATAGGCATGGCTAGTAAGAAGATGCTATGGCCCAGGTCAGAGTTTGATGCCTGTTTTCTCCTCTAGGATTTTGATGGTTTCCTGTCAAACATATATGTCTTTCATCGAAATTGAATTTAGTTGTGTGTATGTTGTAAGAAAGTGGTCCAGTTTCATTTTTATGCTTGTTGCTCTCCAGTTTCCCCAACACAATCTTTTGAAGGGGTGTCTTTTTTTCTCCATTGGATATTCTTGTTGAATATTAGTTTTCCACTGTTTCATCCATTTTTAGTTGCCCACTGTTTCATCCACTTTACATCTCCACAGGCAGTCAATTAGAATGACTTCTTTTTCAAAATACATTGAGTTAGAAACACGCACACACACACACACACACACACACACACACACAGTAATACACACACTCACATACACACTAAAACCCTTCAGTGGCTTCCTATTTCTCTTTTTCTAAATGTTTCTTTCTTTCTTTCTTTCTTTCTTTCTTTCTTTCTTTCTTTCTTTCTTTCTTTCTTTCTTTCTTTCTTTCTTTCTTTCAGGGGGTGGGTAGGACAGAGAGATTCCCAAACAGTTTCTGTGCTGTCAGAACAGAGCCTGATGTGAAGCTCTATTTCAGGAATCATGAGACCATGACCTGAACTGTAATCAAGGATCAGACTCATAACCAACTGAGCCCAACCAGGCACCCCAGTGGCTTCCTGTTTCTATTAAAACAATGACAATTTTTTAAATACAGGGAGTGTAATAAATGAGTTAAGTGTACAGGTATTTCCATTACCTTCTACGTACATGTTAAAAAACACTTATCCTAATGAAAGAAGTTGTCAATTGTAGAACCCATTATACACAGTGTAGTTTCATTAGTTGCTTCTTCAATATTTCATTTCAATTCCAGTACATTAACATACAGTGTAATATTAGTTTAAGGTGTAGAATTTAGTCATTGATTACGTATATACAACACCAAGTGCTTATCACTACTAGTGCCCTCCTTAACCCATCACTCATTTAAGACATGTCCCCATCCACATCCTCTCCAGTAAATCTTAGTATGTTATCTATAGTTAAGAGTCTATTTCCTGGTTTGCCTCACTATTGTTTTTTTTTAACCTGTTCATCTGTTTTGTTTCTTAAATTCCACATATGAATGAAATCATATGGTATTTTTCTTTCACTAACTTATTAAGCTTACCATAATAGTACTTAACTCCATCCATTTCTTTGCAACTGGCAATATTTCATTTTTTATGGCTGAGTAATATTCCATTGAATATAAATACCACATATTCTTTATCAATTTATCAGTTGATGGACACTTGGGCTCTTTCCATAATTTGGCTTTTGTTTATAGTGCTGCAATAAATATCAGGGTGCATTTGTTCCTTCAAATCAGCATTTTTTATCTCCTAGGTAAACACCTAATATTGCAGGTTTTGGATCTTCAGGTAGTTCTGTTTCTAGCTTTCTGAGAAATCATCATAATGTTTGTGACAGAGTCTGCACAAGTTTGCATTCCTACCAAAAGTGTAATAGGGTTCCCTTTTCTCTCCATCCTCCCTAACACCTGTTTTTTCCTGTGTTGTTTATTTCAGCTATTCTGACCAGTGTGAGGTGACATCTGCTTGTAGTTTTGATTTGTATTTCCCTGATGATGAGTGATGTTGAGGGTTTTTTCATGTGACTGTATGTATTGTTTGAAAAAAATGTCTATTCATGTCTTCTGCTCATTTTTATCTGCTCATTTTAACACTATGTGTTTTTTTTGGGGGGTGTTAAGTTTCATAAGTTCTTTATATATTAGATACTAACCCTTTATGAGATATGTCATTTGAAGTTCCTTCTCCCATTCTGTAGGCTCTTTTTTTTTTATTTTGTTGGTTGTTCCCTTTGCTCTGCAGAAGCTTTTTATCTTGATGAAGTCCCAATAGGTTATTATTTTCTTTGTTTTCCTTGCCTCAGGATACATATCAAGTAAGAAGTTGCTATAGCTGATGTCAAAAGTTTTATGCCTGTATTCTCCTCTAGGAATTTGATAATTTTCTATCTCACAGGTCTTTCATCCATATTAAATTTACTTTTGTGTATGGTGAAATAATGTGATCCAGTTTCATTCCTTTGCATGTTGTTGTCCTGTTTTCTCAACATTTTTTGAAAGACTTTTTTTTCAATTCGATATTCCTTCCTGCTTTTTTGAAAATTAACTGACCATATAGTGATGGGTACATTTCTAGGTTTTATTCTGTTCCATTTATTTATGTGTCTGTTTTGGTGCCATCATTATACTGTCTTGATCACTACAGCTTTATAATACAATTACAAGTCTGGAAATGTGATACCTCCAGCTAGGCTTTTTTTTTTTCTTTTTTCAAGGTTGCTTTGGCTATTTAGGGTATTTTGGTTCCTTACAAAATTTAGGATTGCTTTTTCTATCCCTGTGAAAAATGCTTGTAGTATTTTGATAGGAATTGCATTAAATATGTAGTTTGCTTTGGGTACTATAGACATTTTAACAACATTTTGTCTTCCAACTCATGAGCATGAAATATTTTTCAGTTGCTTTGTTCCTCTTCAATTTTTCATCAGTCTTTATAGTTTTTTTTATAGTTTTCAGAATACTGATACTTTTAACTTTTTTTTTTTTAGAGAGACAGCATGAGTGGAAGAGGGACAGAGAGAGAAGGGGAGAGAGAGAGTCCCAAGCAGGCTCCATGCTGCCAAGCACAGAGCCCGACAAGGGGCTTGAACTAACCAAGCTGTGAGATAATGACCTGAGCTGAAACCAAGTTATCAGGTGCTTAACTAACTGAGCCACCCAGGCACCCTCAGAGAACTGATTTTTATCTCTTTGCTTAGACTCATTCCTCAGTCCTAGTTATCTTATGGTTTATGGTGCAGTAGTAAGGGAATCAATTGTTTTCCTCTTTCTGATGCTTCATTATTGGTATATAAAAATGCAACAGATTTATATACATTGATTTTATTTCCTGGAACTTTACTGAATTTGGGTTTCAGTTCTAGCAATTTTTTATGGGATCTTCTGAGTTTTCTATACAGAGTATGAAGGCATCTGAAAATAGTGAAAATTTCACTTCTTTCTTGCTAATTTTGTTCCCTTTTGTTTCTTTTTGTTGTCCAGTTGCTGAGGTTAGGACTTCCAGTACTATGTTAAATAACAGTGATGAGAATGGACATTCCTTTCTTGTTCCTAATTGTAGTGGGAAAGCTCTGCTTTTCCCCATTTTGAATTATATTAGCTGTTCTTTTTCCGTATATAACTTTTATTGTGCTGAGGTTTGTTCCCTCTAAGTTTATTCTGTTGAGGGTTTTTATTATCAATGGATGTACTTTCTCAAATGATTTTTCTGCACCTATTGAAATGAACATATAATTATTATCTTCTCTTTTATTAATGTGGTGAATCACAGTTATTGAATTGTGAACATTAAACCTGCCTTACAGCCCAGGAATAAATCCCACTTAATCATGGTGAATAATTCTTTTAAAGTACTGTTGTATTTGATTTGCTAGTATTTTTTTGAGAATTTTTGCATTCATGCTCATTAGGGATATTGAACTGTAGTTCTCTTTTTTAATGGAGTCTTTGTCTGGATTTGGAATCAAGGTAATGCTGGCCTCATAGAATGGGTTTGGAAGTTTTCCTTCTATTTCCAAATTTTGGAATAGTTTGAAAAGAATGGGTATTAACTCCTCTGTAAACATTTGGTAGAATTACCCTGTAAAGCCATGTGCAAGGGAGTTTTGTTTCTTGGGAGATTTTTGATAACTGATTCAATTTCTTTTGTTGGTTATTGGCCTGGTCAAGTTTTCTATTTCTTCCTGTTTCAGGTTTGGTGGATTATATTCTTTGGGTAATTTATTTATTTCTTCCAGATTGCCTGAAGTGGTGGCATATAATTTTTCATAATATTCTAGTTTTTTGTATTTATGTAGTTTTTATTTCTCTTCTCTCATTTGTGATTTTATTTATTTTGGTTATTTCTTTTTTCTGTTTGATAAATCTTGCTGGGGGGTATCAGTTTTATTTATTTATTTATTTATTTATTTATTTATTTATTTAATAGAACCAGTTCCTGGTTTAATTGGTGTGTTCTACTCTTTTTTTTTTTAACTTTCTATATCATTTATTTCTGCTCAAATCCTTATTATTTCCTTATTAAGCCGGCTTTGGGCTTTGTTTGTTGTTCTTTTTATAGCTCCTTTAGTTGTAAGGTTAGTTTGTGTATTGAGATTTTTTTGATTCTGGAGGTAGGCCTGTATTTTTATATACTTTCTTCTTACAACCATGTTTGCTGTTTCTCAAAGATTTTGCACTGTCATGTTTTCATTTTCATTTGTTTCCATGTATTATTTTGTAAATTTATTCTTTAATTTCCTGGTTGTCCTGTTCATTCTTTAGTAGTGTGTTGTTTAACCTCCATGTATTTGTGTTCTTTCCAAATTGTTTCTTGTGGTTGACTTCAATTTCATAGTATTGTGGTTAGAAAATATGCGTGGTATGATCTCAATCTTTTTGTATTTGTTGAGGGAGGCCTGCTGTGTGACCTTGTATGCAATCTATTCTGGAGAATGTTCCATGTGCACACAAAAATAATGTGTATTCTGATGCTTTAGGATGAAATGTTTTGAATTTATCTGTTAAATCCATCTGGTACAGTGTGTCATCCAAAGTCATTGTTTCCTTGTTGACTTTCTGCTTAGATGATGTGCCCATTGATGTAAGTGGTGTGCTAAAGTCCCCTAGTATGTTTCTATTATTATTGAGTTCCTTTATGTTTGTTATTGATTTTTTTCTATATTTTGTGTTTTCATGTTGGGAGCATAATTATTTACAAGTGTAAGTTGCTCTTGTTGAATAGTATTTTTTAATGATATAGTGCCCTTCTTTTTCTCTTTGTACAGTGTCTGGTTTAGAAACTAGTTTGTCTGATATAGGTATTGCTACTCTGGTGTTCCTCTGACATCTGTTGGCATGATAAATGTTACCCCATCTCCTCACTTTAAATCTGTAGATGTCTTGGTCTGAAGTGAGTCTCCTTTCAGAGCAGATGGAAGGAGATTTTTTTTTATTGTTTCTGACAATCTACATATTTTGATTGGAACATTTTGTTCATTTACATTCAGAGTAATTATTGATAGGTGTGTACTTAGTGACCATTTATTACTTGCTTTCTCATTATTACTGGTGATTTTCCCTGTTCTTTTCTAGTGTTTGTCACTTTCAGTCTTTCCTTTCCATTTACATATTTCCCTTTAATACTTCTTGCAGAGATGCTTTAGTGGTCACAAATTTCTTTATATTTTGTTTGTCTGGGAAAGTCTTTATATTTCCTTCTGTTGTGAATGATAGCCTTGATGGATAGAGTATTCTTGGCTCTAGATTTTTCCTATTCAGCATGTTGAATATATCCTGCCACTCTCTTCTGGCTTGCCAGCTTCTGTGGAGTTACTTGCTGCTAACCATATGGGTCTTCCCTTGTATGAGAAGGACTTCTTTTGTCTTGAAGCTTTTGGGATTTTTTTCTTTACCACTATATTTTGCAAAATTAAATATAATATGTTTTGGTGTTGCCATCCTTTTGTTGATGGTTATGGGAGTTCTCTGTGACCCGTGGATTTGGATATCTGTTTCTTTCCCCAGATTAGCAAGTTTTCATCTGTTATTTCCTCATATAGACACCCCACATTTTCTCTCTCCTTCTGGGACTTTTGTGATAGAAATGTTATTAAATTTGATGCAATCAATGAGTTCCCTATGTCTAATATCGTGATCCATCATTTTTTTCTTTTTGTTTGGCTTTATTAGTTTTTCATTATTTTGTCTTCTACATCACCTATTTGTTTCTCTGCTTCTACCTTCCTTGTGGACATTGCATCCACTTGGATTTGAATCTCATTTATTGGATTTTTCATCTGTTCCTGATTGTTTTTTAGTTCTTTTATATCTGTGGTAAGGTTCTTCCTAATGTGTTTTATGTTTTCTTTGAAATCTAGCAAGTATCTTATGACTATTCCTTTAAATTCTGCATCAGACCTAATACCTATATCTATTTTGATGAGATCTCTGGTTAATACTCTCTTTTTTTGGTAATACTTTTTGATGTTCTTCTAAATCACTTTCAGTTATGGGTGCCAATTTCAACACCAGGGAAGTGAGAGAAAATATTATCAAATATTAATGTATGTTGCACACCTTAAATTCCCAATATCAAAATGTATATTTACTCCTGCTCTTCACGTGCTGGGATCTGAATATTCCATATTGATTAGTTCTCAATATATTTGCTGAATGTTTTATTGCTGAAATTAATAATTCCAATAATTATATAATCAAGCAGTGATGCTAATAATGGCTGTCAAGCACAACATTTTGAAAAGATTGACTGAGGAAAAATGAGGATATAAGACAAAGGATATAAAGCTATTATAATAAAGGCTCAGACGCATTGAACATGGCTTCTGAAATTATTTCGCATAAGTAAAATTTTGGGGAGAAAAATCTCCAAAGCCAAAACCTGTTAATATTATTATTGATGTTTAATTACATCTAATTTTACTTTGTTGAGCACTGGACTTTCTATGTACATTCAAAAAAATTCCCGAGAAATTCAATGTTCCTGAACATAAGATGTTTCCATCATGAATTATCTACAAAAATGATTCATATTATTTACATTTCTACTTTCCAGTGAATAGAGCAGAAAACTGAATAAATAATGGATAACATACTTATTTAGAAATTAGAAACTCATAAGGTTCTATCATTTACTATCTGTTTGACTTTGGAAATTTATTCAATTCCTTTGAGTCTTTATTTCCTCATCGGTACTACAAGGATGACAACACTTACTTCCCTAAAATGTAATTCAGTTTAAGAGAAATGAGGTATAGAAAATGCTTAGCCCAATGTATAGAACAGAGTAAGTACTCAGCAAATAGTAACTTGTTACTGCCATGTTTTGATGCTTATAAATCAGTATCCAGAGTATTGTATATTGCATGAAATAATTTATGAGTAGAAAAAAATGTGACTTTATTTTGGGCTTGGTTTAAAAGATATTGGGAAGTTCCTTGAACCCCAAATATTTACACTAGTACCACATTGCCATAAATTTACTCTAGTATTTAAAAGCATAATTATATCAATAAAGATAACATATTAAGATATTATCAGACACTTTTCTTCATCCAAAGGAGGCATATTGAGATAAGTACGCATATTGGAATTAGAGACAGAGCTAAGGTGAACTGCTTACTTCACCGGTTTCTCTAGGTCAGGGATTTCGTTTTAATTCACCAGTGACTGGTTGATTCTAAGGCTAGAGATTGATTAAGATTCCAGGTCGGCTGGAATATTCTGGTCTCTTCCTGAACCATCTGGTTTGCCATTAAAATATATCAAAAAGGAATATATATTTCCTAAATTTGGACATCTCTGTGTATGCATTTAAAGCAGATATTGTGATCCTCAAATTTCTGAACTTCCCATTCCTTCTAGGTTACTTACTTCAAGTTAATTAGAGTAAACTTCATTTCAGTTTTACAAACATTCTTTTGAACATCACTTTATACGATAGACACTGCCTGGGATCCAGGTATATATAAAAAAAAATTGGACATAGTTTCAGCCCTCAATGAGTATGTGGTAATATGAAGGAGGCAAATCCAATTAAGCTGATAATTTTAATACACTGTGGGAAGTACAAGGATAATATTAGGAACTGAATGTTATACAATTACTCAAGAGCCACATAAAACCTCCACCGGATATACAGAAAAGAAGTGGAGTAAGAAATTATTTCAGATATAAACCTGAGCCACAGGAAAATACTGATATAAGTGGCTTGAAAACTGAGTTGTTACACTTTTTCTGGAGTATAAAAATTGACATACACTTTGCTTGCTTGAAAAATCTAAGGTATTAATATTAATAAATATGATACTTTTGCAGTTATATTGGACACTCTTAAATACATGAACATAAATAAACTTTATAAATAAGTATGAGATCAACTTCAAAAATGAATGCTTGAACATTCTTCTTAAGTTTGAAATCTATAGCCAAGGTAACTTCTTAACACTATCACAGAGATTGTTCAATTGAATCAGCATCTAATGCTATGTATACAAGATACATAAGTTTAACAGAATCAATAAAATTGAACTTCCTTGATAATAATATCTTGGTTTTCAGTTAAGGGTAGCAATTTTTTTTTTGCATTGTTCCTGTGGTTTATTGAGATAGCATTGATATATAGCATATGTAAGCTTATATAATACATGTACACATTTTGAAATAATTACCCCAATAAAGTTAGCTAACACTTCCATCATCTTACATAATTACTTTTTTTCCTGCAGTGAGAACATGTAACACTCTTAGCAACTTTCAATTATATAATACAATATTTTTAATAGTTACCATGCTATACATTAGATCCCCAGAACTTATTCATCTTTTAACCGGAATATTTTACCCTTTGACGAACACCTCCCCATTTGCCCCACTCCCCAGCTTCAGGCAACCACTACTTTACTGTCTGTTTTATAAGTTTTGCTCTTTTATTTTATTTTTTTAATATGATATTTAGTGTCAAATTGGTTTCCATACAACACCCAGTGTTCATCCCAACTGGTGCCCTCCTCAATACCCACCACCTACCAAACCTTCCCTCCCACCCCCCATAAACCCTCAGTTTTTTCTCAGTTTTTAGGGGTCTCATGTTTTGGCTCCCTCCTTCTCTAACCATTTTTTTCCTTCCCCTCCCCCATGGTCTTCTGTTAAGTTTCTCAGGATCCACATAGAAGTGGAAACATATGGAATCTGTCATTCTCTATATGACTTATTTCACTTAGCATAACACTCTCCGGTTCCATCCATGCTGCTGCAAAAGGCCATATTTCATTCTTTCTCATTGGTACGTAGTATTCCATTGTGTATATAAACCACAAATTCTTTATACATTCATCAGTTGATGGACATTTATCCTCTTTCCATAATTTAACTATTGTTGAGAGTGCTGCTATACACATTGGGGTACAAGTGCCCCTATGCATCAGTATTCCTATATCCCTTGGGTAAATTCCTAGCAGTGCTACTGCTGGGTCATAGGGTAGGTCTATTTTTAATTTTTGATGAACCTCCACACTGTTTTCCAGAGCGGCTGCACCAGTTTGCATTCCCACCAACAGTGCAAGAAGGTTCCTGTTTCTCCACATCCTCTCCAGCATCTATAGTCTCCTGATCTGTTCATTTTAGCCACTCTGACTGGTATGAGGTGATATCTGAGTGTGGTTTTGATTTGTATCTCCCTGTAGAGGAGTGACATTGAACATCTTTTACATGTGCATGTTGGCCATCTGGATGTCTTCTTTAGAGAAGTGTCTATTCATGTTTTCTGCCCATTTCTTCACTGGATTATTTGTTTTTTGGGTGTGGAGTTTGGTGAGTTATTTATAGATTTATGATACTAGCCCTTTGTCTGATATGTCATTTGCAAATATCTTTTCCCATTCCATTGGTTGCCTTTTCGTTTTGTTGATTGTTTCCTTTGCAGTGCAGAAGCTATTTATCTTCATCAGGTCCCGAGAGTTCATTTTTGGTTTAATTCCCTTGCCTTTGGAGATGTGTCCATTAAGAAGTTGCTGCGACTGAGGCCAGAGAGGTCTTTTCCTGATTTCTCCTCTAGGGTTTTGATGGTTTCCTGTCTCACATTCAGGTCCTTCATCCATTTTGAGATTATTTTTGTGAATGGTGTAAGAAAGTGGTTTAGTTTCATTCTTCTGCATGTTGCTGTTCAGTTCTCCTAGCACCATTTGGTAAAGAGATTGTCATTTTTTTCCCATTGGATATTCTTTCCTGCTTTGTCAAAGATGAGTTGGCCATACTTTTGTGGTTCCAATTCTGTAGTCTCTTTTCCATTGGTCAATGTTTCTGTTTTTGGTCCAATGCCCTGCTATCTTGATGATTACAGCTTTGTAGTAGAGGCTAAAGTCTGGGATTGTGATGTCGCCTGCTTTGGTCTTCTTACTTTGGCTATTCGGGGTCCTTTGCGGTTCCATACGAATTTTAGGATTGCTTGTTCCAGCTTCAGAAGAATGTTGGTGCAATTTTGATTGGGATTGCATTGAATGTGTAGATAGCTTTGGGTAGTATAGACATTTTAACAATATTTATTCTTCCAATCCATGAGTACGGAATGTTTTTCCATTTCTTTATATCTTCTTCATTTTCCTTCATAAGTGTTCTGTAAATTTTTGCATAGAGATCTTTTACATCTTTGGTTAACTTTATTCCTAGGTATTTTATGATTCTTGATGCAGCTGTGAATGGTATCAGTTTCTTTATTTGTCTTTCTGTTGCTTCATTATTAGTGTATTAGAATGCAACTGATTTCTGTACATTAAATTTGTATCCTGCCACTTTGCTGAGTTCATGTATCAGTTCTAGCAGACTTTTGGTGGAGTCTATCGGGTTTTCCATGTTTAATAACACGTCATCTGCAAAGAGTGAAAGCTTGACTTCTTCTTTGCCAATTTTGATGCCTTTGATTTCCTTTTGTTGTCTGATTGCTGATGCTAGAACTTTCAACACTATGTGAAACAACAGCGGTGAGAGTGGACATCCGTGTCGTGTTTCTGATCTCAGGGGGAAAGATCTCAGTTTTTCGCCATTGAAGATGATATTAACTGAGGGCTTTTCATAAACGGCTTTGATGATGTTTAAGTATGTTCCTTCTATCCCGACTTTCTTCAGGGTTGTTATTAAGACTTAATGCTGAATTTTGTCAAATGCCTTTTCTGCATCGATTGACACGATCATATACTTCTTTTATTTTATTAATGTGATGTATCACGTTGATTGATTTGGGAATGTTGAACTAGCCCTGCAGCCCAGGAATGAATCTCACTTAATCATGGTTAATAGTTCTTTTTAAATGCTGTTGAATTCGATTTGCTAGTATCTTGTTGAGAATTTTTGCATCCATATTCATCAGGGATATTGGCCTGTAGTTCTCTTTTTTTGCTGGGTCCATGTCTGGTTTGGAATCAAAGTAATGCTAGCTTTATAAAATGAGTCTGGAAGTTTCCCTTCCCTTTCTATTTTTTAGAACAGCTTGAGAAGGATAGGTATTATCTCTGCTTTAAAAGTCTGGTAGATTTTCCCAGGGAAACCACCTGGTCCTGTACTCTTATTTGTTGGAAGGTTTTTGATAACTGATTCAATTTCTTCCCTGGTTATGGGTCTGTTCAAGTTTTCTATTTCTTCCTGTTTGAGTTTTGGACATGTGTGGGTGCTTAGGAATTTGTCCATTTCTTGCAGGTTGTCCAGTTTGTTGGCATATAATTTTTCATAGTATTACCTGATAATGGCTTGTATTTCTGAGGGACTAGTTGTAATACTTCCATTTTCATTCATGATTTTATCTATTGGGGTCATCTCCTTCTTCTTTTGGAGAAGCCTGGCTAGAGGGTTATCAATTTTGTTTATTTTTTCAGAAAACCAACTCTTGGTTTCCTTGATCTGCTCTGCTGTTGGTTTTTTTTTGTTTTTGTTTTTTGTTTTTTTTTTTTTTAGATTCTAATTGTTTATTTCTGCTCTCATCTCTATTATTCCTCTTCTTTTGCTGGATTTGTGGTGTCTTTGTTGTTCTGCTTCTAGTTCCTTTAGTTGTGCTGTTAGAGTGTGTATTGGGCCTTTTTCTTATTCCTTTACATAGGCCTGGATTGCAATATATTTTCCACTCAGGACTGCCTTTGCTTCATCCCACAACATTTGGATTGTTGTATTTTCATTTTCATTTGCTTTCATATATATATATATATATATATATATATATATATATATATATAATTTCTTCTCTATTTGCCTGGCTGACCTATTCATTCTTTAGTGGGGTGTTCTTTAACCTCCATGCTTTTGGAGGTTTCCCAGACTCCTTCCTGTGGTTTATTTCAAGCTTCATAGCACTGTGGTCTAAAAGTGTGCATGGGATGATCTCAATTCTTGTATACTTATGAAGGGCTGTTTTGTGACCCAGTATGTGATCTATCTTGGAGAATGTTTCATGTGCATTCGAGAAGAAAGTATATTCTGTTGCTTTGGGATACAGAGTTCTAAATATATCTGTCAAGTCCATTTGTTCCAATGTATCATTCAGGGCCCTTGTTTCTTTATTGATCCTGTGTCTAGATGATCTATCCATTGTTGTAAATGTAAAGTTAAAGTCCCATGCAATTACCACATTCTTATCAATAAGGTTGCTTATGTTTGTGATTAATTGTTGTATGTATTTGGGGGCTTCCATATTCGGTGCATAGACGTTTATAATTAGTAGCTCTTCCTGATGGATAGACCCTGTAATATTATATAATGCCCTTCTTCATCTCTTGTTTCAGCCTTTAATTTAAAGTCTAGTTTGTCTGATATAAGTATGGTTACTCCAGCTTTCTTTTGACTTCCGCTAGCATGATAGATAGTTCTCCATCCCCTCACTTTCAACCTCAAAGTGTCCTCAGGTCTAAAATGAGAATTTTGTAGACAGCACATAGATGGGTCTGTTTTTATCAATTCTGATACCCTATGTCTTTTGGTTGTAGCATTTAGTCCATTTACATTCAGTGTTATTATTGAAAGGTGTGGGATAGAGTCATTGTGATGTCTTTAGATTTCATGCTTGTAGAGATGTCTCTGGTACTTTGTGACCCTTGCAGCACTTCACTCACAGAATTCCCTTTAGGATCTCTTGTAGGGATGGTTTAGTGGTTATGAATTACTTCAGTTGTTGTTTGTTTGGGAAAAACTTTATCTCTCCTTCTATCCTGAATGACAGACTTGCTGGATAAAAGATTCTTGGCTGCATATTTTTTTTGTTCATTACATTGAAGATTTCCTGCCATTCCTCTCTACCCTGCCAAGTTTCAGTAGATAGGTCTGCTACT
This sequence comes from Felis catus, assembly GCF_018350175.1. Lineage (NCBI taxonomy): Eukaryota > Metazoa > Chordata > Mammalia > Carnivora > Felidae > Felis > Felis catus. Next base: position 75,102,117 of record NC_058386.1, on the reverse strand, counting down.
ACTGTTATTAGTCTACATTTGTAAGTTATAGCTTGTTTGTCCCTAGCTGCTTTCAGAATTTTCTCTTTATCCTTGTGTTTTGTCAGTTTCACTATGCTATGTCATGCAGAAGATTGATTCAAGTTACGTCTGAAGGGAGTTCTCTGTTCCTCTATGTTCCAGCTATGATTTGTTCAAGTACACTTTCCTCCCCTTTTTTTTTCTCTCTCTTCTTTTTCTGGAATTCCTATGCTATGGATATTTTTTGTTTTATTTCATCACTTAGTTCTCTCATTCTCCTCTCATACTCCTGGATTTTTTTTTATCTCTCTTTTTCTCACCTTCCTTTTTTCCATAATTTTATCTCCTAATTCACCTATTCTCTCCTCTACCTCTTCAATCTGAGCTATGGCCACCTCCATTTTATTTTGCACCTCGTTTATAGCATTTTTTAGCTCCTCATGACTATTTCTTAGTCCCTTGATCTCTCCAGCAATTGATTCTCTGTTCTCCTCTATGTTTTTTTTCAAGCCCAGAAATTAATATTATGACTATTATTCTAAATTCTTGTTCTGTTATATTACTTAAATTGTTTTTGTCAATTTGTTACCTGTCATTACTTCCTAGAGTTTCTTTTGAAGAGAATTATTCCATTTTGTCATTTTGTGTAGTCCCTGCAGTGGCTCCAAACTACAGGGCATGTCCTTTGTGCTGTCCAGAGTAACTTATGTTGGTGGGTGGGACTGCAGTCAGACCTGATGTCTTCCCCCAGCCCACCACTGGGGCCACAGTCAGACTGGTGTGTACCTTATCTTCCCCTCTCCCTGAGGTAGGACTCACAGTGGAGTGGTGTGGCCTTTGTCTTGGCTGCTTGCACACTGCCAAACTTGTGGTGCTGCTTTAATGTTATCTGGAGTATTAGCCGTGGTGGATCCACAAGTTGTACAGGGCAGGAGGGGCAGGCTTAGCTTACTTTGCCATTGGTGGTCCCCTGTGGAAGGAGCCCTGCAGCACTGGGAGGAAGGCAGACCCGTTGGAGTGATGGATCCACAGAAGCAGTGTTGGGGGTTTGTGCAATGCAAGCTGAAACAAAATTTCCTAATAGAACATGATTATTTTTAATTGAAATTTTGGTTTTAGAGGGTTGTAAATTAAAGATGTTTTTGGTACACAAACTAACTAGAACCCTATAATAGTCTTTGTTTAGGTCTATTAGCTTTTTTAAGAATGAGTTTATGGCAGTTTTTCAATAACGTAAATTTTTTTCAATAAACTTATTGAAAATAGCTTAATGAAAACAAGGTTAAATACAGGACCAGAAGATACTCATTCATGATTTAAACCCTTAACTAATAATAAATGGGAATTTCCTTAAGCTAATAGACAGTTTCCATTCTTGACACTCCCACTCAATGTTGTAGTGAAATGTCTAGGTAGAGGAATGAAAGAAGAAAAACACCTAAAAGGCATACAGATTGGAAAAGAAGAAATAAAATTGCCTTTATTCACAGATGACATGATTGTATATGTAGAAAATTCCAAATAATATATAAGAACACTCCTGGAACTAATACACCAGTTAAGTTATGTTGCCGCATACAAGAAAAGTATTATAAAATTCAATTGCTTTATTATATACCAACAGTGAAAAATTGCTTTTGAAATAATGAAAGAAAAAATATCATTAATAATAGCACATGCTAAACATAAAATATTTATGTATAAATCTAATATATATATGCCTAATTTATATGTAAAGAAATATAAAACACTGATTTAAAAATCATAGAAGATCTAAACAAATGGAGAAACATACCATGTTGATGGAATGGGAGGTTCCTGATTGTTGAAATGTCAATTCTTTCCAATTTCTCTATGGATTCCACACAATATCAATTAAAATCTTAGCTTGTTTTTTTTTTTTTTTGCATTTTTGGTAACAGAAAGAAGTTGATTCTAAAATTTACATGGGAATTCAAAGGTAGTAGGACAGAGAAAAAGGATTCTGAACAACAAAAATGTTGGATTACTTATGTTACTCAACTTCAATTTTTACCCATTTCTAGGTTTATGAGTACTATTCCCCAGTAAATATAATCAGGGCTCTAGGAGAAATTATTAGGGCTGTCATAAGGAATACACAAGATTGTATAATTATCTATATAATTACCTTTACTGTTTTGTTTTATTTGTTTGGGTTTGCATAGATTACTGGCATCACTTGCATTAAGCTTGAAGAACACTCTTTAGTATTTCTTTTAAAATAGGTCTGCTGGCAAAAAATTCTGTTTCCATTTATCTTGAGTATCTTTATTTTTATTTATTTTCAAAAAATAATTTTGCTTGATATAATGTTCTTAGTTGACAGACTTCTTCCAACACTTTGAATATGTCATCCACTGTATATGGTCTCTTGTTTCTGATGAGAGGACAGCTATTAAACTTATCTGTTTCCCTGTACATGGTAAATCATTCTAATCTTGCTTAATTGTGGTACTCTTGCCTTTGGTTTTCAAAATTTTGACAGTGGTATCTTTTCATTTTTCCTTTATTATTTTTTTTTGTGTTTAAAATTCAGCTGATCTATCAAGTTCACTGTATCTTTCCTGTATGATTGTATCTTCTGTTGAACCCCTTTAATGAAATTTCTATTTCAGTTTTCAACTGCAATTTTTTATTTCTCTCTTTTGTGTTTTTTTCTTTTTGTTTATATTTTCTATTTGTTGAGAACTTGTTCTCACACTTTCCTTTAGTTCTTTAGACATGGTTTCCTATAGTTCTTTGAACATTTTTATGACAACTGTTAGCTGTTTTTATCTACCAAATCCAACATCTAGGTTTTCTTAGGTCAATTTTTTTAATGCTACTTTCCCTCCATGTATGGCTTATACTTTCTTATGTCATTTCTTATGTCTTATGTCCTTGTTCAGGAAGTGTTTTATTGTAGGTTATGTGTAAGCTCTTAATGCCCCTGAAGCTTCCACCCTTTGTTGATTTCACCTCATATTCCACCTCATATTTTTGTTGTTGTTGTTGTTGAATACTGGATACCTTAGCAACTTACATACTGATCCCCCACATACACCCATCATGGCAGGGGGTGATACTGCTATTGCTTGCTTATTTATTTATTCATTTGTTTGTTTATGCCTTGGCTGAACTAATTGTCCACAATCCTTTTCCCTCACAGTATGCAGACTCTAATATCCCTGTTCAAAAATGTTTTTTTCACTTTCTGTTTTAGCTTGGTTACTCATGTGTCTCTCCTATACCATCATAAGCCACTATTGGTCAAAAGTTGTGCTTAAAATGCCTTGACCAATTGTATTTTTGCTGCTTATTATTGGATCTGTAAGTAGCTTGGAGGCTGCTATTCAGAGAGTTTATAATTTTTGCCTCATGTTCAATGAAAGCCTAGTAAGTTATATTTTTCTAAGAAAGTGCAGCTTTGGACATGACAAATTTTCCAAATTACCAGGGATGTATCTGACTTTATGTTTACATATAACTTTGTTGTAGTTGGTACTGGGTCCAAGCAGCTCATTGTTCAGGAAGTGTTTTATTGTAGGTTATGTATAAGCTCTTAATGCTTGTGAAGATTCCACCCTTTGTTGATTGATATGTGTATGACTTGGGGAATGTTTTCAAGTCTGCCTCACACACTTCTTTTATTGGTCCTAACTGGATGCAGAAGAGTACTTGCTAATATCCTTCCTGAACTCCTGTATGTACTGTGCTCTCAGGAAGGCTCTTTTTTGGCTATTTCCATGGTTATCTCTGTTAAAATTCCAGTTGATCTGATATTTGGCTTTATGTTACTAGTATAATTTTCTAATTTCCTATATAAAACCTGAAGTCTTTGATTTGAGACATTCCCACTATTTTAAAAGGAATTTAGTGTTATAAATTTCTAAGTCATAAGTCCAGTTTAAATTGAATTTTCTAAAGTCTGAAAATTTTAACATGCTAAGTTATAAATAAATGGTCCAATTTTCTTATGCTCAGCAAAATACCTTCCCACAAATGTCACAATTGGGAAGGAAGATATGTTTGTAAGGTGATTTTTTTTCCAAATGATTATAACTTTCCTTTTTTTTTTTACTTTTTTAAATTCAGAAGTTGCAAAAATATATATTTTGATAAATACCAAAACATCAAGATTGTTAAACTTTCTTGCCATTCAAAAACTCTTGACATCTTTTTTAATCAACCATAAAGTACACTATTTGAAAATTTTAAAAATTACGAAGTTTATATATAGCTTAAACACCTTCAAATTTAAGTGACATAATTATCATTTTATGTTCCTTTAGAAAATACATTTAATTCATCATTCTAGATACACTTTATCTGCAATCACATTTATGTTACCTCTCTTTATCCCATATGTCCACAAATAATTATAATGAAAACAAAATGATAGCCATCTCCGAAATCAACTGTAAAAATGGTACTTTAGAAAGAGCATATTTCAGGTTATACACATTTCCACAGTTCCATATGCATTGACAAAAAGGTATCTCAATAATTTTAATTTCATTTTTTCTTTTTAGTGTTTACTTCCTTATTTACTTATTAATTATATTAACTTAAATCCAAGTTAGTTAACATATAGCATAATAATAATTTCAGGAATAGAATTTAGTGATTCATCAGTTACTTAATATCCAGTGCTCATCCCAACGAGTGCCCTCCTTAATGCCCCTCAACGCTTTAGCCCTTCCCCCCCACCCAACACCCCTCCAGCCCTTCTCCCCACCCAACACCCCTCCAGTAACCCTAAGTTTCTTCTCTGTATTTAAGAATCTCTTGTGATTTGTCTCACTCTGTTTTCATATTATGGCTTCTCTTTCCTTCCCTTATCTTCATCTGTTTGTAACTTAAGTTTCACATATAAGTGAAATCATATGATATTTGTCTTTTTATGTCTTATTTAGCTTAGCATAATACCTTCTAATTCCATGTACATTGTTGCAAATGATAAGATTTCATTACTTTTGATCACTGAGTAATATACCACATCTTCTTTATCCATTTGTTGGTCGGTGAACATTTGGGCTCTTTCCATACTTTGGCTATTGTGAATAGCATTGCTATAAACATTGGGGTGCATGTGTCCCTTTGACTCAGCATTCCTGTATCCTTTGGATAAATACCTAGTCATACAATTGCTGTGTCATAGGGTACTTCTATTTTTAGTTATTTGAGGAGGCTTTGTACTGTTTTCCAGAATGGCTGCAAAATTTCATTCCCACTAGCAATGCAAATGGGTTCTTATTTCTCCACATCCTCACCAACATCTGCTGTTGTCTGAGTTTTTTAATTTTAGCCATTCTGACCAGTGTGAGGTGGTACCTCATTGTGGTTCTGATTTGTATTTCCCTGATTATGAGTGATGTTGAACATCTTTTATTTATGTCTGTTAGCCATCTGGATGTCTTTGGAAAAGTGTCTATTCATGTCTTTTGCTCATTTTTTCACTGGATCTTTTAATTTGTCTTTTAGCCATCCAAATGTCTTCTTTGGAAAAAAGTCTATTTATGTGTTTTTACCATTTCTTCACTGGGTTATTTTTTTTTGGGGGGGGTGTTGAGTTTCAAAAGTTATTTATAGATTTTGAATGCTAACCCTTTATCTGATATATTGTTTGCAAATATTTTCTCCCATTCTGTCAGTTGCCTTTTAGTTTTGTTTCCTTTGCTGTGCAGAAGCTTTTTATCTTGATGAGGTCCCAATAGTTCATTTTTGCTTTTATTTCCTTTGCGAATTACAGCTTTTTTTAAATATGAAATTTATTGTCAAATTGGTTTCCATACAACACCCAGTGCTCATCCCAAAAGGTGCCTTCCACCCATCACCCACCTTCCCCTCCTTCCCACCCCCCCATCAACCCTCAGTTTGTTCTCAGTTTTTAAGAGTCTCTTATGCTTTGACTCTCTCCCTCTCTAACCTCTTTTTTTTCTTCCCCTCCACCATAGACTTCTGTTAAGTTTCTCATGATCCACAGAAGAGTGAAAACATATGGTATCTGTCTTTCTCTGTATGACTTATTTCACTTAAGAGGAGGAAGAGAGAGGGAATTACAGCTTTTTTAAATGCATTATTCAATGTATGGAATATTTATTTTTTTACATGTTGAATTCTGTTTGCTAATATTTTGTTAAGGATTTTTACATCTATGTTCATGAGAGATTTCATCCTGTAGTTTTCTTGTAGTAACTTTGTCTAGTTTTGATATTAGGATATTTCTGTCCTCATGGAATAGGTTGAGAAGCGTCCCATCTATTTTATCCTCTGAAAAATATTGTAGAGAACAAATAATTTCTTCCTTAAACATTTGGTAGAATTCTCCAGGAAACCCATGTGAGCCTGGTACTTTCTGTGTAGGAATGATTATTAATTATTGATTCAATTTCTTTATATGCTTACTCAGATACCTATTTATGATTGTATGAACAGATTTTGTCTTTCAAGGAATTAGTTCATTTCATATAGTTATTAAATTTGTGAGCATAAGGTTGTTAATAGTATTTCTTTTGTTATAATAGTATAAACAAATTGTTTGCTAGAAGTATTTTGCATACCCATATTGGAGAAATCCTCATCTGAGAATAATATAGTTTAAGAAGCAGAATCTACAGTCTTTTCATAATTGAACATTTAATAACTGATAAAAATTAGGGCAACATGAAGTTTAATAGAACTGTCAAGTCATACTGGTTTTTGTCAATGTAAATGTTGAAATTTTTTCAAATTGTCCACCGTAGAGCTGGCCAATGTTAACATTCCTGAAATAAGTCAGTCAGAGGAGGACAAATACCATATGATTTCATTCACATGTGAAATTTAAGAAACGTAGCAGATAACCATGGGGGAAGGGAAGAGAGCAGCAAACCATGAAACAGGCTCTTAACTATAGAGAACAAACCAAGGGTTGCTAGGGGAGAGGTGGGCAGGGGGATGGGTTAAATGGGTAATGGATATTAAAGAGGGCACTTGTGGGACACATGTGTAGCTCAGTCAGTTACGAATCCAACTTGGACTCGGGTTATGATCTCATAGTTTGTGAGTTCGAACCCTGCATTGGGCTGTCTACTCTTAGCACAGAGCCTACTTTGGATCTTCTGTTCCCTTTCTCTCTGCTCCTCCCCCAATCACATTCCCTCTCTCCCTCTCAAAAATAAGGAAAACATTTTTAAAAATTAAAAAAGAGACACTTGTGATGAGCATTTGGTGCTGTATGTAATTGATGAATCCCTAAATCCTACACCTGAAACTAAGTACACCATATGTAAACTAATTAGAATGTAAATAAAAACTTGGAAGAAAAAAACCTGATCAGCTTCAAATATATCATTGATTTCATTTTTTATATACATGTGTGAGTCATCCCAACTATAAATAATTTTATTAAAAGCCACTCCCTTTAATTTATATTATAATTTGCAGTTCATATAAATCCTTCTCTAAATCTTATAATGTTAATATATTTTAGGGCATTATTAACATTTATTTTTATATGCATGAATCTTGACTCTTCTATTAGTTTTCAAAAACTTTGTGGATAGAAATAAGACTTAATTGCTTTTATAGAAAAATACTCTGTTTTTTTTCTTTCACTCAGTCACTTACTTCTGTCATACCTTTCATCTTTAAAAAAATTGAGACATATTTGACATACAACATTACATATGATTACCACAATAAGTTTAGTAAACATCCATCAGCACACAGTTGCAATTTTTTTGATGAGAAGTTTTAAGATTATTCTCTTAGCAACTCTTAAATATAGAATATATTATTGTTAACTACAGTCACCATGCCATACATTACATCCCAAAGATCTTACAACTGAAAGTTTGCACCTTTCCATTGCTTTCACTCATTTCACTCACCTCCTCAAAGTCTATCCATGTTGTCACAAATGGCAGAATGTTCTTCTGTTTTGATGGCTGAAAAAATATATATATATATAATGTATATTAGGTTTCTGAGACACTTTCATACTGTTTTCCATAGTGGATGCACCAATTTACATTCCCACAAGCAGTGCACAAAAGACTCCCTTTTCTCTGCATCCTTGCTAACAGTTTTTATTCATTCTAACAGGTGTGGGGTCATATCTCATTGTGGTTTATTTGCATTACCTGATGACTAGTGATGTTGAATATCTTTTCACGTGCCCATTGGTCATCTGCAGGTCTTTCATAGAAAACTGTCTATGCAGATTCTCTGTCCATTTTTAATAAAATTTTAAATGTTTATTTATTTCTGAGGAAAAAAAGAGAGAGCAAGCAGGGGAGGGGCAGAGAAAGAGAGAGACAGAGAATCTGAAGCAGGCTCCAGGCTCTGAGCTGTCAGCATAGAGCCCAATGAGGGGCTCAAACCCACAAACTGCAAGATTATAACCTTAGTCGAAGTTGGATACCCAACCATCTGAAGCACCTAGGCACCTTTCTCTGCCCATTTTTTAACCAGTTTTTTTTTTTTGGTGTTGGGTTGTATAAGTTCTATATTTTGAATGTTAACTTATTGGATATATTATTAGCAAATAACTTCTCCCATTAGTAGGTGTCATTTTTTTTTTTTGGTGATAGTTTCCTTTGTTGTGGAAAAGTTTATTTTGGAGTAGTCCCAATAGTTCATTTCTGCTTTTGGTTTCCTTGGCTCATGGGACATATACATAAATTTGTTGCTAAGGGCAATGTCTAAAAATTACTATTTATGATTTCTTCTAGAGTTTGAAGGTTTCAAATTTTGCACTTAGGTCTATACTCTATTTTTGAGTTTATTTTTGTGTATGGTGTAAGAAAAGGGTCCAAATTCAATATTTTGCACCTGGCTGTCCAGTTTTTCCACCACTATTTATTAAAAACACTTTTTCCCATTGCATATTCTCACCTCCTTTGTCATAGATAATTGATAATATAGCTGTACATTTATTTCTGGGCTCTTTATCTTATTCCATTGATCTATGTGTCTGTTTTTCTGCTATTCTCATATTGTTTTGATTATTATAGCTTTGTAGTAGAGTTTGAAATCTAGAATTGTGATACCTCCAGTTTTGTTGTTCTTTCTCAGATTTCTTTGACTATTTGGAGTCTTCTGTGACTTCATAACAATTTAGGATTATTTGTTTTAGTTCTGTGAGAAAGGCAATTGGTGTTTTGATAGGGATTGCACTGAATCCATAGATTGCTTTGGGTACTATGGACATGTTAACAATATTAATTCATCCAATCCATGAGCATAAGTATTTCTTTCCATTGTTTTATGTAATCTTCAGTTCCCTTCATCAATATCTCATAGTTTTCAGAGTAGAAGTCTTTCACTTACTTGGTTAAATTTATTCCTATGTATTTTATTGGTTTTGGTTTATTGAAAATAGAATTTTTTTTAAATTTCTCTTTCTGCTGCTTCATTGTCAGTATACAAAAACACAACAGCTTTCTGTATATTAATTTTGTACCCTGCGACTTTACGGAATTCATTTATCAGTTTTAGTAGTTTTTTTGCTGGAGCTCATAGGGTTGTCTATATATACTATCATGTCAGATGAAAATAGTGAAAGTTCTACCTCTTTATCAATTTGGATGCCATTAATTTCTTTTTGTTGTCTAACTGCTGTCACTAGGACTTCCACTACTATGTTGAATGAAGTGGTGAGAGAGGATATTATTGTATTATTCCTGACCTTAGGGGAAGCGCTCTCAGTTTTCCACCATTGAGTTTGATGCGAGGTGTGGGCTTTTCATATATGGCCTTTATTATGCTAGGATGTTCTTTCTAAACCTACTTTGTTGAGGGTTTTTATCATGAATGGATGTTATAGTTTGTCAAATGCTTTTTCTGCATCTATTGAAACGATCATATGGTTCTCATCCTCCCTTTTATTAATATGGTGTATCATGTTGATTGATTTACAAATATTAAACCACACTTGCATCCCGGGAATAAATCCCACTTGATTGTTTTGGTAAATGAGTTTTCAATGCATTGTTGGATTTTATTTGTTTATATTTTGTTGAGGGTTTTTGCATCTATGTACATCTGTAATATTTGACGCCTATAATATAGTGGTGTCTTTACGTGTGTGTGTGTGTGTGTGTGTGTGTGTGTGTGTGTGTGTGTTTTGTAACAGGATAATGCTGGCCTCCTAGAATGAATTTGGAAGTTTTCTTTCTGCTTCTATTTCTTGAAATAGTTTGATAAGAACCGGTATTAACTGTTTAAATTTTTATAGAATCCATATGTGAAGCTATCTGATCCTGCAGTTTTGTTCACTGGTAAATTTTTGGTTACTGATTCAGTTTCAATAGTAGTCATCTGTTCACATTTTGTATATCTTCTTGATTCAGTTTTGGAAGACTGTGGTTCTATGAATTTATTAATTTCTTCTAAGTTGTCCAACTTGCTGGCATATAATTTTTATAACATTCTCTTATAATCCTTTATATGTCTCCATTCTCAATTGTAATTTATCTTCCTTCATTTCTGATTTTATTTGAGTCTTCTCCCTTTTTCTCTTGATGAGGGTGAACAAAGTTTTTTTTTTTAATTTTGTTTATCTTTTCAAGTACCACTCACCTGGTTTCTTTGGTCTTTGTTTTTTTTAGTCTCTCTTATTTTTTTTGTTTTATTTCTGCTCTAGTTTTTGTTATTAATTTCTTTCTACTAACTTTGAGTTTTTTTTTCATTTTCCTTTGAACTCCTTTAGTTGTAAGACTAGGTTGATTGAGGACTTTTTGTTTGTTTTTTTAGGTAAGCCTGTATCATTATAAACTTCCCTCTTAGAACTTCTTTTCTGTGTCCCTAGGATTTTGGAAAATTTTGCTTTCATTTTCATTTGTTTCCATATTTTAAAAAATTTCCTTTTTGGTTTCTTGGTTGATTCACTTGTTGTTTGGTAGCACGTTGTTTACCCTCTATGTGTTGGACTTTTTTCCAGATTTTGTTCTCTTATAATTAATTTTTAATATCATACCTTTGTGGTCAGAAAAGATTCTAGATATAATTTCAATTTGTTTCAACTTATTGAGACTTGTTTTGTGGACTGACATGATCTATCCTTTAGAATGTTCCATGTGCACTTGAAAATAATGTGTATTTTAAAAATTTTAATATTTATTTATTTTTGAGACAGAGAGAGAGAGAGAGAAAAAGAGAGAGGGAGAGAGAGAGAGAAGGGGAGGGGCATGGGGAGAGGGAGACACAGAATCCGAAGCAGGCTCCAGGCTCTGAGTTGTCAGCACAGAGCTCTTCACGGGGCTGGAATTCATGAGCTGTGAGATCATGACCTGAGCCAAAGTTGGATGCTTACCTGAATGAGCACCTTTTTTTGTTTGTTTGTTTTGTTTTGTTTTTCTATAGAACGTTCTGTATATATGTTAAGTGCATCTGGCCTAATGTGTCATTCAAAGCCACAATTTCTTTGTTTAGTTTTTGTTTGGATGTTCTATTGATGTGTGGTGTTAAAGTCCCCTATTATTATTATTGTATTACTGTCATTTTCTCCTTTTATGTCATTACTTGCTTTATGCACTTAGGTGCTCCTGTATTGGGTACATCTATCTTTAAACTGTTATATTCTTTTCTTGGATTGGTCCCTTTATCATTATGTAATTCCCTTCTTTGTTTCCTGCTACAGTCCCTTACATCTATTGTGTCTGATATAACTATTGGTATCTCAGTATTTTATTCACAACCTTTATATGACATATATATTTTTATCTGTTTCTTTCAGTCCTTATGTGTTGTAGGTCTGAAGTGATTCTCTTATAGGTAGAATATAAAAGGGTTTGTGTTTGATCCTTTCAGTCACTCTATGTCTTTTAATTGGAGCATTAGTTTATTCATTTAAAATAATTATTGATACATATGTACCTCTTGCCATTTTGTTAATTGTTTTCTGTTTGGTTGGTTTTTGTTTGTTTTGTAGTTCTTCTTTGCCCTTACTTCTCTCTTCTCTTTTCCTTTGTGATTTGATGTCTTTCTTTAGTGTTATGACTGGCTTCCCTTGCCTTTATTCATTGTGCGTCTATTACAGGTTTTTTGATTTGTAGTTACCATTTGGTTCATATATAACATGTGTATAGCAGTCCATAATAACTTGATGGTTGCTTAAGTTCAAACACATTCTGAAAGCACATTTTTACTACTCTCTCCCTTTTTATGTATATGATGTTATATTTACATCTTTTTATTATATGCATCTTGGGGTGTCTGGGTGGCTCAGTCAGTTAAGCGTCCAGGTTCAGATCAAGTCATGATCTCACGGTTCGTGGGTTTGAGCCCCACATTGAGCTCTCTGCTCTCAGTGCAGAGCCTCTTCAGACTCTCTGTCTCCCTCTCTCTCTGCTCCTCCCCCACTTGTGTTCTCTCTCTTTCTCTCTCTCACTCTCTCTGTCAAAATAAATGAACTTTAAAAAAACTTTAAAAACATTATATATATATATTACAATTTTTTGTGGATATAATTGATCTTACTTTTGTTTTTAAAGTCAGTACTGACTTTATAACTGATTAATCTAGTACCTTTACCATGTTTGCTTTTAGCTGTGATTTTTTTCCCCATCATAATTTTCTCACTTCTAGTTATGGCCTTTTCTTTCCACTTAGAGAATTCCCTTTAACATTTCTAGTAAAACATGTTTAGTGGTGATGCACTTCTTTAATTCTTATTTGTCTTGGAATAGTTTATCTATTTTGTGTTATGAATGATAATCTCACCAGTTAGAGTATTTTTATTTGTAACTTTTTCCTTTCACTACTTTGAATATATCATGCCAGTCCCTTTTGGCCTGTACATTTTTTGCTCAAAAATCAACTGAGAGGCTCATTCCCTTGTATGTAACTGTTTTCTTTTCGATTGCTGCCTTTAAAATTCTCTCCTTGTTATTACTTTTTGTCATTTTAATTATTATGTGTCTTAGTGTTGACCTCCTTTGTATCATCTTGTTAGGGGCTGCCTATGATTACTGAATATGAGTGTCTGTTTTCCTCCCCAGATTAGAGAAGCTTTCAGCTATTATTTCTTCAAATTTGTTTAATGTCGTCCTTTTTCTCTCTTTTCATTCTGTGACCCTTATAATGCAAATGTTAGTATGCTTTATCATTTTGCTGTGTTCCTTTAACCTCTTCTCATTAGTATTTTTTAAAACTTTTTAAATGTTTATTTAATATTTTGAGGCAGAGAGAGAGAGACAGAGAACGAGTGAGGGAGGGGCAGAGAGAGGGAAACACAGAATCTGAAGCAAGCTCCAGGCTCTGAGCTGTCAGCACAGAGCCCGACACGGCACTTGAACCCATGGATCATGAGATCATGACCTGAGACAAAGTCGGACACTTAACTGACTGAGCTACCCAGGCATCCCTCTCATTTCTATTTTTATTCTATAGTAATTTTTATTTAAATTCCATTTAGTTAACATACAGGGCAATATAAGTTTAAAGTGTACAATATAATGACTCAACAGTTCCATATAACACCAGGTGCTCATCACAAATGAACTCCTTAATCAGCATAACCTATTTTACCCATCCTCACCCACTTTCACACTGGTAAGCATCAATTTATTCTGGAGAGTTAAGAATCTGTTTTCTTAACAGTGTGTATCGCCCTCTCTTTCTATTTTTCTTTCTCATTTGTTTTGTTCCTTAAATTCCACAATGAGTGAAATCATATGGTATTTGACTTTCTGTAACTAATTTTGCTTAGCATAATACTCTGTAGTTCCATCCATGTCATTGCAAATTGAATTATTCATTCTTTTGTAAGGCTGAGTAATATTACAATATACACATATTGGAATATTATATATATAATATTAAATATATAATATATATCATGTCCTTTTTATCCATTCATCAGTCAATGGACAATTGGGCTTTTCCATAATGTGGCTATTGGAGATAATGATGCTATAAACATTGTGATGTGTGTACCCATTTGAAGTAGTGTTCTGCAAATCTTCGAGTATTTAATCTTTGAGTAAATACATAGTAGTTCAATTACTGGACTGTAGGGTAGTTTACTTTTAACTTTTTGAGCAACTTCCATACAGTTTTCCAGAGTCCCTGCACCAGTTTTCATTCCTGCCAACAGTACAAGAGGGTTCCCTCTTATCCACATCCTCACCAAAACCTGTTGTTTCTTGTGTTGTTCATTTTAGCCATTCTGACTGGTGTAAGGTGATATCTCATTGTAGTTTTGGTTTGCATTTCCCTGTTGATGGGCGATGAGCATCTTTTTATGTGCCTGTTGCCCATCTGTGAATCTTCTTTGGAAAACTGCCTATTCATGTCGTCTGCCTATTTTTAATTGGATTATGTGTTTTTTGGGTGTTGAGTTTGATAAGTTCTTTATGTGTTTTGGATACTAGTTCTTTTTCAGATATATCATTTGCAAATGTCTTCTCCCATTATGTAGGTTGCCTTTAGTTTCTGTTGGTTTTTTCTTTTGCTGTGAAGAAGACTTTTATCTTGATGAAATCCCAATAGATTACTTTTGCTTTTGTTTCCCTTATTTCCCTTGCTTCCCTAGCTTCCCTTGTTTCCTTTTCTTTCTTCTAGAAAGAAGTTGTTATGGCTGATGTCAAAGAGATTACTGTCTCTTTTCCTTTCTAGGGTTTTAATGGATTCTTTTCTCGCATTCAGGTATTTAATCCATTTTGAATTTATTTTTGTGTATGGTGTTAGAAAGTGGTCCAGTTTCATTCTTTTACATGTTGCTGCTCAGTTTTCCTAGTACCATTTGTTGAAGAGACTGTCTTTTTCCCTATGGATGTTCTTACCAGTTTTGTCGCAAATTCATTGACTATATAGTTGTGGGTTCACTTCTGGGGTTTTTATTCAGTCAGTTAATCTATGTGTCTATTTTTTTATCAGTAAAGTAGAATTTGGATCGCTCCAGGATGGTAATATAACTTGAAGTCCAGAATTGCAATGCCTCCAGTTTTGCTTTTCTGTTTCAAGATTTCTTTGGCAATTTAGGATCTTTTGTAGTTCCATACAAATTTGAGGACTCTTTTTCTGGCTCTGTGAAAAATGCTGATATTATTTTGATAGGAATTGCACTGAATGTGTAGATTATTTGGGGTATTACAGATATTTTAACATTTGTTCTTCCAATCCATGAGCATGGATTTTTTTTCCATTTATTTTTGTCATCTTCAGTTTCTTTCATTTGTGTTTTATAGTTTTCAGAGTACGAGTCTTTCACCTCATTGAGTAGGTTTATTCCTAGGTATCTTTTAGTTTTTGTGCCATTGTAAATGGGATTGATACCCTGACTCCCTTTATAATGCTTAATTATTGATGTATAGGAATGCAACAGATTTCTGTACATTGGTTTTGCATACTATCAATTTAATTACTTTGTTTGTCAGTTCTAGCAGTTTTTGGATGGAGTCCATCATGTTTTATGTATAAAGTATCATATCATATTCAAGTAGTCAAAGTTTTCCTTCTTCTTTGCTGATATTGATGACTCTTTTTTGTTTTGTTGTCTGATTGCTGTGGGTAAGAATTCCAGTACCATGTTAAAAAAACAGGGGTGAGAGTGAACATGTCTGTCTTGTTCCTGACCATAGAGGAAAAGCTCTCAGTTTTTCTCCACTGAACAATGTTAACTGTGTGTTTTTTGTATATGGCCTTTATGACATTGAGGAATGTTCCCTCTGATTCTACCCCATTGAGGTTTTTTATCATGAATTAATGTTGTACTTTGTCAAATGCTTTTTCTGCCTGTATTGAGTTCACATGGTTCTTATACTTTCTTTTATTAATGTGGTATATCATGTTGACTGATTCACGAATATTGAGCCATACTTGCAGCCAAGTAATAAATCCCACATGATCATGGTGAATGATTCTTTTAATGTACTGTTGCATACTATTTTATTGGGAATTCTTGCATCCCTGTTTATCAGGGATACTGGCTTTTAGTTTTCACTTTTAGTGGAGTATTTATCTGGTTTTGGTGTCAGGATAATGCTGGACTCATAGATGAATTTGGAAGTTTTCTTTCCTTTTATATCATTTGGAATAGTTTAAGAATAATCACATTAACTCCTCTTTAAATGTTTTATAGAATTCCTGTGAAGCCATCTGGCCCTGGTCTTCTGTTTGTTGGGAGTTTTTTGATTAGTGATTCAATTTCTCTGCTGGTTATAATAATGTTCAAGTTTTCTCTTTCTCACTGTTTCAGTTGTGGTATTTTATATGTTTCTAAGAGTTTATCCATTTCTTCCAGATTGTCCAATTTGTTGATATATATATATATATATAGTAATATTCTTATAATTGTTTGTATTTCTGTGATGTTGGTTATTTCTCCTTTCTCCTTTGTTATTTCATTTATTTGAGTCTTTTTTTCTTAATAAATCTGGCTAGCAGTTTTCAGTTTTATTTTTGTTCATATTACTTTTGTAATTTCTGTAAAATTTATTTCTTCTCAAGAAGAAGAAATTTATTTCTTTCTCAAGAAAATTTATTTCTTCTCTTTATTATTTCCTTTCTTCTGCTGGTTTTAGACTTTATTTGTATTGTTTCTAGACCCTTCAGGTTTAATGTTAAGTTGTTTATTTGAGATTTTTCTAGCTTCTTAAGGCAGGCATGTATTGGTACACACTTCCCTCTTAGGGTTGCTTTTGATGCGTGCTAAAGCTTTTGAACTATTGTGTTCTCATTTTCATTTGTTTCCATGTATTTTTTACATCTTCTTTGATTTCTGATTGACTAATTCATTCTTTAGTAGCTTATTCTGTAACTTACATGTATATTTGGTCTTTGCAGATTTTTTCTTGTGGTTCACTTCTTATTCCACATTTTTGTGGTCAGAAATGGTGCATGGTATTATTTCCATTTTTGCATTTATTCAAGCCTATTTTGTGACCCAATATGTTTTCTTTTCTGGAGAATGTTCCACATGGACTTGAAAATAATATGTATTCTACTGCTTTAGGGTGGATTGTTCTGAATATATCTGTGAAGTCCATCTGGGAAGTGTGTAATTCCAAGCAATTGTTTCCTTGTTGATTTTCTGCTTACATGATCTGTCCATTGCTGTAAGTCAGATGTTAAAGTCCCTTACTGTTAATGCATTATTATTATTAATGAGTTTAAGTTTGCCATTAAATGATTTATAAATTTGGGTGCCTGTATGTTGGGGACATAAATATTTACATTGTTATATCTTCTTAGACTACAGTCTTTGTTTTAAAGTCTAGCTTGTCCAATATAAGTATTGCCACTCCAGCTTTATGATGCCATCCATTTGTGTGATATTTCTCCATCTCCCCACTTTCAATCTGTCGGTGTCTTTGGGTCTAAAATTGGTCTCTTCTGCACAGCATATAGATGGGTCTTGTTTTTTAATCCTTTCTGACACTCTGTATCTCTTGATTGGATCATTTTTCCCATTTACATTCAGAATAATTATTGATGTGTATGTCTTTAATAACCATTTATTAGGTTTTTTGGTCATTGTTTCTGGGGATTTTGTCTGTTCCTTTCTAATACTTGTCAATTTTGATCTCTCCTTTGCATTAAAAGAGTTCCCTTGAATATTTCTAGCATGGCTGCTTTAGTGGTCCCAAAGTCCTTTATATTTTGTTTGTCTGGGAAATTCTTGATCTTGCCTTCTATTCTGAATGATAGCCTTGGTGATAGAGTGTTCTTGACTGCAGACTTTTCCTATTCAGCATGTTGAAAGTATCATGTTACTCCCTTCTGGCTTGCCAAGTTTCTGTGGAGGAATCTCCAGCTAGCCTTATGGGTTTTCCTTTCTAAGTTAAGGTATTCTTTTGTCTTGCTGCTTTTACATTTTTTTTTTACTTTATCACTGTATTTTGCTAATTTAAGTACAATATGTCTTGATGTTGGCCTGGAAGTTCTCTGTGCCTCCTTGATTTGTATGTCTGTTGTTGTTGTGTTTTTTTTTTCCACATAAAGGATGTTTCCAGCAATTATTTCTTGTAATACATTTTGTGTCCCTTTCTTTCTCTTTTTATTCTTCTTCTGGCACTCCTACTGTATGAATACTTGTAAGTTTGATGGAGTTTCTGATTTCCCTAAGTCTATGCTCATATTGGATAGTCTTTCTTTCATTCAGGTTCATTATTTTCTATTATTTTATCTTCTGTCACTAATTCATTCCTCTGCTTCTTTCAGCCTGCTCTTCATTGAATCAAGTTTGTTTCCAATGTTATACATTGCATTCTTTACCTCTGATTGTTTTTTTTTTTAATTTTATCACTGTGGTAAGTATCTCACTGCTGTCTTTTATTCTTTTATCAAGCCTAGTGAGTATTCATAGGATTGTTGCTTTTAAATTCTCCATCAGGACAGTTTTTTTATATGTTCCATTTAGATCTCTGATTGTGGTCTTATCTTGTTTCTTTTTTATTCCATTTTGGATAAATTCTTCTGTCTTTGCATTTTGCGGTGAAATTTGGTGTGAGGTAGTTAGGCAGCCAGTATTGGTGCTGTGTTGCTTCTGGCAGGTGGCTTCCAGTTTATGCTGTAGGGTGGGGGAAGAAAATGGTGCAAGGCAGCTCTTTTGTCCCTGAAGTGGTGTGTCTGTAAACTGTCTCTCAGGAGTTTCTCTGTGAAGAGGAAATAATCTCCCCACTGTATTCCCCAGGTGTCCGTCAGATTTTTGTTTCCTTGCTGTGTGCCCCAGGGTTATTTGCTTGCCTTCTTTCCAAGATCAAGTTAGTACACTTCAGGCTCTATCCCAGCCAACCCCACTGACCTTTACACTCTAGGTTTTAAGCTCAGCTGGTTTCAAGAATTCACAAAATTCAACCCATCTAATTTTCCAAGCCAATGGTCTTGGGGTGTGTTCTCTTTGTATATTACCTTGTGTGCTTCTCTCTCTCTCTCTCTCTCTCTCTCTCTTTCTCTCTCTCTCTTTTCTGTAACCATTGCCACCTTTCACTGTAGCATCCACAATCTGTTCTTCCCCTAAACCATGTTTCCATAATTCCTACCTTCTTTGATGTGTCCTCTACTTTCCCTTTAGTCATGGAATTTGTTTTTCAGTCTTCAGGTCAGTTTTTGAAGTATATAGGATGATTTGCTAGTTATCTAGTTGTGTTTGTGTGACGAGGCAAGCCTAGGGTCTTCCTACTCTGCCACCATCTTTTCCAACCTCTCCTTTTTATTACTATTGGTTTTTTTGCTGTTTACTTGGTCATTCATTTATCCTATCTTCTAGATCACTGATTTATTCTTCTGCATCCTGTAATTTATTGTTTTTTTTCCTCCATATTGTATTTTCATTTGAGATACTTAATTTTTAATCTCTGGTTTGTTCTTTTGTATTTTATCTCTTTTTGTTGAAGTTCTTTCTGAGTGCAACAACTCTTTTACCAAGTACAGTGAATATCTTTATGACCATTACTTTTAATTCTTTTTCAGGTATGTTGCTTATCTCTGTTCCCTTTAGCTCTTTTTCTGAGAGTTTTTTTTTCCTTATTCCTTCATCTGGGACATATTTTTTTCTGTTTTATTTTGTCCAACTGTGCTTGTTTCTGTGTATCTGGGAGGCAGTTATATCTGCTGAATTTGCAAGTAGTGGCCTTGTGTGGAAAAGTCCTGTGGCACCATGTAGTGAAAGCCTTGGTCTCCAGAAAAAGGCACTCTTGGAGGGTCTTCTAAATTTCACATATAAGTAATGTTGCATATATCCTACTATTGTGGGTGAGTTATTACCTTCAACCCAGCTGGCTACAAACCTTCTTTGCCTATTCTGGGTGCACAAGTTACCATGTCTGCAAAGTTTTGGTCTCTGTGCTGTTGCCATGTCTGTCTGAGCATGCAGCAGGATCAATGGTGGGCAGGGCCAGCAGTCAGACTAGATGTCTGGAATTCAGCTGTCTTCCACTGAAGCAAGTGTATGAAGTGACAGGAGTTGTTCCTTGCATAGACAAGTTAGAGGCTGGACTGCTAGAAGTGTGGCTGACTTCTGTGTGGGCTATCTCCTCCTCTCTGTAGAGCAGGAGTCACTTTGATGTGGTGCCAGTCCCTGCAGGGGCTGCTTGCATATTTCAATGTGACAGGGACTGCACTGGAGGTATGTCTGCTGAGGTAAGTTGGATGTAATCAGTTTGCAGGGGGATGGGAGGACAGGGCATGTAGTGCTAACAAGGTAAACAGAGAGTATTAGTGTTGGCTCCAGCAAGTGTCCAGCTATGTAGGCTGGGGAAAGAGGAAGAGTAATGGTGCTTGTCGGCTCTTATCTTACTGTAAGAATCTCTTGAAAATCCCTGCCCCTCTAGTACATGTTTTAAGATTAGTCAATAAATCTCCTTCACCTATAACTCAGGTACTCTTCAAACTACTGTGTAAGTGCTTTGTCTGAGGCTGAGTTATTATGCTGCACTTTGTTGAGATTCAGTTTCCTAGTACCCTCTGGCTCTCCCAAAGTTAAGCCCTGCTGATTTATAAAGTACCCACAGTTAAGCCCCACTGTATGTTCTTCCAAGGGTCAACTGTATGTATGTATGTATGTATGTTTTAAATTTGAACATATTTGACACACAATGTTACATTAGTTTTGGATGCACAACATATTGATCCAACATCTCTATACGCTATGTTACATTCACCACAAGTGTAGATCCCATCAGTCATCACACAACACTATTACAATATCATTGACTATATCCCATATGCTGTACCTTTTTATTCCTATGATTTAATTCATTCCGCAGCTGGAAGCTTTATCTCCTACTCTTTTTCACCCACCTTATCCACCTTCCCAGCAACCAGCATTTTGTTCTTTATATTTATAGGTCAGATTGTGCTATTTATTTATTTATTTATTTATTTTTAGATTCCATGTATAAGTGATATCATATGGCACTTATTTTTCTCAACATGACTTATTTCACTGAGCATAATGCCCTCTAGATCCATATTGTCACAAATAGTAATATATCTTCCTTTTTTATGGCTATCTAATATTACATATTACATTTTTATGGCTGTGTAATATTACATCATCCTTATCCATCCATCTAGTGATGGACACTTGGGTTGTTTCTATAATTTGACATTGGCTAATTCTTCAGTAAACATAAGGGAGCATATAACTTTTAGAATTAATGTTTTCATTTTCTTTAGGTAAATATCCAGTAGTGGAATTAGTGAATTTTATGAATAAATTTTTAAGGAAACTAGATACTTATGTGTATATATATGTATACTAGATACTAGATATATGTATACTAGATACTAGATATATGTGTGTATATATGTATACTAGATACTTATGTGTATATATACATATATATGTATATATACATATATATATACATATATATGTATACATATATATACACATAAGTATCTAATTTCCTTAAAAATATTAATACAATGCAATATCTGGCATTGAAAACCTATAGGGTTAACTTCCAGAGACTGCAAAACAGGTGGGGCTTATATATATACATATATATGCATATATATTTTGGGAGGTCTTTCTTCCCAATGAGGGTCTTGAGTGCTGGGGGTTTCTGGCGTATGGTCTGATTCTCTTACTTATCCATGTTTGTGGTATCCTTCCGATTCATGGTTAGTCTTGTGGGAGATTTGGTTTCCAATCACATCTCCACCATATATATATATATATATATATATATATATATATATATTGGTTTGACCTCTCTATGATTAACTGTTAAAATCTCTTCTGCCCATCTTCAGGTCATTTTCATGGTTGCTTAGATATACATGTCATCTTCGTGTGTCCATTGAATGAAGTGAGTTCAGGATCCTCCTATTGTGCTATTTTGAGGCTTCCTTTTTCCTTTGTCTTTTTATTTTTTTCATAAATGTGTTATAGTATTTCAAGGAATTGATTCATTTCATCCAAGTAATCAAATTTTAGAGCATAGAGTTCATAGTATTTCCACTTATCCTTCTAATGTACATGAGATCTATTTCTCATATTAGTAATTTGTGTACTTTTTGATGCTTTTCAATTTAATCCATATAGAGGTTTATTAATTTATTGATTTTGTGAAAGACAGTTTTAGGTTTTGGCAATTTTCTCTGTTGATTTCTTGATTTAGTTTCATTGAATTCTGCTCTAATTTTATTATTTCCTTTTTTCCTGTGGATTTAAAAAATGTTATTTTTGTTTGTTTACTTAAAGGAAACCTGAGGTTATTAATTTTAAAATTTACCTTTATTATACCTAAATTAAATGCTCTAATTTCCCTCTATGTGATTTTTCACTGTGTTTTACTAATTCTGATAAGTTTTACTTTCATTGTATTTTAGTTAAAAATATTTGGGGGCATCTGTGTGTCTCAGTCTGTTGAGTGACTCTTGATTTTGTCGCATGTCATGATCCCAGGGTCATGGGTTTTAGCCTCACATAGGGCTCTGTGCTGAGCATGCGTCTACTTAAGATTCTCTCTCTCTCCTGCCCCTTGCCGTCACTTGTACTCTCTCTCTCTCTTTCTATATATATATATATATATATATATATATATATATAATTAGAATTTCTCTTGTGATTTATTTTTTGATTCCTGTGTTACTCAAATATGTATAGTTTGATATTTACATAATTTTGGACTTTTAAGTTACCTTTCTGTTATTGATATTTTATTGAATTCTATTGCATTCTCAGAGCAGACATTATGCAGTTTCTATTTTTTTAGAAAATAATTCAGTGTGCTTTATGGTCCAGAATGTGGTCTATTCTGGGTGAAGGTTTTATGTGAGTCTGAAAAATTTATTTATGCTGCTGGTGTTGGATAAAGTATTCTATAGATATCAATTGCATCATGTCAATGGATGATGTTTTTGAGTTCAACTATGTCTTATTGATTATTTTACTGCTGGATCTGCTAATTTGATGGAAGAGTGTTGAAGTCTCCATCTATGCAAGTGGATTTATCTATTTCTCTTCATGGTTCTCAGTTTTCATCTCAGTATGTTGCTCTGCTATTAAGCACCTAACATTAAGGGCTGGTATATAATCTTGGAGAATTTACTATGTAATTAAGTGATGCTCTTTATCACTTCCTTAGATCTAAAGTCTTCTGTCTAAAATTAATATAGCTTTGCTCTTCTGACGAAGATGGCAGCATAGGAGGATGCTGGGCTCACTGTGTCCTGCAGATCGCTTAGATTCCACCTACATCTGCCTAATTTACCCCAATAACAACCAGGAGACTAGAAGAATGGACTCTCTGGAGCCAAGCATAGATGAGAGGCCCACAGAAGAGGGTAGGAAGGACGGAGAGGTGGTGTGTGGTACACGAACTGGCAGGAGGCATCCAGGAAGGTGGAGGGGCAGCCAGCCCACCCAGCAAGGCAGAGCCCCCGAGTCTGGCTTGCAAAAGTGGAGGGGCCGGACAGAGGGTGTTCTGACAGACAGTGGGACTTAACATCTGGAAAGTTATGTCAAAAGCTCTGCTCAGAGAGCGGGAGGGAGAGTTGTTGAGCTCCAGAGGAAAGAGCTCAGCTTGGCATGGAACAAAGGCGCTGGGAAGCGCCTTCTCCCTTGCCCATCCACCAGCCAAATTCCCAAAGGGAAACAGTTCCCATCACGGAACTTGCTTGCACAGCGCAAACACCCAATGCGGTGCTTCTGCGAATCCATCCCTCCAATAGGTCTGCCTCCCTCCCAGTGCTGCAGGGCCCTTCCTGAAGTGGACCACTGAAGGCAAAGTGAGCTGAGCCTGCCCCTCCCGCCCCTGTGCACCTTGGGGACCCAACCCGTCTAATACACCAGATCCTATACAAGAAGTACCACAAGCCTGGCAGTGTGCAAGTAGCCCAGACAGAGGCCACACCACTCCACAGTGAGTCCTGCCCCTGGGACGTGGGAGATTAAGGTACACACCAGTCTGACTGTGGCCCCAGTGCTGGGCTGGGGGAAGACATCAGGTCTGACTGCAGCCCCGCCCACCAATGCAAGTTACTCCAGCCAGCACAGAGGAAGAGCCTGGCAGTTTCCTGCCACTCCAGGGATTATCCAAAATGACAAAACGGAGGAATTCTCCTCAAAAGAAATTCCAGGAAGTAGCGACAGCTAACAAACTGATCAAAAACGATTTAAGCAATATAGCAGAAAATGAATGTAAAATAATAGTCATAAAATTAATCGCTGGGTTTGAAAAAAGTATAGAGGACAGCAGAGAATATATTACTACAGAGATCAAGGGAGTAAGAAACAGGAGGAGCTAAAAAATGCTATAAATGAGCTGCAAAATAAAATGGAGGCTACCACAGCTCGGATTGAAGAGGCAGAGGAGAGAATAGGTGAATTAGAAGATGAAATTATAGAAAAAGAAGAAGCTGAGAAAAAGAGAGATAAAAAATACAGGAGTATTAGAGAAGACTCAGAGAACTGAGAGACATAATTAAATGAAATAATATACGCATAATTGGGATTCCAGAGGAGGAAGAGAGAGGGAAAGGTGCTGAAGGGATACTTGAAGAAATTATAGCTGAGAACTTCCCTGAACTGGGGAAGGAAAAAGGCATTCAAATCCAGGAGGCACAGAGAACTCCCTTCATACATAACTTGAATCAATGTTCTGCATGACATATCAGAGTGAAACTGGCAAAATACAAGGATAAAGAGAAAATTCTGAAAGCGGCTAGGGATAAACATGCTATAACATATAAAGGGACACCAATAATACTGGTGACGGATCTGTCTACTGAAACTTTGCAGGCCAGAAAGGAATGGCAGGAAAGCTTCCATGTGATGAACATAAAAAATATGCAGCCAAGAATCCTTTATCCAGCAAGTCTGTATTTCAGAATAGAAGGAGAGATAAAGGTCTTCCCAAACAAACAAAAACTGAAGTAATTCATCACCACTAAACTATCCCTACAAGAGATCCTATGGGGGATCCTGTGAGACAAGGTACCAGAGACATCACTGCAAGCATGAAACCTACAGACATCACAATGACTCTAAACCCATATTTTTCATCAATAACACTGAATGGAAATGGACTGTATGTTCCAACCAAAAGACATAGGGTATCAGAATGGATAAAAAAAACAAGACCCATCTATTTGCTGTCTACAAGAGACTCATTTTAGACCTGAGGACACTTCGGATTGAAAGTGAGGGGATGGAGAACTATCTATCATGCTACTGGAAGTCAAAAGAAAGCTGGAGAAGCCATACTTATATCAGACAAACTACACTTCAAATTAAAGGCTGTAACAAGAGATAAGAAGGGAATTATATAATAATTACAGTGTTTGTCCATCAGGAAGAGCTGACAATTGTAAATGTCTATACACCGAATACGGAAGCCCCAAATATATAAAACAATTAATCACAAACATAAGCAACCTTATTGATAAGAATGTGGTAATTTCAGAGTATTTTAATACTCCACTTACAACAATGCATAGATCATCTAGACACAGGATCAATAAAGAAACAAGGTCCCTGAATGATACACTGGATCAGATGGACTTGATAGATATATTTACAACTCTGCATCCCAAAGCAACAGAATATACTTCCTTCTTAAGTGCACATGAAACATTCTCCAACATAGATCACATACTGGGTCACAAAACAGCCCTTCGTAATTATACAAGAATTGACATCATACCATACGTACTTTCAGACCACAATGATATGAAGCTTGAAATTAACCACAAGAAAAAGTCTGGAAAACCTCCAAAAGCATAGAGGTTAAAACACAACCTACTAAAGAATGAATGGGTCAACCAGGCAATTAGAGAAGAAATTAAAAATATATGGAATCAAATGAAAATGAAAATATAATAATTCAAACGCTTTGGGATGCAGCGAAGGCAGTCCTGAGAGGAAAACATATTGCAATCCAGGCCTATCTCAAGAAACAGGAAATATCCGAAGTACAAAATCTAACAGCACACCCAATGGAAATAGAACCAGAATAGCAAAGACACCCCAAATCCAGCAGAAGAAGAGGAATAATAAAGATCAGAGCAGAAATAAACAATATAGAATCTAAAAAAATGTGGAGCAGATCAATGAAACCAAGAGTTGGTTTTTTGAAAAAATAAACAAAGCTGATAAACCTCCTGCCAGGCATCTCAAAAAGAAAAGGGAGATGACCCAAATAGATAAAATCATGGATGAAAATGGAATTATTACAACCAATCCCTCAGAAATACAAACAATTATCAGGGAATACTATGCAAAATTATATGCCAACAAATTGGACAACCTGGAAGAAATGGACAAATTCCTAAACACCCACACACTTCCAAAACTCAAACAGGAAGAAATAGAAAGCCTGAACAGACCCATACAGTGAATAAATTGAGTCACTTATCAAAAATCTCCCAACAAATAAGAGTCCAGGACCAGATGGCTTCCCAGGGGAATTCTACCAGACATTTAAAACAGAGATAATACCTACCATTCTCAAGCTATTCCAAAAAATAGAAAGGGAAGGAAAACTTCCAGACTCATTCTATGAAATCAGCATTACTTTGATTCCTAAACCAGACAGAGACCCAGTAAAAAAAGAGAACTACAGGCCAATATCCTTGATGAATATGGATGAAAAAATTCTCAATAAGATACTGGCAAATCGAATTTAACAGCATATAAAAAGAATTATTCACCATGAAAAGTGGGATTCATTCCTGGGATGCAGGGCTGGTTCAACATTCGCAAATCAATCAATGTGATACTTCACATTAATAAAAGAAAAGATAAGAAGCATATGATCCAGTCAATCGATGCAGAAAAAAATATTTGACAAAATTCAGCATACTTTCTTAATCAAAACTCTCGAGAAAGTCGGGATGGAAGGAACATACTTAAACATCATAAAAGCCATTTATGAAAAGCCCACAGCTAATATTGTCCTCATTGGGGAAACACTGAGAGCTTTCTCCCTGATATCAGCAACACGACAAGGATATCCACTCTCACCGCTGTTGTTTAAAATGGTGTTGGAGGTTCTAGCATCAGCAATCAGACAACGAAAGGAAATCAAAGGCATCAAAATTGGCAAATATGAAGTTAAGCTTTCAATTTTTGCAGATGACATAATAATATACATGAAAAATCCAATAGACACCACCAAAAGTCTGTTAGAACTGATACATGAATTCATCTAAGTCACAGGATACAAAATTAGTGTACAGAAATCAGTCGCATTCTTATACACTAATAATGAAGCAAGAGAAAGACAAATAAAGAAACATCCCATTCACAATTGCACCAAGAAGCATAAAATACCTACAAATAAACCTGACCAAATATTTAAAAGGTCTGTATGCTGAAAACTATAGAAAGCTTATGAAGGAAATTGAAGAAGATATAAAGAAATGGAAAAACATTCCATACTCATGAATTGGAAGAGCAAATATTGTTAAAATGTCAATACTACCCAAAGCTATGTACACATGCAATGCAATCCCAATCAAAATTGCACCAGCATTCTTCTCGAAGCTAGAACAAGCAATCCTAAAATTTGTATGGAACCACAAAAGGCCCCGTATAGCCAAAGTAATTTTGAAGAAGAAGTCCAAAGCAGGAGGCATCACAATCCCAAACTTTAGCCTCTACTACAAAGCTGTGATCATCAAGACAGCATGGTATTGGCACAAAAACAGACATATAGACCAATGGAATAGAATAGAAACCCCGGAACTAGACCCAGAGAAGTATGGCCAACTAAACTTTGAAAAGGCGGGAAAGAATATCCAATGGGAAAAAGACAGTCTCTTTAACAAATGGTGCTGGGAGAACTGGACAGCAACATGCAGAAGAATGAAATTAGACCACTTTCTTACACCATTCACAAAAATAAACTCAAAATCGATAAAGGACATGAATGTGAAACAGGAAACCATCCAAACCCTAGAGGAGAAAGCAGGAAAAAACCTTTCTGAGCTCAGTTGCAGCAATATCTTACTTGACACATCCCCAAAGGCAAGGGAATTAGAAGCAAAAATGAACTATTGGGACCTCATGAAGATAAAAAGCTTCTGCACAGCAAAGGAAACAACCAACAAAACTAAAAGGCAACCAACGGAATGGGAAAAGATATTTGCAAATGACATATTGGACAAAGGGCTAGTATCCAAAATCTATAAAGAGCTCACCAAACTCCACACCCAAAAAACAAATAATACAGTGAAGAAATGGGTGGAAAACATGAATAGACACTTCTCTAAAGAAGATATCCAGATGGCCAACAGGCACATGAAAAGATGCTCAATGTCACTTCTCTCTAGGGAAATACAAATCAAAACCACACTCAGGTATCACCTCACGCCAGCCAGAGTAGCGAAAATGAACAAATCAGGAGACTACAGATGCTGGAGAGGATGTGGAGAAATGGGAACCCTCTTGCACTGTTAGTGGGAATGCAAACTGGTGGAGTCACTCCGGAAAACAGTGTGGAGGTTCCTCAAAAAAGTAAAAACAGATGTACCCTTTGACCCAGCAGTAGCACTGCTAGGAATTTACCCGAGAGACAGGAGTACTGATTCATAGGTGCATTTGTACCCCAATGTTTATCGCAGCACTCTCAACAAAAGCTAAATTATGGAAAGAACCTAAATGTCCATCAACTGATGAATGGATAAAGAAATTGTGGTTTATATACACAATGGAATACTACGTGGCAATGAGAAAGAATGTAATATGGCCTTTTGTAGCAACGTGGATGGAACTGGAGAGTGTTATGCTAAGTGAAATAAGTCATACCAGAAGGACAGATTCCATATGTTTTCACACTTATGTGGATCTTGAGAAACTTAACAGAAGACCATGGGGGAGAGTAAGAAAAAAAAATGGTCAGAGAGGGAGGGAGCCAAAGCATAAGAGACTCTGAAAAACTGAGAACAAACTGAGGGTTGATGGGGGGTGGGAGGGAGGGGTGGGTGGGTGATGGGTATTGAGGGCACCTGTTTGGATGAGCACTGGGTGTTGTATGGAAACCAATTTGACAATAAATTTCATAAAAAATATGACAATATTTTGACACAAAATATGACAACTCCCTAGGGACCAAAGAGCTGGTGGATACCATTTCCCTCCCCCATGCCTCACCATATTCACAGAGCCACCTGCTAAAGTAGGCTCCCCATGATACTAGCAGTCTATCCTTCTTTCTCCATGAGACCCACCCCCAAAAGTCTAGGATTGTCCTGTGCCCATACCACATCCCTAAATTTGAGAGTTTTAAAAGTAAGCAGACTTGGCTGGGATAGAGCCCAGAGATAACTATACTGCTTTTGGAGAGATGGCAAAACCCACAGACAGACAGTATGAAAACAGCAATCTGAAAAATGCCTGGGTTGCACAAGGGTGAGCTTATTAACTCAACTGGGAATGGTTCCTTAAGAGCAACAAGCATGAATACCTTGCTCCAGAGGAGAAAGTAGCTGGCTGGTGGCATTTCCCTCCCCCTGCCAATTAGGAGAAACTTCAGTAACAGCATGGCATCAACACTGGCTGCCTCACCTGCTTACACAAAGTCCCACCTGCCCTGTTCTCTGGTACAGTACTGCCCTGCTTGGGCAATATGCCCTAGTCTCAGTGAAGGTGAGTCACTTGCCTACAATACCAAGAGAAGCCTCCAGGCCTACCACATACCTAGAACAGAGAGTTCCACAAGTCTTCAGTTATAGTAGAAGTAGAATCAGGTATCATTTAATAAGTAGACCAGAGAACACCTAGTTAAAACTTACCAAACCCTGGCCAAGGTCCACCACAACCCATTGCAGGCAAAGAGATAGTCTCCATATGACTGGCCTGGAACATTAAACAGCAAAAACACAGCAGCAAAATGTACACAGCACACACCAGAGACACTGTCTGAAGTGTCAGGCCATGGACACTATAAAACTTCTTCTTCACAAAGCTATTACTCTTAGGAGCAGGAAGCAAAACAGGCTTTTCTAACACAGAGAACAAAACAAAGACTTAGACAAAATGCCAAGATGGGGCAATTCATCCCAAATGAAACAAGATAAGTTTACAGCCAGAGATATAATAGAAACACACATACATAATATGCCTGATGGAGAATTTAAAGCAACAATTATAAGGGTACTCACCGGGCTTCAGAAAAGGATGTATGGCATCAGGGAGGTCCTTACTGCTGATATAAAATAGTTAACAGTCAGAAATTGAAAATGCAATAACTGAGATTCAAAACAGCTGGATGTAATGACAACAAGGATGGAAAAAAAACAGGGGAATGAATATGTGATATAGAAGATAGAATAATGGAGAATAGTGAAGCTGAACAAAAAAGAGGCAGAAGAGTTATAGAACACAAGAATACACTAAAAGAACTCAGTGACTCCATCAAATGTAGGAGCAGTCATATTATAGGAGTCCCAGGAGAAGAAGAGAGAAAAGAGGGCAGAAAAATTATGTGAAGAAATAATAGCTGAAAACTTCCTTAATCTGGGGAAGGAAACAGATATTCAGATCCAGGAAAACAGAGAACTGCCACCAAAATCAACAAAAATAGACGAACATCAAGACATATTGCAGTTAATTTACATAATACAACAATAAAGAAAAAATGTTCTAAAAGCAGTGAGACCAAAGAAGTCCCTAACTTACAAGGGAAGATCCATAAGGCTAGCTGCAGATCTCTCAACAGAAATTTGGCAAGCCAGAAGGGAGTGGTATAACATATTCAATGTGCGGAATCAGAAAAATCTACGGCCAAGAATACTCTGTCCAGCAAGGCTATCATTCAGAATAGAAGGAAAGATAAAGAGTTTCCCAGATAAACAAACCTTAAAACAGTTTGTGACCATTAAACCAGCCCAGCTAGAAATATTCAAGGGAACTTGTTGAATGCAAAAGAGAGATGAAAAGGGACAAAGAGTAGAAAGGAACAGAAAATTCCCAGAAAAAAAAATAACAAAACAAGTAATAAACTGTCAATAAATACACGTCCATCACTAATTACTCTGATGTAAATGGACTAAACACTCCAATCAAAAGACATAGGATGTCAGAATGGATAAAAAATAAGCTCCAACTTTATGTTGCCTACAAAGGGTTCACTTTACATCTAAAGACACCTACAGATTGAAAGTGAAGGATGGAGAAATATTTATCATGCAAATGGACATCAAAAGAAAGCCAGAATATCAATACTTATATCAGAAAAACTAGATTTTAGACAAAAGACTTGAATAAGAGATGAAGAAGAGAACTATATTATAATAAAGAGTACTATTCAACAGGACTATTTAAAAATTGTATATATTTATGACCCCAACATGAAAGCACCCAAATATTTAAAAAAATAATAACAAACATAACGAAACTCAATGATAATACAATAATATTAAGGGATATTAACAACCACTTACATCAATGGAAAGATCATCTAAGCAGAAAATAAATAAGGAAACAATGCTTTGAATGACATACTGCACCAGATAAACTTGACAGATATACTCAGAACATATCATCAATAAAGCAACAGAATACACATTCTTTATAAATTCACATGGGGCATTCTCCAGAATAAATCACATACTAGGTCACAAACCAGGCCTCAGTCAGTAGAAAAATAAGATTGAGATCATACCATGCACAGTTTTTACCATAATGTTATTAAACCAGAACTCAACTGCAAGAAAATATTTGTAAAGACCACAAGTATATGGAGGTTAACATGCTACTAAAGAATGAGTGCATCAACCAGGAAGTCAAAGAACAAATAAAAAATACATGGGTACAAATGAAAATGAAAACACAATGGTCCAAAATCTTTGGGATATAGTAAAAGCAGTCCTAAGAGGGAAGTATATAGCAATACAGGCCTACCTTAAGAAGTAAGAAAAATATCAGATAAACAACCTACCCTTACACTTGAAAGAGTTAGAAAAAGTACAGCAAACAAAGTTTAAAGCCAGCAGCAGGTGGGAAATAATAAAGATTAAAATAGAAATAAATGATATAGAAACTAAAAACAAAAACAATAGAACATATCACTGTAACCAGGAGATGTGTATTTGAAAAAATAATAAAATTGATAAACCCCTAGCCAGACTTATTAAAAAATAAAGATAAATGGCCCAAATAAATAAAATCTGAAACGAGACAGGAAAAATAACATCTAACACCATAGAAATACAATAATAAGAGAATATTATGAAAAAATGTAATGTCAACAAATTGGACAGCTTGGAAGAAATGGATAAATTCTTAGAAACATAACCTACCAATACTGAAACAGGAAGAAATAGAAAACTTGAATAGACCAATAACAAACAAAAAAATAGAATCAGTAATCAAAAATCTCTCAATGAACAAAATTCAGGGCCATATGGCTTCACACCTGAAGTGTACCAAACATTTATAGAAGAATTAATACCTATTCTCAACATATTCCAGCAAATGGAAGTGGAAGGAAAGTTTTCAATTATATTCTGAGAGGACATTACCCTGATTCCAAAACCAGATGCAGAATAAACTAATGAGAACTACAGGCCAATATCCCTGATGAGCATGGATGTAAAAATTCTCAATAAAATACTAGCAAATCAAATCCAACAATACATTAAAGAATCATTCACCAGTGGGATTTATTCCTGGGTTGCAACTATGGTTCAATATTTGCACATCAGTTGATGTGATTCACCACATTAATAAAAGAAAGGAAAAGAACCATATATATGATACCTTCATACAATGCAGAAAAAGCATTTGACAGTGTACAACATCCATCCATGATAAAAACTGTCCAAAAAGTAGGGATAGAGGGAACAAATCTCTGCTAAAATACTGTTTCCCCATATCTCTCCAGGATACTGTGTTTCCCCTCATACCTATCCATTTACTAACATGAAATATTAGAGAATTAAAATATTTGTGTCCACTTTGTGTAATATTATTACATAACCTCTGTTTTGATGACACCTAAGCGAGGATTATGTTTTTCATGACATTTATGGTAAGTGCTCACTCAATTTTAAATTTTGTACCATGAATCAAATAATTATATTAATAGGTGATATTTAATGAAAATGTCCTATGAATCTGTCACTTTGTATTTATCAACCCCTTCTTTCCTAATAACCTTCCATGGCAAAAACTATTCCTGCTATTTACAGCTAGGACAGCAAAAGTTATATATATATATATATATATATATATATATATATACATGTATATATGTATATATATATATATATATAGCCAAAATCACACAGCTAGTAAAATGAGAGAAAAGTGTATTCAAACACAAACTGCTTTCACTTCAAAGTCCTTGTGCTTTATTCAGTACGTCATCTTGATGACAGAACTCATCACCCAATAACATTAATCATTTCATCCCTCTGAATCATCTTCTTTCACTTCCACTTTCCCCATCAATGGCATCTTTGTTTATTAAATTGACTCTCATTTGTCATCATTTTCTTCATTTGCCACCTATAAGTAGTTTTATACGTCTTGCTAGATTATTTTAAATTATCCTCTTTTCAGATGAAATGGACCATAAAGCTCATTACACTACCATACACCGTCACCCCTCACATCACAACATTATAAGTGAATATCTATAATAAGTGAATATCTATAATACTTTTAGAGACCCATAAGAAAATAAAATTGATGTATCTTGTCTGCCCTATTATTGTATAATAGCTAAACAGCCATATTGGAATTTTGCGGCATAGAAAAGCAAATAAAAATACTGATTGTATAGTTTTAGCCTGCTTTAAGTACTATATACAAATAGGTAGAATGAAGAGAAATGAGTTACTCCATATACACAGTTTCATATTGACATAACTTGTAATATAAGTATAGGCCAAATATTTTGAGTTTACTTTACATCAAATGTAAGTTTCTGAATAAAGAGCATGTGTATATAAAATTATATGGCCATTAATTACTCCTTTCATACTCCCCACCATTATTAACAAAGAATGGGTCACTTACATTTTCTTGTTTGACAAGTATTTTTCCCAAACTATGTAGCAGTGTAACAACAGGTATTTAATGGTTTAAAAACTCAAAATATTCTTTCTTGAATGCCATCTGACTTTACCTCTTAAAGGAAACACAACTGAATACCTATTTGAAGCTATATAGGTATGTGAATACCAATTTCTTCAACTCCTGGATCTTAGATTTGCCACAGGAAAAAAAGAGATTTTAAAAAATAAAATGTGTAGTTATTTCCCCTTACAAGAGCAGCTTGATACATGCTATTATATTCTTATCATAAAATGTAAGCAGGTTTTAATATAATAGTGTACAAAGCAATGCAATGGATTGCCAAAATGTTCCATGGTGCTCTAATGTTCTTTTTCATTAACACTAAACCATTTATAGCTAATTTTTAATGCTTGCTGTCATTAAGAAAAATGTGCAGCTCCTTTCTTCATTTTAGAATCACAGTAGCTAATAAATGGCTATTGACCTGAGATAACTAAAAGAGTAAAATGTGGGGATTGAAATTTGGATTATCTTCTTTTTATTGGGCTTTTCTTTAACATTTTCCAAAGCATAGGTCACAGTAATAACATACATCAGGTACAAAGAAGAGGACATTTAAGTTTCCTTGTTTGGCCAACTGCAGTGATAAGCCTGATTGTCCCTTCTGCAACTGGAAACAAAACATTGTCTGAATGCAGAAGTGATATTATTCATCTCCAACTCCTCTCTGGTATTTCTGTCAAACTTCTAAAGCACACTGACATTTAGTGAGAATCCCTATCAGCTCAGGCACTTATCTATCTGCACATTATACAAGAACTGGATCCTGGGGACTGATGCTGCTCATATATATGGAAGTGTGCAAAAACCCTCTTACCACGGATATCCTTTACTTTTTCAATATTATGGTAGTCTCATCACTCTTGTTTAATATTTCCTCACAAACAATTAATCATGATTTAAATGTACTCAGTCCTCTTAACTGCCATCACTTGTTCTTCCTTTTCACCTCATTGCTAAATTGCTGGGAAGGTAGTGCTCATATAATGCTAATATTCACTAGGGCATTACTGAGGGACTACTGCAGCCTAATGCCTTCCTACTGTCAGTAATGCTTTCAATAAAAATAGGATTCTCAAAGAGATAAATGTTCTAAGACTAAATGTTATGACCATGCTAAAGAAACATTTTCATTTGTTTGTAGTGAGTCAGAACAATGTGAATTACTATATTACTAATAATAATATTATAATTAATTATATTTTAATTATTTAATTATAATTACTAATAATATTTACTATTAATAATATTATAATAAATAATAATTAATACTATATTACTACTAATAATAAAATATGCTAATAATAAAAGATTATAATTTATTCATGGAAGAAACTTTGGTAAATTATTACTATTAAAATCATTCAAACTAACAATTTGCTTAGATTAGCATCTTCTTTGAAAATCTTTACTTAGATTAAGCCAGTGTTACTTGGAAGTAACAAATGAAAAATTGATACTGGTACTCAAGGTTGCATGAATGTAGAAATCTATGATATATTCTGTTGGAATGCTTGGTTATCATGAACAAAGAGGTATTAATATTCATATGCTTTCTGCCATTGATTTTCAGATTGATTTCAAGGTTATTCTGACTTTTTCACTTAATTTTTATAATCTGCTTTATATTTCCCAAAGAACAAGCCTATTTAGCCTTTACATTAAATTAAATTATTGTAATAAGTAAACTTTGTTGTGCAATGATATTCTCATGAGAAAACTGCAAATTTTTATTACTTGAAAGCCTTACGTAGGAAACATATTATTTTCATCTTTACCTATAAAATGAGAACTCATTATGCTCATCAATATTGTGATATTATTAATTCCAAGATAATGAAAGATTCATCATTGAATTCCTGCAATATATCATGTCAATGTAAAATCAAGATTTATGAAGTGAAAAGGAGAAGTCTAATAAAGGAAAGCTTAAAAATATCTTCAGAGCATTAAAATATCAATGCTTTCTGAGGATTGCGTTATCTTTTTTATCATTCAATTTTTCCAAGAAAACTCTAATCATAACCAATATTTACCATGAAACTAATGAATTAAAAGATAAGATGCAAAATATTTATTTCCCCCCCCCCATATAATCAGATCTAATCATTTAGTGAATGTGCTTTTTCCTCACTGTTTGGAATTTTATGACCCTGAAACTATTTTATTTTTAATTTTTTAATATTTTTATTTAAATCCAAGGTATTTAACATATAGTGTAGTATTGGTTTCAGTAGTAGAATATATTGGTTCATCATTTACATATAACACTCAGTGCTTATTCCAACAAGTGCCCTCCTTCATGCCCATCACCCATTTAGCCCATGCCCCCACCCACCATCCCCTCCAGTAACCCTCAGTTTCTTCTCTGAGGGTTACTCAGTAAGAGTCTGTTATGGTTTGCCTCCCTCTTTGTCCTTATCATTTTTTTAAAAACTATTTAAGAAATATGACAATAGTTATTCAGGGAAGCTGGATCAAAGTAGATTTTGCAAATTGCATAAGAAAATATTTAAAAATATTGAATACACATGGCACATTTGATCGAGTAGCAAAGAATTAACTGATCTATATATAGAATTTGATCTGTCAAAGGGCTGACATATCACCTTAAAAGGGAAAATTTATGTGGACATAGTCTTATAATAATTCATTCTCTGGTTTTGCTGAAACCAAGGATTAGATAAAACCAGGGCTATTTTGTTTCCTTCTAATAGAAAAAGATTTTACTTATAGTTGAATGGCTTAATCTTTATAACAAGTAATGAATCTTTGGTCTAAATTTAATGATAATCATTTGGCCCAATTTGACATTGAACAAGGTATGGTATTAGAAAGTGATCATGGTACTAGAAACTATTGGGATTTATAGTACCATGGTTATAAAGCTTTACCATGTATAAGAAGTACCAAGAGCTCTTGTTAGAACAAAGAGTGCTTACCCTCACCCCAAATGTTTCTAACTTAATAGGTCTGGGTTGGAGCCTGAGAATTTGTGTTTCTAAAAAATTTCCAAGGTAATGTTTTATTATCTTTCCTTGGATCACACTTAGAGAACAACTGGAATAGCATAAAGAACTAAACTAAATAAATCTGGGTTCTAATTTCTCCCAGTTACTGAGTAAATATGCTGCCTTGGGATCTTATTTATCCTTTCTATGTATTTTAATAAAACAAGTGAACATTTATTGAATTTTTATTTTTAAATATATTGGCATCAAACCCTTGGCATTCACTCATTAATTTGATAAATATTTGAGCATCTTCAATTAGATAAATCATGTTACTAAGAATATAGTGATATAATACTTTTCCTCATGGAGCTTACATACTATTGGGAGAACAAAAAGTGAATAAATAAGAATATATGCAACATAATATCAAATGGTGATAAATGCTATGGAGATAACAGACTTATAATGAGGAATTAAGAGGTTAATTCTTTGGCACACCTGGGTGGCTCCGTCGGTTGAGTATCCAACTTCAGCTCAGGTCATGATCTCACAGTTTGTGAGTTCGAACCCCACGTCAAGCTCGCTGCTGTCATGGTGCCTGGTTGGGATTCTCTCTCTCCATTTCTCTCTCTGCCCCTCCCCCAATTGTGTTTTCTCTCTCAAAATTAAATATTTTAAAAAGGTTAATACTTTATTTTTTAATTCAAGTATAATTAACATAGTTTTATATTAGTTGCAGGTGTGCAATATAGTTACTCAGCAATTCTATACATTACTCAGTGCTCATCATGATAAGTGTACTCTTAATCCTTTTCACATATTTCACCCATCCACCCAACCCTCCCCCCATCCCCTGGCAAACACCAGTTTCTTCTCTATATTTAAGATGTTTTTTTGTTTGTTTGTTTGTTTGTTTTGCTTCTTAAATTCCACATATGAGTTAAATCATATGGGATTTTTATTTCTCTAACTGGCTTATTTCACTTAGCATCATATCTTCTAGATACATCAATGTTGTTGCAAATAACAAGAATTCATTTTTATGGCTAATATTCCACTGTGTGTGTATGTGTGTATGTATTTTCTTTATCCATTCATCATCTATGGGTAGGCACTTAGATTGCTTTCATATTTCAGATATTTTAAATAGTACTTGTTATTTCTTGTCTTCTTATTTTAGCCATTTTGGCAGGTGTTAGGTGATATTGTCTTGTGGTTTTGTTTTGCATTTCCCTAATGGTTAATGATATTGAGTATTTCTTTATTTTTCTGTTGACCATCTACATGTCTTCTTTGAAAAAAACATGTCTGTTCATGTATTCCGCCCATTTTAAATGGATTATTTGGGGGGGGGGATTGGTGTTGCGTTGCATAAACTATTTATATATTTTGGATATAATAAAGTTTAAAGTTTTAAAAACTCATTTGATTTTGTGAGACAATCTCCCTGTGAGACAGGCATTTATATTTTCACACTGTCACTGAAGAACCTGCAGATAAGAAAAGTTAAATAATATTTTCACTATTACACAGCTAATAAGCAGTAGAATTAGGAATTAATCTCAGATATGACTCCAAATGTTCTCTTAACTAATATAACATCTCTCAAATAGATAAAAGATTTTGGCACAGTAAGTGACACAGAGGAGTCATGCAATAAATGTAGTCATCATCATGCTTCCATAACTGAATTTATCATATAACAATCCTGTTTCACAGATGAAGAAACACACAAAGAAAGATCAATTAATTAGCCTTATTTCATGCATTTAGTAAACAATAAATATAAGATAAGAATCGTGGCCTGATAGGTTACAAAGTGCATACTTTTTCTATTATGTTAATATGCCTTCTCTCCATAAAATGAAGACAATAGTAGAATGACACAGGGAAACCTACCTAAAATCTGTTAACAGGTTTTAAAAAATATAGAACAATATATGTTTGTAGATGGAATGTTTATAGTAATTATTATTTCTTTTTGCACTAATAATGGTTCATATATTGGGTATTGGGGAATCCATAATACCTAAGAAGGAAATATTTCTCATGTGAATTCTGTTGAAATCATTAAAGAATATATCTCAGCCTTTTAGCCTCATTCAATTCTGAAAAGTCTTTTGGAGATGTATTATTTTAATAAAGGTATTCCTTTGCTGAACATTATGAGAAACAAGCACATAGTAACAAATATGACTATTCCCAAGTTAGATGCAGGTTGATATTACAAATAAGAATGTACTGAAGAGCATATTCCATATTTTATAAGAGTCAGGAAAACTTGTTTGGTAGCAGTACTCATCAAGTTGATATTTCATTTACTTTTTCATCTGTGTTATACTTTATTATTTTAAGTTTATTTATTTTGAGAGAGAGAGAGTGGGACACGGGCAGAGAACAAGAGAGAGAATCCCAAGTAGGATTCACACTGTGAGCACAGAGCACAATACGGGGCTCAAACCTACAAACTGCAAGATCATGACTGAGCTAAAGTCAGAGCTTAACTGATTGAGCCACCCAGACGCCCCCATCTGTGTTATACTTTAAAGAGTAGGTAAGCTTGCAACAAAGGCTAAAGAAGTTCGAACTACTCTAGTCATTATATTAATGGTTTTCAGTCAGACTTTAGAAGTACTTATTGCTAATATACGATGGAAATTGAAAGACTTCCCTTTCAGTACTGATTAGTTTCCCCTTTTCATTATATAGGAGTCATCAGTTCCATAGAAACATTAAAATCTATCAAATCCCCTGGAAAATGGTGAACTTAAACTGTACCTGAAGATCATCTTTGCAATCTTCTCTTGCCTGAAACAACCATAGTTAGAAAAAAAGAAAACTAAGATATGCTTAATGATTGCAAGTATTTGAATTTGAATTATTATATTATTTTTATTTTGTTTATATATATGTATATATATCTTCTTTATTTTTTCTAAATATGAAATTTATTCTCAAATTGGTTTAATACCCAGTGCTCAGTCCAACAGGTACCCTCCTCAATACCCATCACCCACACTCCCCTACCTCCCACCCCCCACCCTCAGTTTGTTCTCAGTTTTTAAGAGACTTTTATGTTTTGGCTCCCTCC
The DNA here is from genome assembly GCF_018350175.1 of Felis catus. NCBI lineage: Eukaryota > Metazoa > Chordata > Mammalia > Carnivora > Felidae > Felis > Felis catus. The sequence goes on along the minus strand of NC_058386.1, from coordinate 75,062,105 downwards.
ATTTCTAACCTTTTTTTTTTCTTCCTCTCCCCCAGGGTCTTCTGTTAAGTTTCTCAGGATCCACATAAGAGTGAAAACATATGGTATCTGTCTTTCTCTGTATGGCTTATTTCACTCAGCATAACACTCTTAAGTTCCATCCAAATTGCTACAAAAGGCCATATTTCATTCTTTCTCACTGCCACGTAGTATTCCATTGTTTATATAAACCACAATTTCTTTATCCATTCATCAGTTGATGGACATTTAGGCTCTTTCCATAATTTGGCTATTGTTGAAAGTGCTGCTATACACATTGGGGTACAAGTGCCCCTATGTATCAGCACTCCTGTATCCCTTGGGTAAATTCCTAGCAGTGCTATTGCTGGGTCATAGGGCAGGTCTATTCTTAATTTTTGAGGGACCTCCACACTGTTTTCTGGAGCGGCTGCACCAGTTTGCATTCCCACCAACAGTGCAAGACGGTTCCCATTTCTCCACATCCTCTCCAGCATCTATAGTCTCCTTATTTGTTCATTTTAGCTACTCTGACTGGCGTGAGGTGATGTCTGAGTGTGGTTTTGATTTGTATTTCCCTGATGAGTAGCGACGTTGAGCATCTTTTCATGTGCCTGTTGGCCATCTGGATGTCTTCTTTAGAGAAGTGTCTATTCATGTTTTCTGCCCATTTCTTTCCTGGATTATTGGTTTTTCGGGTGTGGACTTTGGTGAGCTCTTTATAGATTTTAGATACTAGCCCTTTGTCCGATATGTCATTTGCAAATATCTTCTCCCATTCCATTGTTTGCCTTTTAGTTTTGTTGATTGTTTCCTTTGCTGTGCAGAAGCTTTTTATCTACATGAGGTCCCAATAGTTCATTTTTGCTTCTAATTCCCTTGCCTTTGGGGATGTGTCAAGTAAGAAATTGCTGCGACTGAGGTCAGAGAGGTTTTTTCCTGCTTTCTCCTCTAGGGTTTGGATGGTTTCCTGTTTCACATTCAGGTCCTTTATCCATTTTGAGTTTATTTTTGTGAATGGTGTAAGAAAGTGGTCTAATTTCATTCTTCTGCATGTTACTGTCCAGTTCAGTCAGTTCAGCATCTGACTTCAGCTCAGTTCATGATCTCATGGGTTTGTGAGTTTGAGCCCTGCATCAGGCTCTGTGCTGACCGCTCAGATCCTGGAGCCTTCTTCCGATTCTGTGTCTCCCTCTCTCTCTCTGCCCTTCCCTTGCACTTGCTCGCTCACTCTCTCAAAAATAAATAAAAATTTAAACAAAAGAAAAAATGTCTTTTCATGTCTTCTGCCCATTTTTAATTGGATTATTTGGGTTGTGCTCTGCTGTTGAGTTGGAGTTGTACGAGTTCTTTATATATATTTTGAATACTAACTTTTTATCAGATATGCTATTTGCAAATATATTCTTCCATTCAGTGGGTTGTCTTTTAGTTTTCTTGATTGTTTCCTTTTTTGTGCAAAAGTTGTTTTTTTTTAATTTTGATGTAGTCCCAGCATTTTATTTTTACTTTTATTTCCCTTTCCTCAGAAGACATACCTAGAAAAATGTTCCTACTGCCAATGTCATGGAAATTGCTGTCTGTGCTTGCTCCCTTCTAGGATTTTTGTGGTATCAGGTCTCATATTTATGTCTTTAATCTGTTTTAGTTTATTTTTGTGCATTGTGTAAGAAAGTGGTCCAGTTTTATACTTTTGCATGTTGCTTTCCAGTTTTACCAATACCATTTGTTGAAGAGATTGTCTTTTCTCCATTGGATATTCTTGCCTCTTTTGTCAAAGATTAATTGACTATATAGTTTTGGGTTAGTTTCTGGGTTTTCTACTTTTTTTCATTGACACATGTGTCTATTTTTGTGCCAGTACCATACTGTTTCCATTAGTACAACATTATATAGGATAACTTGAAGTCCGGAATTGTGATATTTCCAACTTTGTTTTTTTCTTTTTTAATATTGCTTTGGTTATTCAGGGTCTTTTCTGGTTCCATTCAAACTTTAGGATTGTTCTAGATTTGTGAAAAATGCTGTTGGTATTTAGATAGGGATTATATTAAATGTGTAGATTGCCCCGTGTGGTATAATCATTTTAACAGTATTTTTTCTTCCAACCCATGAGCATGGAATGTCTTCACATTTATTTCTATCATCTTGAAATTATTTTGCCAGTGTTTTATAGTTTTTAGCATACATACCTTCACTTCTTTGGTTAGGTTTATTCCTACGTATCTTATTGTTCTTGGTGCAATTGCAAATGGGATTGGTTTCTTAATTTCTCTTTCTGCAGCTCCAGTTTAGTGTATAGAAGTGCAACATATTTCTGTGTATTAATATTGTATCCTGTGGTTTTACTAAATTCACTTATTAGTTTTAGCAATTATTTGGTGGGGGCTTTAGGGTTTTCTACATATAGTATCATGTCATCTGCAAATAGAATTTTACTTGTTCTTTACCCATTTGGATGCCTTTTTTTCTCTATGTTGTTTAACTGTTGTGACTAGGACTTCCACTACTATATTGAATAAAATTAGTGAGAGTGCACATGCTTGTCTTCTTCCTGACCTTGGGGGAAAAGGTCTTAGTTTTTAATCAATGAGTATGATATTGGCTGGGGGTTTTCATATAAGGCCTTTATTATGTTGAGATATGTTGCCTTTAGAACTACTTTGCAGAGGGTTTTTACCATGAATGGATATTTTACTTTTTCACATTCTTTTTTCTGCCTCTATTGAAATGGTCATATGGTTTTTGTCCTTTCTCTTATTGATGCAACATATCACTTTAATTGTTTTTGCAAATATTAAACCACACTGCATACTGGGAATAAATCTCACCTGATTTTTAAATGTATTATTGGATTCTTTTTGCTAACATTTTGTTGAGGATATTTGCATGTATATTATTCAGAGATACTGGCCTGTACATCTCTTGTTTTGTGGTGTCTTCATCTGGTTTTGGTATCAGGATGATACTGCCCTAATAGAATTAAATTGCAAGTTCTCCTTCCTCTTGTTTTTGGAATAGTTTGAAATGGATACGTAATATCCCTTCTTTAAATGTTTTGTAGAATTTGCCTATGAAGCCATCTGGTCCTGGACTTCTGAGTTTTAGGGATTTTTTGGATTAGTGATTCAATTTTATTTCTGGTAATTGTTCTGTTAAAAATTTCTATTTCTTCTTGCTTTAGTTTTGGTAGGTTATATGTTTCTAGGAATTTATCCATTTCTTCCAAGTTGTCCAATTTGTTGGCATATAGGTTTTCATACTGTTGTGTTAAATTTTTTTTCTATTTCAGCAGTGTTTCTTGTTATTTCTCCTCTTTCATTAGTGATTTTATTTTGGTCCTCTATTTTTTAATGAGTCATTCTATTTTTTTTAATTTTTTAACGTTTTATTTATTTTTGAGACAGAGAGAGACAGAGCATGAACGGGGAAGGGGCAGAGAGAGAGAGAGAGACACAGAATCGGAAGCAGGCTCCAGGCTCTGAGCCATCAGCCCAGAGCCCGATGCGGGGCTCGAACTCACGGACCGCGAGTTCATGACCTGATCTGAAGTCGGACGCTTAACCGACTGAGCTACCCAGGCACCCCTTTAATGAGTCATTCTAGAGGTTTATTATTTTTGTGTACGTTTTGAAAGAACCAGCGGCTAGTTACCTTAATCTGTTCTATTGTGCTTTATTTTTTCGTTTCTATATCACTTGTTTCTGCTCTGATTTTTATTATTTTCTTATTTCTGCTGGGTTTGGGTGTTGATTGTTCTTCTATTTTAGCTCCCTTAGGTGTAAGATTAGATGGTTTATTGGAGTTTTTCCCGCTCCTGGAGGTAGGCCTGTTTTGTTATAAAAAACTTCTCTCTTAGAATGGCTTTTCCTGCATATCAAAGGATTTTGAACCATTGCCTTCTCATTTTCATTTGTTTCCATTTAAATTTTTATTTCTTCTTTGATCTGTTTGTGGACCACTTATTGTTGAGAAGCATGTTATTTAACCTCAATGTATACTACCTCTTTCCACATTTTTTCTGGTGGCTACTTTCTAGTTTCATTGCACTATGGTCAGCAAGGATGTATGAGATAACATTATTTCTGTATTTGTTGAGATGTGTTCAGTGGCCTACTATGTGATCTATTCTGGAAAATGCTACCTGTACAATTGAAAACAATGTGTATTCTGCTCTTTTAGGATGGAATGTTCTGAATATGTCTGTTAAACATCATCTTGTCCAGTGTGTCATTCAAATTCACCATTATCTTGTTTATTTTCTGTTTCCATGATCAATGTAAGTGGGGTGTTATACACCCCTACTATTCTTTTTTTTAATATGAAATTGATTGTCAACTTGGTTTCCATGTAACCCAGTGCTCATCGCATCAGGTGCCCTCCTGAATGCCCATCACCTACCCTCCCCTCCCACCCCTCATCAACCTTCAGTTTATTCTAAGTTTTTAAGAGTCTCTTATGATTTGCCTCCATCCCTCTCTAACTTTTTCCCCCCTTCCCCTCCCCCATGGTCTTCTGTTAAGTTTCTCAAGATCCACATAAGTGAAAACATATGGTACCTCTCTTTCTTTGTATGACTTATTTCACTTAGCATAACACTCTCCAGTTCCATGCATGTTGCCATAAACGGCTATATTTCATTCTTTCTCATTGCCAGGTAGTATTCCATTGTGTATGTAAACCACAATTTCTTTCTCCATTCATTAGTTGATGGACATTTAGGCTCTTTCCATAATTTGGCTATTGTGCTGCTATAATCATTGGGGTACAAGTGCCCCTATGCATCAGCATTCCTGTATCCCTTGGGTAAATTCCTAGCAGTTCTATTGCTAGGTCATAGGGAAGATCTATTTTTAATTTCTTGATGAACCTTCACATTATTTTCCAGAGTGGCTGCACCAGATGGCATTCCCACCAAAAGTGCAAGAAGGTTCCCGTTTCCCCACATCCTCTCCAGCATCTATAGTCTCCTGATTTGTTCACTTTAGCCAATCTGACCAGCGTGAAGTGATATCTAAGTGTGGTTTTGATTTGTATTTCCCTGATGAGGAGCGACGTTGAGGAGCGACGTTGAGCATCTTTTCATGTGCCTGTTGGCCATCTGGATGTCTTCTTTAGAGAAGTGTCTATTCGTGTTTTCTGTCCATTTCTTCACAGGATTATTTGTTTTTTGGGTGTGGAGTTTGGTGAGTTCTTTATAGATTTTGGATACTAGCCCTTTGTCTGATATGTCATTTGCAAATATCTTTTCCCATTGTTTTGGTTGCCTTTTAGTTTTGATGATTGTTTCCTTTGTAGTGCAGAAACTTTTTATCTTCATGAGGTCCCGAGAGTTCATGTTTTATTTTAATTCTATTTCCTTTGGAGATGTGTCAAGTGAGAAATTTCTGGGCTGAGATCAGAGAGGTTTTTTCCTGCTTTCTCCTCTAGGATTTTGATGGTTTCCTAGACAGGAAACATTCAGGTCCTTCATCTATTTTCAATTTATTTTTATGAGTGGTGTAAGAAAGTGGTCTAGTTTCATCCTTCTTCATATTGCTGTCCAGTTCTCCCAGCACCAATTGTTAAAGAGACTGTCTTTTTTTCATTGGATATTCTTTCCTGCTTTGTCAAAAATTAGTTGGTCATACTTTTGTGGGTCCGATTCTGGAGTCCCTATTCTATTCCTTTGGTCTATGTGTCTGTTTCTGTGCCAATAACATGCTGTCTTGATGGTTACAGCTTTTTGGTAGAGGCTAAAGTCTGGGATTGTGATGTCTCCTGCTTTGGTCTTCTTCTTCAATATTACTTTGGCTATTCAGTGTCTTTTGTGGTTCCATACAAATTTTCGGATTGCTTGTTCTAGCTTCGAGAATGCTGGTGCAAATTTGATTGGGATTGCATTGAATGTGCAGATTGCTTTGGGTAGTATTGACATTGTAATCGTATTTCTTCTTCCAATCCATGAGCAGGAATGTTTTTCCATTTGTTCGTATCTTCTTCAATTTCCATCATAAGCTTTCTACAGTTTTTAGCATACAGATATTTTATATATTTAGTTAGGTTTATTCCTAGGTATTTCATGCTTCTTGGTGCAATTGTGAATGGGATTAGTTTCTTGACTTGTCTTTCTGTTGTTTAGTTATTAGTGTATAAGAATGCAACTGATTTCTGTATTATTAATTTTGTATCCTCCGACTTTGCTGAATTCATGTATCAGTGCTAGCAGACCATTGGGTGGAGTCTATAAAGTTTTCCATGAATAATATCATGTCATCTGCAAAAAGTGAAAGCTTAACTTCCTCTTTGCCAATTTTGATGCCTTTGATTTCCTTTTGTTGTCTGACTGCTGATGCTAGCACTTCCAACACTATGTTAAATAACAGTGGTGAGAGTGCACATCCCTGTCATATTCCTGATCTCAGGAGGAAAGCTCTCAGTTTTTTCCCCATTGAGGATGATATTAGCTGTGGGCTTTTCATAAATGGCTTTGATGATGTTTAAGTATTGTTCCTTCTATCCCGACTTTCTCAAGGGTTTTGATTAAGAAAGGATGCTGAATTTTTCAAATGTTTTTTCTGCATCGATAGGATCATATGTTTCTTATCTTTTCTTTTCTTAATGTGATGTATCATATTGATTGATTTGCGAATGTTGAACCATTCCTGAAGCCTATGAATGAATCCCACTTGATCATGGTGAATAATTCTTTTTATATGTTGTTGAATTTGACTTGCTAGTATCTTGTTGGGAAAATTAGCATCCATATTCATCAGGAATATTGGCCTGTAGTTCTCTTTTTTTGCTGGCTCTCTGGTTTGAGAATTAAAGGAATTCTGGCTTCATGGAATCAGTCTGGACGTTTCCTTCCCTTTCTACTTTTTAGAACAGCTTGAGAAGGATAAGTATTATCTCTGATTTAAAAGTCTGGTAGAAATCCCCAGGGAAGCCATCTGGTCCTGGACTCTTATTTGTTGGGAGATTTTTGATAACCGATTCAATTTCTTTGCTAGTTATGGGTCTGTTCAAGTTTTCTATTTCCTCCTGATTGAGTTTTGGAAGAATGTGGGTGTTTAGGAATTTGTCCATTTCTTCCAGGTTGTCCAGTTGGTTGGCATATAATTTTACCTAGTATTCCCTGGTAATTGCTTGTATTTCTGAGGGATTGGTTGTAATAATTCCATTTTTATCCATGATTTTATCTATTTGGGTCACCTCCCCCTTCTTTTTAAGAAGCCTGGCTAGAGGTTTATCAATTTCATTTATTTTTTCAAAAAAACAACTCTGAGGTTCATTGATCTGCTCTACTATATTTTTTAAGATTCTATATTGTTTATTTCTGCTCTGATCTTTATTATTTCTCTTCTGCTGGCCTTGGGATTTCTTTGCTGTTCTGCTTCTGTTTCCTTTAGGTGTGCTGTTAGATTTTGTATTTGGGATTTTTCTTGTTTCTTGAGATAGGCCTGGATTGCAATGTATTTTCCTCTCAGGACTGCCTTCACTGCATCCCAAAGCGTTTGGATTGTTGTCTTTTAATTTTCGTTTGTTTCTATATATTTATTAATTTCTTCTCAAATGCCTGGTTGACCCATTCATTCTTTAGTAGGGTGTTCTTTAACCTCCTTGCTTTTGGAGGTTTTCCAGACTTTTTCCTGTGGTTGATTTCAAGCTTCATAGCATTGTGGTCTGAAAGTATGCATGGTATAATTTCAATTCTTTTATACTTATGAAGGGCTGTTTTGTGACTCAGTATGTGATCTATCTTGGAGAACGTTCCATGTGCACTCGAGAAGGAAGTCTATTCTGTTGCTTTGGGATGCAGAGCTCTAAATAGATCTGTCAAGTCCATCTGGTCCAGTGTATCATTCAGGGCCCTTGTTTCTTTATTGATCCTGTGTCTAGATGATCTATGCATGTTGTAAGTGGTGTATTAAAGTCCCCTGAAATTACCACATTCTTATCAATAAGTTTGCTTACGTTTGTGATTGATTGTTGTATATATTTGGGGGCTCCTCTATTCAGCACATAGATATTTAGAATTGATAGCTCTTCCTGATGGATAGACCCTGTATTCATTATATAATGCCCTTCTTCATCTCTTGTTACAGCCTTTAATTTAAAGTCTAGTTTGTTTGATATAAGTATGGCTACACAAGCTTTCTTTTGACTTCCAGTAGCATGATAGATAGTTCTCCATCCCCTGACTTTTAATCTGAAGGTGTCCTCAGGTCTAAAATGAGTCCCTTGTAGACAGCAAATGGATGGGTCTTGTTTTTTTTTTTTTTTATCCATTCTGATACCCTATGTCTTTTTGTTGGAGCTTTTAGTCCATTTACATTCAGTGTTATTATGGAAAGATATGGGTTTAGAGTCATTGTGATGTCTGTAGTTTTCATGCTTGTAGAGATGTCTCTGGTTCTTGTGGTCCTTGAAACATTTCACTCACAGAGTCCCCCTTAGGATATCTTGTAGGGTTGGTTTAGTGGTGATGAATTCCTTCAGTTTTTGTTTGTTTGGGAAAACCTTTATCTCTCCTTCTATTCTGAATGACAGAGTTGCTGGATAAAGCATTCTCAGCTGCATATTTTTTCTGTTTATCACATGGAAGATTTCCTGCCATTCCTTTCTGGCCTGCCAAGTTTCAGTAGATAGGTCTGCTACTACTCTTATGTGTCTCTCTTTGTAAGTTACAGCATGTTTATCCCTAGCTGCTTTCAGAATTTTCTCTTTATCCTTGTAATTTGCCAGTTTCACTCTGATATGTCGTGCAGAAGATTGATTCAAGTTACATCTGAAGGGAGTTCTCTGTGCCTTTTGGATTTCAATGCCTTTTTCCTTCCCCAGATCTGGGAAGTTCTCAGCTATAATTTGTTCAAGTATACCTTCAGCCCCTTTCTATCTTTTTTTTTTCTGGGTTCCTATGATACGGATATTGTTCCATTTGATTGTATCAATTAGTTGTCTAATTCTCCCCTTGTACTTGTGGATTTTTTTATATCTCTTTTTCTCAGCTTCTTCTTTTTCCATAATTTTATCTTCTAATTCACCTATTTTCTCCTCTACCTCTTCAGTCCGTACTATGGCTGCCTCCATTTTATATTTGCACCTCATTTATAGCATTTTTTAGTTCCTCAAGACTGATTTTTTAGCCCCTTGATGTCTGTAGCAATAGAGTCTCTGTTGTCCTCTATGATTTTTTCAAGCCCAGTGATTAATATTATGACTATTATTCTAAATTCTTGTTCTGTTATATTGCTTAAATCAGTTTTGATCAATTCGTTATCTTTCACAAATTCCTGGCGTTTCTTTTGAGGAAATTTTTTCTGTTTCATCATTTTGAGTTGTCCCTGTGGTGGCTCCAAACTGCAGGGCACTTCCGCTGTGCTGTCAGGAGTTACTTCTTTTGGTGGGTGGGGCTGCAGTCATACCTGATATCTGCTCACAGCCCACAGCTGGAGCCACAGTCAGACTGGTGTGTGCCTTATCTTCCTGTCTCCCAGGGCAGGATTCACTGTGGAAGGGTGTGCCCCTGTCTGGGCTGCTTGCACACTGCCAGGCTTCTGGTGCTGCCTGGATGGGATCTGGCCAAAGGCATATTAGACAGGGTGGATCCACAAGCTGCACAGGGGCTGGAGGGGCAGCTTAGCTTCCTTTGCCATAGGTGGTCCCCTGCAGTAGGGACCCTGCAGCACAGGGAGGGAGACCGGCCTGTTGGAGGGATGGATCCACAGAGGCACAGCATTGGGCGTTTGAGTGGTGCAAGCAAGTTCGGTGAGGGGAACTGGTTCTCTTTGGAATGTCAGCTGGTGGATGGGAGAGGAAGTGGCACTTTCCAGCACCTTTGTTCCCCCGCCAAGCTGAGCTCTGCCTTCCAGGGCTCAGTAATTCTCCCTCCTGGTGTCCTCTCACCCTCCCTACTCTCTGTGAGCAGACCTGTTGACTTTTAACATTCCAGATGTTAAGTCCCTCTGGCTGTCAAACCTCACCTAGTCAGGCCCCTCATCTTTTGCAAGCAGACTTCGGGGTTGTGTCTTGCCAGTCAGGCTGCCCCTCCACTGCCCAGGGTCCCTCCTGCCAGTCCAAGTAGCATACACCACCTCTCTACCCTTCCTACCTTCTTCCATGGGCCTCTTGTCTATGCTCAGCTCTGGAGAGTCCGTTCTGCTAGGCTTCTGGTGGTTTTCTGGATTATTTAGGCAGATATGGGTAGAATCTAAGTGATCAGCAGGACGAGGTGAGCCCAGCATCCTTCTACACCATCATCTTCCATGCTCCCTCTGTACTACTCTTGTATTATTATTGATTGTTACTTTTATGTTGGTTATTAAAAGTTTTATGTATTTGGGTACTTCCATGTTGGATGCCTAAATATTTAATTGCTATATTGTCTTGTTGGTTTATTCTTTTTTTTTTTTAATTTTTTTTTCAACGTTTATTTATTTTTGGGACAGAGAGAGACAGAGCATGAACGGGGGAGGGGCAGAGAGAGAGGGAGACACAGAATCGGAAACAGGCTCCAGGCTCTGAGCCATCAGCCTAGAGCCTGACGCGGGGCTTGAACTCACGGAGCGCGAGATCATGACCTGGCTGAAGTCGGACGCTTAACCGACTGCGCCACCCAGGCGCCCCTGGTTTATTCTTTTTTAATTTTATAGTGTCCTTGTCTCCTGTTACAGTCTTTGTTTTAAAGTCTATTTTGTCTGAAATAGTATTGCTACCCCAGCTTTCTTTTTATATCTGCTTGCATGATAAATGTTTCTTCATACACTTACTTTCAATTTGCAGGTGTCTTTTGGGTGGAAATCTGTCTCTTACAAGTTGCATATAGATGGATTTTTTTTAATCCACTCTATCACCCTAAGTCTTCTGACTGGAAAATTTAGTCCATTTACATTCAAAGTATTTATTGATAGATATACATTTATTGCAATTTTTTACTTGTTTTTCGTTGTTCCATAGATTTTCTGTGATTCTTTTTTGTCTTTCTCTCTTTCATGTTTTGTGTGTGTGTGTGTGTGTGTGTGTGTGTGTGAAATACTTGGATTTATTTCTCCTTATTCTTTGTGCATCATTACTGGGTTTTTGATATATGGTTACCATTTGTTTGTATATAACATTTTTTACATATAGCAGTCTATATTAAGTCAATGGTCACTTAAGTTTGAACCCGTGTTCTACTCCTTTCTTTTCCAGGTTTTAGGTATATGGTTTCATCTTTAACATCATTTTATATTATGAGTACCTTGCCTGATTTTTACAGGCGTTTATTTTTACTATTTTTATGTTGTTTACCTTTCATACTCTAATTTATGGTCTTTCCTTTCCACTCAAAATGTCCTTTTTAATGTATCTTGTAGGCCTGATTTAGTGGTCATAAACTCCTTTAGTTTTTGTTTGAGAAGCTCTTTATCTCTCCTTCTATTCTGAATGATACCTTTGCTGGCTAGAGCATCCTTGGCTGCAGATTTTCCCCTTTCCACACATTGAATATGTATGTCATGCCACTCCCACCTGGCCTGCATATTTTCTGCTAAAATGTCCAGTAATAGCCTCATGAGAATTTCCTTGTAACTGTTTTCTTTTGTATTTCTGCTTTTATTTTTTCTGTCTCTATTTCTATTTTTATTGCCATGTTATTTAGTGTCTTGGTGTGAATCTCATTGAGTTGAATTTTTTGGGGAATCTCTGTGTCTCCTAGACGTGGATATCTGTTTACCTCCCCAGATTTAAGGAAGTTTTCAGTTATTATTTCTTTATATACAATTTCTGCCCTCTTATCTCTCTCTCTTCTTCTGAGATCCTTATAATACAAATGTTACTATGCTTGATGGAGTCACTGAATTCTCTATAACTATTCTCAACTTACATAATTCTCTTTCCTCTCTTTTACTTGGCCTAGTTACATTCAATTACTCTATCTTCCAGGTCATTAATTCATTCCTCTGTTGCATCTAGACTGCTATTTTTTCCAAGTGTATTTTATTTCATTTATATTGTTTGCATTATTGTTTTAAATATTTTGCTGATTACATTTTGCCAACTTCTTCCTTTTCAAAATTTCTTTGTATATTTTACTTGCATTGAATTCCCACATAATGTTTAGAATCTGCTTGTCAAGTTCCATAAAAAAAATTCCTGCAGGAGTTTGATTGGAAATACAATAAAATAAATGATAATTTTGGAGAGAATTGACATCATAACAATATTGAGTCTTCCAATTTACTAGCATTCTATATTTGTATTTTCATAGACTTAGATTTTTTCATTAGTATTTTCTAGTTTTCAACATGCAGATATTCCATATATGTTGTAATGTGTATGCATTTTTTGTGTGTTTTATGTTTCCATTGTAAATGATATTATTTTTATTTCCATTTTCAATAGCATGTTACTGTCTTATAGAAATGTTTTGTGGGGCACCTGGGTAGCTTAGTCAGTTAAGTGTCCAACTTTGGTTTCAGTGCAGGTCATGATCTCATGATTTCATGGGTTCAAGCCCTGCATTGGGCTCCATGCTGACAGTGTGTAGCCTGTTTAGTATTCTCTGTATCCCTCTCTTTCTGCCCTTTCTCCACTGTCACTGTCTCTGTCTCTGTCTCTTTCAAAATAAGTAAATAAACTTAAAAAATAATGAAACGTGTTCTAAAAAAAAAAGAAGAAACACTTTGTGTGTGGTTACTGACCTGTGATGCTGCTGAACTCACTTTCTAGCACCTTCTTTGTGGATTCCTTGGGATGGGATTTTCTAAATAAAAAATCATATCTGTGAATAAAGAGAGTTTTGTTTTATTCTTTCTGATATGTATACTTTTTATGTTTTTCTTGCCTTATTGCACTGTACCAGTACCATGATGAGAGGAAGTCATAAGTAATATCCTTGCCTTGTTTCCTATTGTAGGTGTGGGGCATTCCGTATTGTCATCATTAACTAAGGTACTAGCTGTAATATTTTTTAATGTGCTTTTTATCAGACTAAGAAAAGTCCCTTTTATTCCTAGTTTTCTGAGAGTTTCATTTTTTTTTTTAATCAGGAATGGATGTTGGAGTTTTCAAATGCTTTTCATCCATCTATTAGCTTTTAAATAATATTCTTTGTTTTTAACATATTTATGACTTTATATAGTTGGTTTCCTTAAGATCAGATACAGCTGGGTGCTCCTTCCCCCCCCCCCAATATAAGAAACTTTTTTAAATTGGTAAGTTCAGAACATTTATTTTCTTTATATAGTGATTGACTTTTTACATAACAAGTAATAAAATCTACCATATTGCTCTATTTTATTATTTCCTTCATTTCTTTGTTTTTTCTCAATATTTGTATTTCTTGCTTTCAATTAATCAAGTACTTATTTTTAAGCAGTTATTTATTTTTATTCCTTTTTATCTCCATTAAGTTATTAGTATTAACACATTTTTAATTTGATTAGTGGTTGACCCAGGCTTTATAATACACATCTTTAATCAATCATAGTCAACTTTCCAATACTAGTAGACCACTTCATGTGTAGTGCAAAGGACTTACTGTAATATATTCCCAATTCCTTCACCTTTACTGTAGTATACTCCTAATTCTTTATTCTTTACCATAGTCTATGTCCAATCCTTCCTTTATATTTTGTGCTACTATTGTCAATAAAATTTTTTAAATGTTTATTTTTTTTGAGAGAGAGAGAGTGAGAGTATGGGGGGGGATGGGAAGAGAAAGAGAGAAAGAGAGAATCCCAAGCAGGCTTCATGCTGTCAGTGCAGAGCCTAACACAGGGTTCAGTCTCACAAACTGTGAGATCATAACTTGAGTCAAAATCAAGAGTTAAACACTTAACCAACTGTGCCACTCAGGCACCCCAATTTTATTTCACATATGTTATAGACACACAACTTCTTGTTACTATTTTTACTTTAAACAGTAAGTTATCTTTAGAGCAGTTAAAAATGAGAACAAAATGAATTTTATATTTGAATTCATTTATGATGCTTCCAGTGCTCTTCATTTACTTGTATAGATCCCAGGTGTAAATCTGTTTATATTCTTTTTGTTTGAAGAACTTTAACATTTCTTGTAGTGTAGGTCTGCTGTCAATAAATTTTGTAAGATTTTGTTGCCTTAAAAATGTTTTATTAAATGTTTATTTGTTTATTTTGAGAGAAAGATGGAGAGGGGAGGAAGGGGCAGAGAGAGAGGGAGAGAGAATCCAAAGCAGGCTCCATGCTCCCAGTGCACAGCCTAACTTGGGGCTCAATCCAACCAACAAAAAGATCATGATCTGAGTGAAAATCAAGACTCAGATGCTTAACCAGCTGAGCCACTAAGGTGACCCTGAAAAATGTTTTTAATTTGCCTTCATTTTTCAATGAAAGTTTTATTTGATACAGAAATCTAAACAACAGTTATTTTATTTCAGCACTTTTAAGATGTCTTTTGATTTGCAAAATGTCTGATGAGAAGTCTGTTGAAATTTGTATCTTTTTCCCAATATATATAATATATGCTTTGCCTTTGGTTTCTCTCTCTCTCTATCTTGCCTTTTTCTTTCTTAAATATTTGGAATAAAATATGTCAGAATGTGGTATTAGTGTTGTTTTCCTAATTTTTTGGTGTTCTATCATCTTCTTGAATCTGTGTATGCTTTATCATGTTTATAGGTCTCTGGTGAATTTGAAAATTGGAAAATTATGACATTTTTTTAATTGTAAAAGATAATGATTTAATATTTTTGAGATATTTTAGACTTAAACAAAAATTTAGCAAAATTAGAGTTGCCACATACTCCTCCATTTCTTATATTTTTCACATATTAGTGTGGTACATTTCTTAAAACTGATAAACCTACATTGATACACTATTATTGACTAAAGTCTGTACCTTACCCCAGTGTTTTTTTGTGATGAACATTTTATGGGTTTTGAGAAAGGTATAATGACACATGTCCACCATTGCAGTTTCAAAAACAATAATAGGTTCACTGTCCTAAAAATTCTCTGTGCTCACCTATTCATTCCATAATTTCTCCTCCCAAATCTCTGGTAATCACTCATCCTTTTACTTTCACCACAGTTTTTCATTTTTCCAAATGTAATATATTTGAAATCATACAGTATGGAGCCTTTTCAGACTGTCTTCTTTCACTTAGTAATACACTTCTAAATGTCTCCATGTCTTTTTTGTGGCTTCATAGCTCACTTATTTTTATTGCTGAATAATTTTCTACTGTATGGATGTGCTGCACTTTGTTTATCCATCAATCTTCCAACCTATCCAACATCTTTGTGGCAATTATGAATAGAGCTGATACAAACATTTATTTACAAGTTTTTGTAGATAAATTTTCAATTTGTTTTGGTAATACCAAGGAGTACGATTGCATGATCATATGGTAAGAGTAGGTTTAGTTCTGTAAGGACCTGCCACACTGTCTTTCAAAGTGGATTACCACTTTCCATTCCCACCAACTATTTTTGATGTCATGGTTATTCTACATTATTGCCTGAATTTAGCACTGTCAGAAATTTACATTTTAACTTTTCTAATAAGATGTGCAGTGTATCTTATTCTGTTTTAATTTGTAAATCCCTAAAGACATGTGAGGCTGAACATCATTTCAGTATTTGCCATTTTTGTATCTTCTTTGGTAAGGTGTCAGCTCAAGTCTTTTGTCTATTTTTAGTGTGCTATTTGTTTTCTTATTGTTGAATTTAAAAAATTCTTTGTATATTTTGCATGCAAGTCTTTATCTGTTATTTGTTTTGCAAATGTTTTTCTCCCAGTTGATGGTTTGTCTTTTAATTCTCTTAAGAGTGTCTTTTGCAGAGCAGTTTTCAATTTTAATGAAGTTCAATTTGAGTTGTTTTATGAATTATGCTTTTGGTGTTTTATAACATTGCTTTCCCAAACATTTCTTTCACCCCATTGTCTCCCTAATATCAAGGGATTCCAGTTCCGCATATAATAGATGTTTTAATATTATCCCATAGTTCTTGGATGGTCTTTTTCTTTTTTTTTTTTTTCATTTCTTTATCCCTTTTTGATTAATTTTTACTGACCAATCTTAAAGCTTACTCATTCTTTCTTTGGCTGTGCCAATGCTACTGATCAGCCTGTAGAAGTCATTCTTCATTTGTGTTACTGTGATTTCTGTTTCTTGCATTTACATTAGATTATTTCTCACACCTTCTTTATCTCTACTAAAATTACTTATATCATCATTCATGGTGTTTATCTTTTCTATAAAGCCTTATACATTAATCTTAGTTATTTAAAATTTCCTGCTTAGTAATTCCAACACCTATGTTATATTGTTTTTCTGTTGATTTTTGTTGTTTATTTCCTGACACCATTTTGTTTTATTCTTTCTTTTTTCTTTGCCTTATAGTTTTTTTTTTTTGCTGAAAGTTGGACACTTTGTGTAGTACACTAGAAACTGAGGTAAATAGTTTTTTTTTTTTTTGAGAGAGAGAGAGAAAGGACACAAGTGAATGAGGGTGAAGAGAAAGAGGGGGAATGACAGAGAGAGAAAGAGAGAGAAGGAAGTTGGGGCTCACCCAAAGTGGGGCTCATGTTCACCAGGAGGGCTCAAGTTAACCCGAAGTGGGGCTTGTGCTCAGAGAAAAGACAAAGAGAGACAGAGAGAGAAAGAGAGAGAGAGAGAGAAGCGGGACTCACCCGAAGCAGGTTTCCTGCTCTGAGGTAAATATTTTCTTATGGTTAGATGTGCATACTTTTTCTTCTTCTAAGCTCTTCATAAAAAGTTTGAGTCAGTGTGGTCAGGAGTTGAGTTGAGTGTATTAGTTACTTAGTGTTGCCATAAAAGTTGCTACATAAATAGTGGATTAAATATCTATTATCTTAGTCTGTTGTAGATCAGAAGTTCAGTGAACTTGACTTAGCTCTCCACTGAGGGTTTCACAAAGCTGAAATCAATGTATCAACTGCTTTTAGTGCTTATTTGCAGCCAATTATCTAGGGGTAGATTGTACTTCTTAGTTCATTCAGATTGTTGGAAGAATTTATTTTCACATGTTGGTAGGATTAAGGTCCTGTTTCTTTGCTGGGTCTCAGCTGGAAATCTACTAAATTTCTAGAAGTCACCCACATTCCTTTTCACATGGTGCTATGGCTCCATCTTCAAAGACAGCAACGGTATATCAAGTCCTTCCTACTCTTTGAATAACTCTGAACTCTCTCTCTGCCTCATTTCCTCGCTTACCTTTTCTGCTACACCTCTCTTCCTCCAGCCAGAAAAAATAAATTTCTCTGCTTTAAAAGATTCAAGTGATTAGATTGAGCACAACTATATAAGCCAGAAAAAAACTTCTAATCATAAAGTCCATAACCTTAATAATATCTGCAAAGTTACTTCCTAGACTGGGGGTTTGACTGAATAACCAGGGGGGTGGAAATCTTGGAAATAAACCTTTTGAATTCTGCTTACCACATTGGGCTTGAATTTTGTGGTTACTATGCTAGCCTAGACATACCACAGACTTTAAATCCTGTGTCATTACCTGGTACTAGCATGGGTACTAGTTTGCCAGTGTTTTTCCACATTGCCTGCTTCACCATCAGTGTATGTTTTCTACCTTTGCCTGTGTCTCAGGTAGGGTCTTTGTTTACACAGTTACTAATTTTCCAGAAATATATTGCTTTCACTTATTACTTGACACTTAGAGGCACAGTGGTAGGGTATTCTAGTGATGCTCTCTGTTGTCTACATTTATCCTCTTTCTAAGTGGGTCCTATGTTCCTGGGTCTCAGGGGTGGGTACCTTCTCCATGATTTTGCTTTGCTTTCATCTGTAGCAAACATTTAATAGTCTGGGTCCAACAGGCATCCCTGCCATTCTTCAAGGATAGAGTTTTTTATTTTCTTCCTTTTCCTTCCCCATCTGCTAAAATGTGCCTTTATTGAATATCTTTACAAGAAAATGTGTCTTTATTGAATATCTTTACAACAAGATTTACTGCTCCCCCCCCCCAGTGGCTTAAGCCTTTTTAAAAGGCTTTTGTTTCTTTCATAGAGGAGATAGAAAAAATGACACAGGTTGAATGCCATGATTTTCTCACAGAGACTGATGTTTTCTTCTCATAGATTTGCACCATGAGGCATGTTTTCTCAGGCATCTTTTCCTGTTCCCAGTTTTTCTGGTAAGCACTCAGTTACGTCCATGGAAAAACGTTTACAAGTAGGTGTGAATATTTCTTGTGGCTGGAATTCACAGATTATATTCTCAATGTATTTCTCACTCAGGCTGTCGGTATTCATTTGACATTTAAGAAGATTCTTCTTATTGGATAGTATAGCTTTTGGTGACATCTTCTCCAGGCAAACAAGTATTTACATATCATCTCTCCTTGAAGGCATTTGTTTCCTTAGGTTTTGTGTCATTTTGTTGCCATGGGGCCCTACAACTTTAATGGGTCATTTGTGTGTGTGTGTGTGTGTGAATTTAGAGATTGTCTGGCATTTTTCCTTTTTATAAGTATAGATGTAGTACTCTTTGAAGATTTTTACATCCTAAGTTGATAGTGGAAGTACAAAAACTCATTTTAATAAAAGCCAAATAGTAAAAATTTTTGCAGTTTCCAAGTTCTTAAAAATTTAATCTTTTAATCAGATTTTGTTTTAAATAAGATCCTTGACTTTATACCAACACAGTTTTCAGGTGATTAGTATTACTATTGATACCACACAGCAGTAACAATGGTAATACATAAGTCAGTTCTTGCCCATCTTTCTCAGAATTTTTTAAGTTTGTTTATTTTTTTTGAGAGAGAGCACAAGCAGAAGAGGGTCAGATAGAGGGAGAGGCAGAATCCCAAGCATGGTCCATGACATCAGCGCAGAGCCCGAAGCAGGACTGGAACCCATGAACTGTGAGATTGTGACCTAAACCAAAATCAAGAGTGGGATGTTTCATGGACTGAGCTAGTCTGGCGTCCCAGGGGTTTCTTTTGAATAAATAGGATAATTGGTCTTCATCTTTAAGAAGTACATGATCTTCAAAACATATCTCTCTTGCATTAGCCTGTTGTTAGTATCAGAACTTTTGCCAGTAGAAGTTCCTTTTTTTCCCAAATTACTATTTCACATGTGAGCCATAAGCATCCATGTATAAGAACTTTACCCATTATCCAAGACATTCTGGTGGTAGAGCTTGGTGAGGCTAGTATTCTCAGAAATTATAATACAATCCAGGAGAATAAATGCAGACCCAAGAGTTATAGTGAATAATATTAATCCTGAATGTAACTATTAGATATATATCATAAAAAGGAATAAAATTATTAAAGTCTTTGACTATTCACACTTCTCTTTTTAGAAATATTCTTCTAACTTGTGCTTTTCTTTCCCATAAATCATTATTCAAAATCTTATGCTGTCCCTTGGATACCTAATCCATATCTACTGCAGAGTATTGCCTAATAGATAATAGGCACTGAAAAATGTTTTTTCTTCATTGTTTGTCATGAGTGAAAGTGAAAAAATCTAAATTGATGAGGGGTAAATTTGTAACTATGAATCCTGAGTTAGATACCACTAGATAAATGATTCACTTTTTTTTTTTAATGCTTCACACTTTTTATCAAGACGGGTCCAAATTTACTCAGGATTAAGGTAAAATGCTATTTGTAATCAATTTTATTTTTATTAGTCAGATTTTGATGGTAGGAATTAATTGGGAAGGCAACGCTAATTATGCATACTATTAACGATTTTGAAAATTTTAACACTATTAGTTTGGGTAAATAGGTTATATGTCAGCATACTGAAGTTTAATAAACTATAGAAAGATTGTAGAAGGGGTTTGTGACTATGGTAGTCTGATTTAATCAGTTTCTTAAGCCGGACTTAAGTAAAATGTCTTTTGTTTTAATTTTCACTGTTTAAAACTTTTCTGACATATATATACTTAACACTAAAATAAACATAAATGCATGTTTTCAATAATATGAAGATTCTTTCTTTTGTTTTAAAAAATTATCAATAAAAGAAAACATGTAAATACCAACAGTAATCAGGCTAAATGTGTGCTAAGTCATTCACAAACTTACATTATGTAACTTCTATGTGGCAAATTCAGTGAACATACAAAAGTATGCCATGATTTTTGGCCTCTGGGAACTTATAAACTAGTGGGAGAGCCACAATAACAATGCTTTCCCCATTATTACATAGTGTGACTATGAAATAATAAATGCAAAATCTTACTCTCATCAGGCATCATGAACCCAGACAGGAAACACCCACAGGGAAAGAATAGACCCATGGCATTTACAAAGTTACTTCCACTTGGATCCTAACTTTAGCCCTTTGACTAGGTAGATGTGAGATTATCTAATTTGCATTTCTAATAAACAATTCTGTTTCCACAGCATTTAAAAAAATTGTAATGTTTATTTATTTTTGAGAGAAAGAGAGAGAGAGAGAGAGAGAGAGAGAGAGAGTTGGGGGAGAGGCAGAGAGAGAGGGAGACACAGAATCAGAAGCAGGCTCCAGGCTCTGAGCTGTCAACACAGAGCCCGACACATGGCTCAAACTCACACACCATGAGCTCATGACCTGAAGTCGGACCCTCAACAGACTGAGCCACCCAGGCCCCCGTCCACCTCATTTTTAGCTGTCATTTTGTGCATGTTTAGGCTTTCCTGTTCTGCTTGTTCCCTAGCTTTTTTTTTTTTTTAGTTTGGTATTGATAATTTCGGGTTGTCTCTAAGGCAGCATGTCATTAGATACTTGTATTTGAAAAGAAAAAAAGTTAGAGTGGAAAAGAAGGTGTATTAATTGAATTTTCAAGGTCTTGTAACTCCACGACTTGAACTCATAGTTGCTTTACGCAAGTTCATATTCTTGCCTTATTTGCTTGTGACTTAAGTTTTTCCACAAAAATTATTAATTGATGGTTTTAGTCCACTGAGTTCTGCTTAATAAAGTTTTTTTTTTAATTTTATATGTTATTCCATACTTTATATTTGATGATTTAAGCAAGTAACACATCCTGGTTTTTTTGAATGCCTGAAAATAATAAAATATAAAAAAGAAAGAGTGGGGACAGAAAACTAATGTAATCAGGCTTAGGCTGGCTGAAAAGATAACATAGTTGTTAATACATTAGGGGCAAGTAGAGTTTTGCTTACCTGAGTAACAGTAAGTACTTAGAGAAGGTGATACAGGAAGGAGAGCTCAAATAAGAATCTCATGCCAGTAAAATAATTCTGGATAAATCTAACTAATAATGTTAACTAACAAGAATTAAACCTAGATTTTTGAAAAAAAAATTCAATGGTTAATTCTGCAGTTTCATATAACTTGATTCCAATTAAAATTTGTGTCTTTGAGTTTATTTTTGAACTGTGCTTCTACCAAGAGAAAATATTTTCAGTTTTAGCTAATAAACATAACTGAGATAATTTCAGCACTTAAAAATTGCTGTCACGTGAATAAGTCCACTTAGAAAACAGCATGGATACTTCCGAACAATGACTTTTTTTCTATACTTTTCCACTGGAGAATACCTATATGTGGTAAACTCGAATGTGAACTTTTTTTTTAAGTTTATTTATTTGTTTTGAGAGAGAGAGAGAGAAGGGGAGGAGCAGAAAGAGAGGGAAAGGGAGAATATATATATGCAGTAAACTCAAATATGAGCAATTTTTTGAAGTTTATTTATATGTTTTGAGAGAGAGAGAGTGAGTGGAGGAGGATCATAGAGAGAGGGAAAAAGAGGGAATCCCAAGCAGCGTCTACACTGCCAACGCAGAGCCTGACATGGGGCTCTAACTCACAAACCCTGATATCATGACCTGAGTCAAAGTCAAGAATCAGATGCTTAATCAAATGAGTCACCCATGTTCCCCTTAAGCAATTTTTAATAGCCAAGAACATTCATATAAATTGATCGTGTAATGTGATTCCTCAATATACTGAGATGTATTGGCTGTTTATTAGATTGCTGAACAATTTCAAACTGTAAATAGGCATTTATTATCCACTTAAAATGTGTCTTTCAACATTAGGCCCCACTGTAAATTAAGAAATTTTAAAAGATAAATGCATTCTGATATAACAAACAGATATGCCAACATTCTGCCGATAGTTCATGGCTCTATTCCAAGATCTTGCACACAGCACTCAACTGACCAAAGCACATTATGCATAATTTTCACAATGATGCTGTGATGTTAGATGTTTCTTGATCTGGTTGCAACATAGAAAATGTATGAAATCATTTAAAAGTCATAGTTCTATAGTAATATACAATAAGAACAGGGGCTGAAACTTTTTTACTTGTTTGTATTAGAACAATGGCTCGTGCACTTGGCCTTATATTTATAGTTGAAACTTTATTTCTGACTGACTGGCATTTTACAAATCGTCATCAAGCATAGAAATAGGACAAATTAAAGAAAAAAACAACAACAAAAACATTTAAAGGCTATTGGGGTTGACACATGTAAACAATAAAATATATTTTATTTAGTCAAATAATATTTGAGAAAAGTGTGATATTTAATTTTACGTGTCATAGGGTAGATCTATTTCTAATTTTTTGAAAAGCCTCCACACTGTTTTTCAGAGTGGCTGCACCAGTTTGCATTCCCACCAACAGTGCAAGAGGGTTCCCGTTTCTCCACATCCTCTCCAGCATCTATAGCCTCCTGATTTGTTCATTTTAGCCGCTCTGACTGGCATGAGGTGGTATCTGAGTGTGGTTTTGATTTGTATTTCCCTGATAAGGAGCGACGCTGAACATCTTTTCATGTGCCTGTTGGCCATCTGGATGTCTTCTTTAGAGAAGTGTCTATTCATGTTTTCTGCCATTTTCTTTACTGGATTATTTGTTTTTCGGGTGTGGACTTTGGTGAGCTCTTTATAGATTTTGGATACTAGCCCTTTGTCTGATATGTCATTTGCAAACATCTTTTCCCATTCCATTAGCTGCCTTTCAGTTTTATTGATTGTTTCCTTTGCAGTGCAGAAACTTTTTATCTTCATGAGGTCCCGAGAGTTCATTTTTGGTTTAATTCCCTTGCCTTTGGAGATGTGTCAAGTAAGAAATTGCTGCAGCTGAGATCAGAGAGGCTTTTTCCTGCTTTCTCCACTAGAGTTTGGATGGTTTCCTGTCTCACATTCAGGTCCTTTATCCATTTTGAGTTCGCTTTTGTGAATGGTGTAAGAAAGTGGTCTGGTTTCAATCTTCTGCATGTTGCTGTACAGTTCTCCCAGCATCATTTGTTAAAGAGACTGTCTTTTTTCCATTGGATATTCTTTCCTGCTTTGTCAAAAATTAGTTGGCCATACTTTTGTGGGTCCAATTCTGGAGTCTCTATTCTATTCCTTTGGTCTATGTGTCTGTTTTTGTGCCAATACCATGCCAGCAATAGCAGTGCTAGGAATTTACCCAAGGGATACAGGAGTGCTGATGCATAGGGGCACTTATACCCCAATGTTTATGGCAGCACTTTCAACAATAGCCAAATTATGGAAAGAGCCTAAATGTCCATCAACTGATGAATGGATAAAGAAATTGTGGTTTATATACACAATGGAATACTACTTGGCTATGAGAAAGAATGAAATATAGCCTTTTGTAGCAATGTGAATGGAACTGGAGAGTGTCATGCTAAGTGAAATAAGTCATACAGAGAAAGACAGATACCATATGTTTTCACGCTTGTGTGGATCCTGAGAAACTTAACAGAAGACCATGGGGGAGGGGAAGGAAAAAAAATAGAGAGGGAAAGAGCCAAACCATAAGAGACTCTTAAAAACTGAGAACAAACTGAGGGTTGATGTGGGGTGGCAGGGAGGAGAAAGTGGGTGATGGGCATTGAGGAGGGCACCTGTTGGGATGAGCACTAGGTGTTGTATGAAAACCAAGTTGACAATAAATTTCATATTAAATAAATAAATAAATATAGTAAAAACATTTTAATTGTATACTTCAAATAAGACAACTTCATGGTATATAAATTATATCTCAATAAAGCTGTTAATTTTTTTTTTTTACATGTCAATATGGCCCTGCCATTTTAACCAGATATTTGGTCAAACACTGGTCTTGATGTTACATACTCTTGTTTTGTTTTTTGTTTGTTTGTTTTTCAGATAAGATAAATCTTTAAATATTTAAATGTGTATTTATTTTTGAAAGAGACAGACAGAGTGTGAGCAGGGAGCACAGAGAAAGGGAGACACAGAATGGAAAGCAGGCTCCAGGGTTTCAGCAGAGACCAATGTGGTGCTTGCACTCAAACCAGGAGATCATGACCTGAGCTGAAGTCTGACACTTAACCAACTGAGCCATCAAGGTGCCCCTGATAAGATAAATATTTAAATTTGTAGACTTTGGATAAAGATTACCCTACATAATGTGGGTGGATCTCATCCAATCAGTTGAAGGCCTTAAGGGAAAATAAACTGAGATCCTTTGAGGAAAAAGAAATTTTGTTTCCACACTGTCTTGAACTTCAGCTGCAACACCAACTCTCCTCTGGGTCTGCAACCTGCTTGCCTACCTTGCAGAATTTACACTTGTCAACCTATAAAATCAAGTGAGTCAATTCTTGTTGATGCACATACACACACACACACACACACTGTTAGTTCTGCTTCATTGGGGAACCATGACTAATAGAGGAGTCAAATATAAGATTATAGCCTCCGTGTACTGGAGGTAGGGAAATAGTTATAATAGCAAAATTGGGTATGTATACTGAGGAGTAATGGGATAAAATGTAGTAAACTCAAATGTTGATTAAATTTTTTTTAAGTATTTACTTAAATTCCAGTTAGTTAACATACAATGTAATATAGTACCAAGTGTACAACATAATGATTCAACACTTCCAGATACTACTACTCATCACATGTCTGGTCCTTAATTCCCATCACCTTTTTAACCCTTCCCCCCACACACACACCCACACACATCTCCATTCTGGTAACCATCAGTTTGTTCTCTATAGTTAATAGTTTGTTTCTTGGTTTGCCCCTCTCTCTTTTTTTCCCCTTTGCTTGTTTCTTTTGTTTCTTAAATTCAACATATGAATGTAATCATATGGAATTTGTCTTTCTGTTACTGACCTATTTCACTTAGCGTAATAATCTATATATCCATCCATGTCCTTGAAAATGACATGATATCATTCCTTTTATGGCTGAGAAATCATATAGTTATTTATATATATTTATACTTATAGATTTATATTTATATTTGTATATAATCTCCATATCCTCACTAACACCTGTAGTTTCGGGTATTGTTGATTTTAGCCATTCTGACATGTGAGGTGATATGTCATGATAGTTATGATTTGCATTTCTCTCATGATAAATAATGTTGAACAACTCTTTATGTGTCTGTTGCCATTCTGGATGTCATCTTTGGGAAAATCTCTATTCATGTCTTCTGACCATTTTTTAACTGGATTATTCATTTTCTGGGAGTTGTCTTATAAATTCTTTATATATTTTGGATACTAATCCTTTATCATGTAGGTCATTTGCAAATATCTTTTCCCATTCCGTAGTGTGTCTTTTAGTTTTGATGATTGTTTCCTTTACTGTGCAGAAGCTTTTTATTTTGAAGAAGTCCCAATAATTTATTTTTGCTTTTTTTCCCCTTTGCCTCAGGAAACATATCTAAGAAGAAGTTGCTATGGCCAATGCCAAAGATGTTGCTGCCTGTGTTCTCTAGGATTTTGATGGTTTTCTGTCTCACATTTAAATATTTAATCCATTTTGGGGCGCCTGGGTGGCTCAGTCGGTTAAGCGT
Organism: Felis catus; assembly: GCF_018350175.1. Lineage (NCBI taxonomy): Eukaryota > Metazoa > Chordata > Mammalia > Carnivora > Felidae > Felis > Felis catus. The sequence continues at coordinate 75,036,357 of NC_058386.1, read as the reverse complement.
CCGACTTCGGCTCAGGTCATGATCTCACAGTCCATGAGTTCGAGCCCCACATTGGGCTCTGTGCTGACAGCTCAGAGCCTGGAGCCTGCTTCACATTCTGTATCTCCTTCTCTTTCTGCCCCCTCCCTGCTCATGCTCTCTCTCTGTCTCAAAAATAAATAAACATTAAATTTTTTAAATAAATCTTTAATCCATTTTGAATTTTTTTTTAAATTTTTTTAACATTTTATTTATTTTTGAGACAGAGAGAGACAGAGCATGAACGGGGGAAGGGCAGAGAGAGAGGGAGACACAGAATTGGAAGCAGGCTCCAGGCTCTGACCCATCAGCCTAGAGCCCGATGCGGGGCTCGAACTCACGAACTGCGAGATCGTGACCTGAGCTGAAGTCGGACGCTTAACCGACTGAGCCACCCAGGTGCCCCTTGAATTTATTTTTTATGTCTGGTGTAAGAATGTAATCCAGTTTCATTCCTTTGCATGTTGCAGTCCAGTTTTCCCAGCACCATTTATTGAAGAGACTTTTTCCCACTAGGCATTCTTTCCTGCTTTGTTGAACATTATTTGACCATATAAGCATGGGTTAATTTATGGATTTTCTACTCTGTTACATTGATCTATTATGTCTATTTTTGTGGCAGTAACATACCCTTTTGCTCACTACATCTGTGCAGTGTAACTTGAAGTCCAACATTGTGATGCCTCCAGCTTTGCTTTTCTTTTTCAAGGTTGCTTTAGCTTTTGGGGTCCTTTGTGGATTGAAACAAATTTTAAGGATTGTTATAGCTTTGTGAAAAATACTGTTGGTATTTTCATAGGGATATTTTAGATTATTTGGTGTGCTTTGGGTAGTACAGACATTTTAATAATATTAGTTCTTCCGACCGATGGGCATGGACTGCCTTTTCATTTCATCGTGTCATCTTTAATTTCTTTCATCAGTATTTTATAATGTCCAGAGTACAGGTCTTCCACCTCTTTGGTTAGGTTTATTCATAGATATCTTATTGTTTTTTTGTGCAATTGTAAGTGGAATTGTTTCCTTATTTTCTTTCTCTGCTGTTCCATTGTTTGTGTATACAAATGCCAGTTTTCTGTATGTTGATTTTGCATCCTGAAAATTTGCTGAATTCGTTTATCAGTTTTATCAATTTTGGGATGGAGTCTTCCGGGTTTTCTATATGGAGTATTATGTCATCTGCCACTACAGAAAGTTTTACTACTTCCTTACCAATTTGGATGCCTTTTATTTCTCTTTGTTTCCTATTGCTGTAGACAGGACTTCCAGTACTGTGTTCAGTATCAGTGGTGAGACTGAACATCCCTTTCTTGTTCTTGACTATAAAGGAAAAGCTCTCAGTTTTTCCCCATTGGGGATATTAGCTATGGGTTTTTTATAGTCTTAATTGTTTTGAGAAATGTTCCCTCTATACCTGTTTTGTTGAGAGTTTTTTTTTTTATCATGAATTGATGTCTTACTTTGTCAAAATTTTGCTGCATGAAATAAATCATACATTTTTATATTTTCTTTTATTAATGTGATGTACCACGTTGGTTTATTTGTTGATATTGAACCTCTCTTACAATCCAGGAATAAATCCAACTTCATCATGGTGAATAAGTTTTTAATGTATTCTTGTATTCAGTTTGCAAGCATTTTATTGAGAATTTTTACATCCACATTCATCAGGAATATTGGCCTATAGGTCTTTTTTTAGTGGCAACTTCATCTGGTTTTGATATCAGGGTAATGATGGGTTCATAGAATGATTTGGAATTTTCCCTCCCTTTTCTAACTTGTGGAAGAGTTTCATGAGAATAAGCATTAAGTCTTCTTTCTATCTTTGGTAGAATTTGCCTGTGAAGCCATCTTGTCTTGAAACTTTGTTTGTTGGTAGTTTTTTTAAATGTTTATTTATTTATTTGTGTGTGTGTGTGTGTGTGTGTGAGAGAGACAGAGAGAGACAGAGAGAGACAGAGAGAGAGACAGAGAAAGAGAGAGAACATGTGCATGAGTTGGGAGGGGCAGAGAGGGGAGAGAGACTATCCCAAGCAGGCTCCACACTGTCAGTGCAGAGCCCAACACGGGGCTTGATCCCACAAACCATGAGATCATGACCTGAGCCAAAATCAAGACTAGGAAACTTAACTGAGCCACCCGAGTATCCTTTTTGGGAGCTTTTGATTACTGATTAAATTTCTTTGCTGATTACCAGCCTGTTCAACTTTTATATTTCTTCCTATTTCAAGTTTCAGTGACATTTTTTTCTAGGTGTATTCAAGGTTTATATTTCTTCCAGTCTCAGTTTTCTTTGTTTCTATGTTTCTAAAAATTTATCCATTTCTTCAATATTGCCCAATTTGTTAGCATAACATTTTTCACAATATTCTCTTCTAATTATTTGTATTTTTGAAGTGTTGGTGGTTATTTATCCTCTGTCATTTTTTATTTTCTTATTTAGTTCCTTTGTCTTTTCTTTTTGAGAAGTCTGGCTAGAGGTTTATCAATTTTATTGATTTTTTTTCAAAGAATCTGCTCCTGGTTTCATTGATCTGTTCTACTATTTTTAGTTTCTATATAATTTATTTCTGCTCTATTCTTTACATTTTCCTTCCTTCTACTGTATTTAGGCTTCGTTTATTTTTTTTCTTTTTCTACATCCTTTAGGTATAAGTTTATGTTGTTTGTTCATGATTTTTATTGCTTCCTGAGCAATGGAGCAATATATGGACCTGTATTGCCATATACTTCCCTCTTAGGACTGCTTATACTGCCTCCCAAAAGTTTTTTGACCATTTTGCCTTCATTTTCATGTATTTTTAAATTTCTTCTTTCATTTCCTGGTTGACTGAATCATTGCTTTGTAGCATTTTATTTATCCTCAATATATTTGTGGTCTTTCCAGATTTGTTCTTATGGTTGACTTCTAGTTTCATAGTGTGTGGGTCAGAAAGGGTTCCTGGAATGATTTCAACTTTTTGTATTTATTGAGGCCTGTTTTGTGAAGTAATATGTAATCTCTTCTGGAGAATATCCTTGTGAACTTTAAAAGAATGTTTGCTCTTATTTTTTATGGAGGAATCTTCTGAATATATCTGGTCCAGTGTGACATTCAAAGTCATTGTTTCCTTGATTTTATGTTTAGATAACTTGTGCATTGATGTAAGTGTTAAAGTTCCCTACTATTACTGTATTATTATCAATTAGTTCCTTTTTGTTTTTGTTGTCTTATCAACAGACAACCTGATTCAAAAGTTCTTTTTTTAGGCTGCCTGGGTGGTTCAGTTGGTTAAGTGTCTGACTCTTGATTTCAGCTCAGGTCATGATCCCAGTGTCATGGGATCAACCCCATATTGGGCTCTACCTGAGCATGGAGCCTGCTTGAGATTCTTTCTCTCTTTCTCCATCTGAAGCTCTCCCCCTTTCTTTCTCTCTCTGAAAGTAAAATAAATCTTTTTTTAATATGAAATTTATTGTCCAATCAACACCCAGTGCTCATCCCAACAGGTGCCCTCCTCAGTGCCCATCACCCACTTTCCCCTCCCTCCCACCCCAATCAACCTTCAGTTTATTCTCAGTTTTTAAGAGTCTCTTATGCTTTGGTTCCCTCCATCTCTAACTTTCTTTTTCCTGCTTCCCCTCCCCCACGGTCTTCTGTTAAGTTTCTCAGGATCCACATAAGTATGAAAAAAAAAAATGGTATCTGTCTTTCTCTGTATGACTTATTTCACTTAGCATAACACTCTCCAGTTCCATCCACATTGCTACAAAAGGTCAGATTTCATTCTTTCTCATTGCCACGTAGTATTATTCCATTGTATATATAAACCACAATTTCTTTATCCATTCATCAGTTGATGGACATTTAGGCTCTTTCCATAATTTGGCTATTGTTGAAAGTGCTGCTATAAACATTGGGGTACAAGTGCCCTTATGCATCAGCACTTCTGTATCCCTTGGATAAATTCCTAGGAGTGTTATTACTGGGTCATAAGGTAGATCTATTTTTAATTTTTTGAGGAATCTCCACACTGTTTTCCAGAGTGGCTGCACCAGTTTGCATTCCCACCAACAGTGCAAGACGGTTCCCGTTACTCCACATCCTCTCCAGCATCTATAGTCTCCTGATTTGTTCATTTTAGCCACCCTGGCTGACATGAGGTGGTATCTGAATGTGGTTTTGATTTGTATTTCCCTGATGAGGAGTGACGTTGAGCCTCTTTTCATGTGCCTGTTGGCCATCCGGATGTCTTCTTTAGAGAAGTGTCTATTCATGTCTTCTGTCCATTTCTTCACTGGATTATTTGTTTTTTGGGTGTGGAATTTGGTGAGTTCTTTATAGATTTTGGATACTAGCTCTTTGTCCGATATGTCATTTGCAAACATCTTTTCCCATTCCATTAGTTGCCCTTTAGTTTTATTGATTGTTTCCTTTGTTGTGGAGAAGCTTTTTATCTTCATGAGGTCCCGAGAGTTCATTTTTGGTTCACTTCCCTTGCCTTTGGAGATGTGTCAAGTAAGAAATTGCTGCAGCTGAGATCAGAGAGGTTTTTTCCTGCTTTCTCCTCTAGAGTTTGGATGGTTTCCTGTATCAAATTCAGGTCCTTTATCCATTTTGAGTTTACTTTTGTGAAGGGTGTAAGAAAGTGGTCTAGTTTCATTCTTCTGCATGTTGCTGTCCAGTTCTCCCAGCATCATTTGTTAAAGAGGCTGTCTTTTTTCCATTGGATATTCTTTCCTGTTTTGTCAACATTTAGCTGGACATACTTTTGTGGGTCCAATTCTAGAGTCTCTATTCTATACCTTTGGTGTATGTGTCTGTTTTTGTGCCAATACCATGCTGTCTTGATGATGACAGCTTTGTAGTAGAGGCTAAAGTCTGGGATTGTGATGCCTCCCGCTTTGGTCTTCTTCTTCAATATTACTTTGGCTATTCAGGGTCTTTTGTGGTTCCATACAAATTTTAGGATTGCTTGTTCTAGCTTCAAGAAGAATGCTGGTGAAATTTTGACTAGGATTGCATTGAATGTGTAGATTGCAATCTACACATTCAATGAAATAATTTTTTCAATGTTCTTTTTTCTTTACATATTCATGGACACCTATAATTATATTATAAAAATAGATGATGAAATTCAGTGAATGGACATAACAGTAAGGGAGCTAATTCCAGAGGATAAAGTATAATGGCAAGTAGGATGTTGCCTCTAGTTTATTAATTTCTGTTAACTTCTCTACTTATTGTATTATTTTTTTGGCCCCTTCCTTGAAATGAAGTAATTAGGGTTCTTTTAAGGTTGGCTTGAAGGGAACTAAGTTTTATTTCATTAAAAGGTTTAATTTTGTTCTCATCTCCAATCAGTGCTATATTTTTGCTAACATAGCTATTGTAATGCTCCATATTGTAATTCTAATCAGGCTAATATTACAGGCTAGATTCTCCCCCCCAAAAAACAGTAGTAGTAATAACTATGTTTTTAATGTTTTATTTATTTTTGTGAGATCCCCAGCAGTGAAGAGGCAGAGAGAGGAGAACAGAGGATCTGGAGTGGGCTCTTTACTGACAGCAGTGAGCCCTGTGCAGGGCTCAAGCTCACAAACCCTGAGATCATGATCTGAACCAAAGTTGGATGCATGCTCAATCAACTGAGCCACCCAGGTGCCCCATAATAGCTGTTATTTATTGTTTATTGTATGGCAAGCATTTAATGTGGACTTTCTCATTTAATCATCTCAGTAATGTTGTAATGTATTATTACCAAACTATTCTCTTAATCACATTATCTTACTGCATCTAGAACATTGAATCAAGAAAGCACTCCATATATGAAGCTGGTATCTTATAGGAATATTCCTTGGATGGGAGAAATGTGGCTGTCTCAGCAAAAATCATCACCACTCCTGGAAAGACACTTTAAAATGTTTATACATGTGGTTTCAACCCAATCACATAAAAAATCATATATTTTTTTTTACCTTTATCCCATGAAGGCATAATATTTTGGATGGTTAAACAACCAAATAAAATATCACAGGGTTTTCAATCCCTGGAGCTAGATTACAGATACTTATCTGGGAATCAGAAAGTATGTCCACAAAAAATAAATACAACTGCAACACATTTGTTGGGTTGTCTCTTGTGACTATAGCTCAGTTCCAGCTGATGTATCATTTCTCAAATTATGCAGGCATAAAATAACTGGGACAAATGCTATAGTCCAGTAGTTGTGTGTGTGTGTGTGTGTGTGTGTGTGTGTGTGTTGTATATGAATGTGAACATGTGTTTCAAATTACCTGTCTGAAGGGTCATTTTCTGCTGTTTTTCTTTTGACTAATAAGTGATGAGATCACAAATTCTGGGACCTAGAAAAAATATACATTTGAAATATACCAGTTTAAGTTACCACTGACCAAGACAAACTTAATTTGTATAAGACACTGAATAATATCTTTCTGGAAAGCCAATTTAGTTGTATTTCAAGTATACTAAATGGATTTGGTGAGAGACACAAAATAATTTATTAGCAATGCATATTGAAGTTAGAAGTAACATTGCAAATTCTTAAGGAAACATTGATAATTTGTTCTAAACATTCTTGATATTTTTCATCAGTGGGCATAACAGGACTGAAAATGGAGAATCTTGTGCTGGCAGCTAATCTCTTGAGTAGCAGAATGTATGATTCTGTATCATGGATCAATGAGTTATGAGCAAATCGATAAAATTGACAAGTTTGTGCTTGCTATTCATCCATGCTGTTTTATTTTATTACCTACTCATTTCTAGTCTTCTTGTCATATACCTTTGATGACCCCTCCTTAGGTTCCCAGAGCAGTGCTGCTGTGTACAATTATGTGGATTATGTACTTCACAAGGGCATTGCACAAAAGAGAGTATCAGTCACATTATAAACAGCATAGTTATGTACATTTTCTAAATTTCTCTGAAAGATTGTACTATTTTTTTTCATCTAAACAAATCAGTATACTAAAATATTTCTGGGAAATATAAATGAAATTTCCTAAGGAATAGGACATTTTTAGTTTTTCATTTGTATGAAGGTACTATTTCAGCTTATACCAGGCCTGACCTATATCTTTAACTCTCCCTGACTGCTCTACTTTTTTATTAATTTTGAGAGAGAGAGAAAAAGCACAAGAGCAAGGAAGGGGCAGAGAAGGGGGTGGGGCAGACAGAGGATCCGAAGCATGCTCTGTGCTGACAGCAGAGAGCCCAACGTGGAGCTTGAACTCACAAACCATGAATTCATGACCTGAGCCAAAGCTGGATGCTTAACCGACTGAGATACCCAGGCTCCCCCAGCTGATCTTTTATAACATGTTACAATTCAAAATTTTCTATATTCCTCATGGACTTTATACAGTATTTGCAAATATCATCACTCAACAAGTAATGCTGAGTTAATTTTAGGAACTTTGACATGTAAATGAGAGATCTTGACTATTCCTAGGAAATGATTATATGGTTAAAATTAATTTTGAAATATAAAAGGAGAACATCACATTGGAAAATAATTAATATATTTCTCTTTCAGTGTTGAAAAAGATGACTTTTATATGATTGAGCATAGGTGAAGTAATTGGCTTATTGTCAAGGACCAGGAGCTATAAAATAATGTATCTTTGAACAGTTAGATTTGCATTTAGCATGTCAAGAGACTTAGATCCTAAAAAGCGTGCAAGGCCACTGACTAAAGGATAAAAACAGTTCACTTTTGGTCTAATTCTTAATGAGTGCAGTGGCAGGGAATATTACATGCATGCCTATGCTTATTATCTCCTTGTTTGTCTTTCTTCATGCGTAGGGGAATTAGTGTTAAAAAGACAGAAAAATAAACTTCAGCATATTTTGAGTCTTAATGGATATTTTAATGGTCTTTAAATCATACCATGCAGGATTTTACACATAAGTTGTCTATATGGGCTATAAGGGCCAAATCAATAGAGATTGGATTATTACTATAATACTTATGGTATATAAGCAAGGAGGGGTACCAAAAGGCCTTCTTGAGTCCTTAATATTTCTTTGAATATCATATCATCACTTTTAACAATGAAACACTACTATTATCCTTTTCTGAAATATTTTCTACTATTCATATAAACAATAAATAATTAAGAAGTCTAAGATATGACAAAATAGAGATCCAGTGTTATGGGAGTGGGGGAATGGGAAATTTTTCACTTGGAAAAAAACATAGAGATTATTTAGTTTCCCTCATTTTATGGGTTAAGATACTGTGGTCCAGAGATATTAGATTCATGACTTACTTGTCTAAGGGCACAGCATAAGTAATTATCATAAGTGCATCTATCTGTCTATGCATCCATCCATCTGCCTATTCAGTCATCATATGTTGAATATATTGTACATATCAGGAACAGAATAAGGCACCGGGTTGCAGATACAAATAAGAAAACTCAAGGTCCTTATGGCCTAGAAAGAGAGACAGATATATTATTAAAAGTTCAGTTTTTTCTGTGCAATATTGCAATAATGGGGATATGCAGAGAGGTATAAGAAGAAGGTTACATTACTTGGCTTGGAGTGGGATGGGTTTTTGAGTAAGTAATCCTGGAGGAAATAATATATAAGGTGGAAGCCAATGAATAAATTTAGAGTAAACCAAGAGGAAATTGGTCAGACTAAAGAAGGAACAAAGTCATGGATATTAGAAAAAAAAAAAACATGGTTGTGTATGTGAGGGAACTGCATGCAGTTCAACCTTGTTGGATTAGGAATATATATTGTCAGTGAGATTCAAGGTGGAAGACTGAGACTGGAGAGTATGGCAGAGGAAATAATGGAGATGGTAGTATTTTATGTTTCAAATCTTGGGCTTCATCTTATAAAGTTTATCAAGAAACCCATTCTCTTACATTATATGTAAAATATCTGGAAAATAATTTTCAAAATTTCTATAAATGTTTCCAATGTGTATAACTCATTATCATTTTAGTAATAAAGTTCCAATAACAAAACCAGCCTATAAAAATAGTGGTAAAAATGTTTTCTGGGTGTCTGCGTGGCTCAGTTGGTTGAACATCCGACTTCATCTCAGATCATGATCTCACTGTTTGTGAGTCTGATCCCCACATGTGCTCACTGCTGTCAGTGCAAACCCACTTTGGATCCTCCATCCCCCCATCTCTTTCTTTCCCTCCCCCACTCATACTCTCTAAAAAATAAATAATAAAAAACATTAAAATTTTTTTGGAATCACATGGATTTCAGGATATATTAACCAAATCAGAGCCTTCTTCAGTTTATAATTTTCTTGGCTAAAATGTTAGTATCAAGATTAGATTAAGATACATGTTTGAGGGTACTCATGAATAAAAGTGACACAATATATCTCACTGCAGTCCTCACAAAGCAAATAAGTTTGCATAGTTTATCTGAACAATCTATGATAAAGATGTATGCTAGGGAAAAATAAACACAGATAAACAGTTCCTATATTATGATAGATGGTGTATATCTCAGTTTTATTTATGATGCATTGTTTAGTTGGCTACATCATCCCAAAAAATCTTCTGCACAGAAAAGAAAACAGTCAATGAAGAGTAAAGGCAACTAGATTTCTGGTTTCTGGTTTTGCAAAGAGGGAGCTTGAAAGTCACCATTACATATGAACAATAAGTAAAACCTGAACAGACTCAAAAATCAACAACTCTTCTTGGATCAATAAAAAGGGTTAAGACACAGGACAAACCACAGTCTCCAAGAGATACAGCCATATGAATACCAAGTGTCGTGGTTTACCAGAGCAGAGATTCATAAATGGAAACCACCATAAGAATCAAAAGGATGTTTAAGTCTCTGAATTAATGGAAATATTCTCTCTTGATAGCATTGTTGATTATATGGGTATATTCACTATCAGAACTAACACTCTTAAGATCTCTGTGTTTTAGTCTATGTAAATTATACCTCAATATAAAAAAAAACAGAAAAAAATTTTTTTCATAGAATTCTTAGTCCATGGGAAATACCAATCTTATATTGCTAGGCATGAAAGGAATTCAAAATTGTGTATAGAAAATGATTCCATTTGTGTTTGTGTTTTTGGCTGTATGCATATGTGTGTGTGAATGGTGAGAATAAACACTAAGAAGAATTCGCTAACACTTAATTAGCAGTGGTTATCAGTGGGTTGAATTCTGTTTTTACACTTTTTTATATTCAAAAATTTTTCTTAAGGGCACGTAATAATACATTATAATAAAAATGGCTAAATATATAGTTATTGGATATGAACTTTGGGTTGTCTCCTGGTAAGTTGTTAAGTCAGGGGCTATCAACTACACACTCCACTGCCCCTTTTGCTCTCTGGGTTCCTGAGATAAAGGAAAACAAAATATCACTTAGTGCACATTATTATTTATACCTTAAATGTCTTTATATATAAAATTGTGTTTTTCATCATTGTCTTTTGCTACCAGAAAACTGGATTTGAGAATTTGTATCTCTCAGAATATCCCTCAAAGTATCCCTACATCTTTTGTTTGTAATAACATTTTAAAAATTCACCCTTCCATCTTGTCTGTGTGTTGCTAATATATTAGCTCTTCCTGCCCTTTCTATTGGAACATTTCTGGGTTAAGTATGTTCATTCATGAATCACAGTTTTATTATTATAATTTTGTTATTTACAGAGTCCTGGCAGCAGCTCCAGAGCTGTATAAGCAAAGACATGTTTGCTGACTAAAAGGCTTACTATTGAACAAAAGGGAACTTATTGAGTACAAATAAATGTGCTTTGAATAATGATGGATTTCATCATGGTGCTTCAATGAATATACATTGTGTCAAATGGCACTGCAGTGGGGTCAGGATTGCTATAATCAATATTGCTTTTGGGACTTGATTTTTTTCCCATGGTGCCCTACTGCAACATTATGATCTGTACTAGATATAAATGTGAAATTAGATTTTGAAAATGACTTTTAAATATGAAAGAATTGATACAGTTGTCATTAATAGTAATGCAATTTCTCAGCTTCATGGGGATTTTTTTTTATCAAGTACATTCTAATCTCCAGATATTTACTTTCTGAACTTTAAAAAGTCATGGACTATACCTCCTTCATTTTATGATTAACAGCACTTACTAACTGAATTCTAGGAATTTAATAAATGCAAGTTAATTGGCTTAAAGATTGATAGAGCATTCTGATTCTGTAATTAGTGTAAATTAGAAGTCTTATTAGTAGAAAATTCATATTTTATTTATATCCTTAATTAATGTATACTATGACCATTTTTATATGTATAGATCAAAATTCTTATTGTGTAAATGTAACAGAGGGCATAATTTTGAGATATCTTATTTATCTTTTTTTTATTTTAATTCCAGTTAGATAACATATAGTGTTATATTAGTTTCAGGTATACAATACAGTGATTCAACACTTCCATACATCCCCCAGTGCGCAGCACAAGTGCACTGCTTTGTTTCCATCACCTATTTAACTCATCACCCCACCTCCCACCCCTCTGCTAAGTATCAGATTGTTCTCTATAATTAAAAGTCTATTTCTTATTTTATCTTTATCCCTTTGCTTGTTTGTTTTCCCAAATTCCACATGAGTGAAATCAGAGGGTATTTGTACTTCTCTGACTTATTTCACTTAGCATTATATTCTCTAGCTCCATTCATGTTGTTACAAATACCAATATATCATCATTTTTTATGGATAAATAATATTTCATTGTATACTTATACCATATATTCTTTATCCATTCATTTATGGATAGACATGGGGCTTCCTCCATAATTTGGCTATTGTAGATAATGCTGCTATAAACATGGGGGTGCACGTATTCCTTTGATTTAGTGTTTTTGCATTATTTGAGTAAATAACCAGACTGAAATTTGTTGTTCTATTTGTTCTATTTTCAAATTTTTGAGGAGCATCTATACTGTTTTCCAGAGTAGCTTCGTCCATTTGCATTTCCACCAACAGTGCAAGTGTTCCTCTTTCTCCACATCCTCACCACACCTGTTGTTTCTTGTGTTGTTGATTTTAGCCATTCTGGCAGCTGTGAGGTGATAGTTACTAGTAGATTTCATTTTCATTTCCCTGATGGTAAGTGATGATACTATCTTGTCATGTGTTTTTTGGCCATCTGTATGTCTTCATTGGAGAAATGACTGTTCACAATTTCTGCCCATTTTTAATTGGGTTATTTGCTTTTTGGCTAAGTTTTATAAGTTCATTAGATATTTTGGATACTAACCCTTTATAAGATATGTTACTTGCAAATATCTCCTTCCATTATGTAGTTTGATTTTTAGCTTTGTTGACTGTTTCCTTCACAGTGCAGAAAGTTTTTACTTTTTACTTTACTTTACTTTACTTTTTACTTTACTTTACTTTACTTTACTTTACTTTACTTTACTTTTTACTTACTTTGGTGAAGTCCCAATACTTTTCTTTTGCTTCTGTTTAATTTTTTTCAGGAGACATACCTAAAAAAAATGTTGCTACAGATTATGTCGAAGAAGTTATGCCTATGTTCTCTTATAGGTTTTTTATGGTTTCAGGTCTCACATTTTGTCTTTAATCCACCTTGAATTGTGTGTGTGTGTGTGTGTGTGTGTGTGTGTGTGTGTGTGTCTGTGTGTCTATGTGTCTGTGTGTACTGTGTAAGAAAGAGGTCTAGTTTCATTCTTGGCATGCTGCTTTCCAGTATTCTCAGCAGTATTAGTTGTCTTTTTCCATTGGATACTCTTTTCTGCTTTATCAAAGATTAATTGACCACATAGTTGTGAGTTTATTTATGGGTTTCTATCCTACTCCAGTGGTCTATATTTGTCCCAGGACCATATTGTTTTGATTATTACAGCTTTGAAATATAATTTGAAGTCCAGAATTGCAATCCCTCTAGCTTTGCTTTTCTTTATCAAGGTTTCTTTGGCTATTGAGGATCATTTGTAGTTCCATACCAATTTTAGGATTGATTGTTCTAGCTCTGTGAAAAATGCTGTTGCTCTTTTGATCGGGATTGCACTAAATGTGTTTGTTGCTTGGGGTAGCATAGACATTTTAACAATATTTGTTCTTCCAATCCATGAGCATGGTTTGCTTTTCTATTTCTTTGTGTCATTGTCAATTTTTTCCAACAGTGTTTTACAGTTTTCAGAATACTATTCTTTCACCACTTTGGGTTTATTGCTAGGTATTTTATGATTTTCAGTGAATTGTTTTCTTAATTTCTGTCTTTGCTCCTTCTTATTGTTGTATACAAATGCAACATATTTACATTTATTTTGCATCCTGGGATTTTGCTGAATTCATTTATCAGTTTTAGCAGATTTTTGCTACACTCTTTCAGGATTTCTGAGTATCAAATAAGGAAAGTTTTACTTCTTCCTTTCTAATTTTGATGCCTTTTATTTCTATTTGTCATATGATTCCTGTGGCTAGGACTTACCATAATATACTAAATAAAAGTGGTAAGAGTGGACATCCTTTTCTTGTTCCTGACCTGAGGAGAAAAACTCTTTGGTTTTCCCAATTGAATATACTATTAGCTGTGGATATTTCACATATGGCCTTTAATATGTTGAGGTATGTTCCCTTTAAACTTACTTTGCTGATGATTTTTTATCATGAATGGATGTTGTACTTTCTCAGATGTTTTTTCTACACCTACTGATATGATCATATGTTTCCTATCCTTTGTCATATGGATGCGATGTATCACATTGATTGTGTTGCAAATATCGAGTAATTGTTAAATCCTGGGAATAAATCCCACTTCATTGTGGTGAATAACTTTTTTTTATTTTATTATTTTTTTTTATTTTTTAAAATTTACATCCAAATTAGTTAGCATAAAGTGCAAAAATGATTTTAGGAGTAGATTTCTTAGTGCTTCTTACCCATTTAGCCCATCCTGTCTCCCACAACCCCTCCAGTAACCCTCAGTTTGTTCTCCATATTTATGAGTCTCTTCTGTTTTGTCCCCCTCCCTGTTTTTATATTATTTTTGTTTCCCTTCCCTTATGTTCATCTGTTATGTCCTGTAAAGTCCTCATATGAGTGAAGTCATATGATTTTTGTCTTTCTCTGACTAATTTAACTTAGCATAATACCCTCCAGTTCTATCCATGTGATTGCAAATGGCAAGATTTCATTCTTTTTGAATGCCGAATAATACTCCATTATGTGTGTGTGTGTGTGTGTGTGTGTGTGTGTGTGTGTGCATTTTTCTTTATCCATTCATCCATCGATAGACATTTGGGCTCTTTGCATACTTTGACTATTGTTGATAGTGCTGCTATAAAAATGAGGGTGCATGAGTCCTCCGAAACAGCATATCAGTATCCCTTGGATAAATGCCTAGTAATGCAATTGCTGGGTCATAGAGTAGTTCTATTTTTAGTTTCTTGAGGAACCTCCATACTGTTTTCCAGAGGGGCTGCACCAGCTTGCATTCCCACCAATGCAAAAGAGATCCTCTTTCTCCGCATCCTTGCGAACATCTGTTGTTGCTTGAGTTGTTAATGTTAGCCATTCTGACAGGTGTGAGGTGGTATCTCATTGTGGTTTTGATTTGTATTTCTCTGATGATGAGTGATGTTGCACATTTTTTCATGTGTCAGTTGGCCATCTGGATGTCTTCTTTGAAGAAGTGTCTATTCATGTCTTTTGTCCATTTCTTCACTGGATTATTTGTTTTTTGGGTGTTGAGTTTGATAAGTTCTTTATAGATTTTGATTACTAACCCTTTATCTGATATGTCATTTGCAAATATCTTCTCCCATTCTGTTGGTTGTCTTTTAGTTTTGCTGATTGTTTTCATCGCTGTGCAGAAAACTTTTATTTTGATGAGGTCCCAGTAGTTGTTTTTTTCTTTTGTTTCCCTTGCCTCTGGAGACCTGTTGAGTAAGAAGTTGCCGCGGGCAAGATCAAAGAGGTTTTTTCCTGCTTTCTCCTCGAGGATTTTGATGGCTTCTTGTCTAACATTGAGGTCTTTCATCCATTTTGAGTTTTTTTAAAATCTATTGTTGTATTCAATTTGCTAGGATTTCATTGAGGATTTTCACATCTATATTCATCAGAGTTATTGGCCTGGTGTTCCTTTTTTTGTTGTTGTTCACTGGTGTCTTCATCAAGTTTTGGTATCAGGGTAATGCTGGCCTCCTAGAATGAATTTGGAAGTTTACCTTCATCTTCTATTTTTTGGAATACATTGATAAGTATACCTATTGACTCTTCTTTGCCTGTGATACCACCTGGTCCTGGACTTTCATTTATTGGCAGGTTTATTATCATTATTATTATTATTATTATTACTGCTTCAATTCCTCACTGGTTATTGGTCTGCTCAAATTTTCTATTTATTCCTGTTTCCGTTTTGGTAGTTTATATGTTTCTAAGAATTTATCCATTTCTTCTAGTTTTTCCAATTTGTTGGCATGTAGTTTTTCATAATATTCTCTTAATTTTTTCATGTTTATTTATTTTTGAGAAAGAGAAAGAGACAGAGTGTGAGCTGGCAAGGGGCACAGAGAGAGGAAGAGACAGAATCTGAAGTAGGCTCCAGGCTCTGAGCTGTCAGCAGAGAGCCTGATGAGGGACTTGAATCCACAACCTGCAAGATCATTACATGAGCCAAAGTTGGATGCTCAACCGACTGACCCACCCAGGCGCCCCAATATTCTCTTAATTTTGTTTGTATTTCTGTGGTAGTGTTGTTTATTTATCCTGTTTCATTTGTGATCTTATTTATTTGAGTCATTTCTCTTTTTTCTTGAAAAATCTGGCTAGATGTTTATAAATTTTATTAATTTATCAAAGAACAAGTTCTGGTTTCATTTTTCTGTTATATATATATATTTTAAATTTTCATATACTTTATTTCTGCTTGAATGTTTATCATTTCCTTCCTTACCTTCTACTGTGTGTTTTGTTTTGTTTTGTTTTGTTTTGTTTTAGTTATGATTTTCTAGCTCCTTTAGATTTCAAGTTAGGTTGTCTATTTGAGATATTTTTTTGCTTCTTTTTTATCAAAACCCTTTTATTTATTTTGTTATTTTTTAGACAGAGAAAGAGAGAGCATGATCAGGGGAAGGTCAGAGACTGAGGGAGACACAGAATATGAGGCAGGTTCCAGGCTCTGAGCTGTCAGCACACAGCTTGACATGGGGCTTAAACACGTGAACCATGAGATCATTACCTGAGCCAAAGTTGGACTCTCAACTGACTGAGCCACCCAGGTGTGCCTGCTTCTTGAGGTAGGGTCTGTATTGGTATAAACTTCCATCTCTGAACCAGTTTTGCTGTATTCCAAAGGTTTTGGACCATTCTGTTTTTATTTTCATTTGTTTTCATGTTCTTTTTTGTTTTTCTTTTAATGCCTGATTGAGCCATTCATTATTTAGTAGTATTTTATTTAATCTCATTGTATATGTGGTCTTTCCAGGTTTTTTTTGTTATGGTTGACTTATAATTTGGTAATTTTGTGGTCAGACAAGGTGCATGGTATGACTTTGATGTTCTTGCATTTGTTGAGGCTTATTCTCTGGACAAATACATGATCTACCTTGAGACTGTTCCATATGCACTTGAGAAGAATGTGTTTTAAGATCCAATGTTCTGAATATATCTGTTAAATACATCTGGTCCAGTGTGTCATTAAAATCTTCTGTTTCCTTGTTGATTTTATGTTTAGATAGTCTGTCCTTGAGGTAAGTGGGGTGTTAAAGTCCTCTGTTATATTTGTATTATTATCAATTAGTTCCCTTTTATATTTTGTAAGTTTTCATTTAAATTCCTATTAGTTAATGTACAGTGTAATATTAGCTTCAAGTGAACAGTGTAGTATCTCCACTATTCCATACATCAGCTGGGGCTTATCAGGACAAGGGCACAAATTAAACCTATCACATATTAAACTCATTTCCCCCACTCTTCCACTCTGGTAACCATCAGTTTTTCCCTATAATGAAGAGTCTATTTCTTGATTTGCCTCTCTCTTTTTTTCTCCTTCTACTCATGTGTTCTGTTTCTTAAACATATGAGTGACATTATATGGTATTTATCTTTCTCTGACTTACTTGACTTAGCATTATACTCTCTAGTTCCTTGCATGTCTTTGCAAATGGCAAAACTTCATTCTTTTTTAGGCTCAGTAATATTCCATTATATATGCCACATCTTCTTTATCCATTCATCAGTGGATGGACACCTGTGCTGTTTCAATCATTTGGCTATTGTAGATAATGCTGCTATAAACATCCAGATACATGTATTCCTTTGAATTAGTATTTTTGTATTATTTGGGTAAATATCTAGTAGTGATATTTCTGGACCATAGGGTGGTTCTATTTTTAAATGTTTGAGGAACCTTCAACTTTTTTCCAGAGTGAATGCACTGGTTTGCCTACCCACCAACAGTGCTAAGGGTTAACACTTTTCCACATCCTCACCAACACCTGTTCTTTCTTGTGTTGTTCATTTTATCCATTCTGAAAGATGTGAGGTGATATCTCATTGTAGTTTAGATTTGCATTACCCTGATGATCCGTGATGTTGAACATCTTTTCATGTGTCTCTTGGGGATCTGTATGTCTTCTTTGGTAAAATGCCTATTCATGTCTTCTGATAATTTTTTAATTGGAGTATTCATTTTTGGGTTTTCAGGTTTTTTATAATGTTTATTTTTGGGGGGAACAGAGAGAGAGGGAGAGAAAAAATCTCAAGCAGGCTCCACACTGTCAGTGCAGAGTCTAACATGGGGCTTGATCTCACAAACCGTGAGATTATGACCTGAGCCAAAATCAAGAGTCGTGTACTTAATCGACTGAGACACCCAGGCGCCCCATTGGGTGTTCAGTTTTATAAGTTGTTTAAATATTTTGCATACTAACACTTTATTAGATATATTATTTACAAATATCTTCTCCCATTCCATAGGTGGTCTTTGAGTTTTCTTCATTGTATCCTTAAACTGTGCAGAAGCTTTTCATTTTGATGAAATCACTATAGTTTATTTTTGCTTTTGTTTCCCTTGTTTCAAGAGATATTTATAGAAAAAGTTGATATGGCTATTATCAAGTAGGTTTTCCTTTAGGATTTTTATGGCTTCAAGTAGCATATTTAGGTCTTTCATCCATTTTGAATTTATTTTCGTGTATGGTGTAAGAAAGTTTTCCAGTTTCATTCTTTTGCATGTTGCTGTCCAGTTTTCCCAACATCATTTGTTGAAGAGACTTTTTCCCATTGGATATTTATTCCTGCTTTGTCAAAGATTAATTTACCATAAAATTGTGGTTTTCTTTCTGGGTTTTCTATTCTGTTCCACTGATCTATGTGTCTATTTTTGTGGCAGTAACATTTCAAGTCCAGAAGTGTGACGCTTCAAGCTTTGCTTTTGGTTTTTAAGGTTTCTTTGGCTATTCAGGGTCTTTTATGCTTTCACATAAATTTTAGGATTGTTTGTTTTAGCTCTGTGAAAAATGCTGCTGATATTTTTATAAAGATTGCATTAAATGTGCAGATTGCTTTGATTAGTATAAATATTATAACAATATTTGTTCTTTCAATCTATGAGCATGGAATTTCTTTCCATTTCTTTGTGCCATCTTCAATTTATTTCATCAGTGTGTTATTGTGTTCAAAGTGCAGATCTTTTACATCTTTAGTTATGCTTATTCATTAGTATCTTATTGATTCTGGTGCAATTGTAAATGGGATTTGTTCCTTAATTTCTATTCTGCTCCTCCTTTGTTGGTGTACAGAAATGCAACAGATTTCTCTACATTGATTTTGTGTCCTGCACAAATTTACTGAATTTGCATCTCAGTTCTAGCAGTTTTTTGGTAGATTCTTTCAGGTTTTCTAAATAGAGTACCATGTCTTTTGCAAATAGTGGAAGTTTTACTTTTTCATTACCAATTTTGATGCCTTTTATTTATTTTTTTTCTGTTGCTGTGGCTAGGATTTCCAGTCCTATGTTAAATAAGAAGGATGAGAATGGAAATCTCTGTCTTTTCCTGACTGTACAGGAAAAGCTCTCAGTTTTTCCCCATTGAGAATGATATTAGCTGTTTATTTTTCAGATATGGCCTTTATAATATTGAAATATGTTCCATCACAACCTACATTGTTGAGGGTTTTTATCATGAATGGATGTTTTACTTCATCAAATGGTTTTTCTGCATGTATTGAAATGATCATCTGGTTCTTCTCTTATTGAAGTGATATATCAATTTTATTGATTTGCAAATATTGAACCACCTGAATCTTAGGAATAATTCCCATTTTATCATGGTGATCATTTTTTTAATGTACTGTTGGATTTAGTTTGCTACTGTTTTGTTTAAGATTTTTGCATCTATATTCATCAGTGATATTCACCTGTAGCTTCTCTTTATTTTGGTATCTTTATCTGGTTTTTGTAGCAAGGCAATGCTGATTTCATAGAATTAATTTAGAAGTTTTCTTTCTTTTTCTATTTCTTGGAATATTTTGAGAAAAATAGGCTTTAACTTTTCTTTAAATGTTTGTTAGAAATTGCCTGGAAGCCATCTTGCCCTAGATTTTGTTTGTTTTAATTTTTTTTTTATTACTGATTTAATTTGTTTTCTGGTTATCGGTATGTTGAAATTTTCTATTTCTTCTTTTTCACTTTTGGTAGGATGTATGTTTCCAAGAATTTATCTAATTTTTCCATGTTGTCCATTTTGTGGGCATATAGTTTTTTTCAGAATATTGTGTTATAATTGTATTTCTGTGATGTCCCTTGACATTTATCCTCTCTCATTTATGATTTATTTACTTGGTGTTTTTAATTTTTTTTCCTTTTAATATTATGGGTAGGGGTTATCAATTTCTTTTCAATTAATTGTTTCATTGGGTTTATTGGTTGTTTGTTTCTATAGCATTTATTTCTAATCTAATCTTTATTTTCAAACATTTTATTTTTTTAATGTTTATTTATTTTTGAGAGAGAGACACAGCATGAGTGGAGGAGGGGCAGAGACAGAGGGAGACACAAAATCCGAAGCAGGCTCCAGGCCATGAGCTGTCAGCAAAGACCCCAACGTGGGGCTCAAATTCATGAACCGTGAGACCATGACCTGAGTCAAAGTTGGATGCACAACGGACTGAGCCACCCAGGCACCCCTTTAATCTAATCTTTATTATTTCCTTCCTTCTTCCAGTTTAAGCTTCATTGTTGTACATTTTGTATGTCATTTAGGTGTAAGTTTAGGTTCTTTATTTGAGATTTTTCTTGATCTTTGACCCACGCCTGTATTGCTGTATACTTCTCACATAGGAAAACTTTTAATGCATCCCTAAATTTTGGACCATTGTGTTTTCATTTTCATTTGTTTCCATGAATTTTTTGAATATCTTATTTTATTACTTGGTTAACCTATTCATTGTTTAGTACCATGGTGTTTAACTTCCATGTATTTGTAATCTTTCCAGATTTTTTTTCTTATGGTTGACTTCTACTTTTCATAGCATGTGGTCAGAAAGGTTACATGGTATGATTTCAGTCTTTTTGTATTTATTGAAACCTGCTTTGTGACCTAACATGTGATCATTCTGGAGAATGTTAAATCTGCATTTGAAATAAAAAAGTGCATTCTGTAGTTTTATGGTGGAATTGTCTGAATATATCTTCTAAGTCCCTTTAGTCCAGTGTGTCATTCAAAGCCACTTTTTATTGTTTATTTTTGTTTAGGTGATCAGTCAATTGATGTTACTAGGGAGTTAAAGTTCCCTCTTATAATTGAAATATTATCATTTAGTTCCTTTATGTTCATTATTAGTTGTTTCATATATTTGGGCATTCCATGTTGGGTACATAAACATTTACAATTGTTATATCTTTTTCTTGATTTTTAGCATTTATGATTATATAATGCCTTTCTTTGTTTCTTGTTACAGAGTGTTTTAAACTCTAGTATGTCTTATATAAGTATTGCTAATCTGGCTTAATTTGACAATCATTTGGGTTGTAAATATTTCTAAATCCTCTCATTTCCAATCTGCAGGTGTCTTTAGGTCTAAAATGAGTCTCTTGTAGACAGCATATAAATACGTCTTGTTTTTTGATCCATTCTGGCACCCTATGTCTTTTCTTTGGAGCCTTTATTTCATTTACAATCAAGGTAATTATTGAAAGATATTTATTTAGTGCCATTGTATTACTTGTTTTGTAGTTGTTTTTGGAAATTTTATCTGGTCCTTTCTTGTCTTTGTCATTTTGGTCTCTCCTTTGCACTCAAAGAATTCCTTTTAATATTCTTGCAGGGTTGGTGTAATAGTTGTGAACTCCTTCAGTTTTTGTTTGTCTGGGAATCTCCTTATCTGTCCTTGTATTGTGAATATCACTCTTATCGGATAAAGTATTGTTGCTTGTAGATTTTTCCCATTCATCACTTTGAATATATCATACCACTCCTTTCTGTCTTGCCAAGATTTGTTGAGAAATTGCCAGCTAGCCCTATGGGTCATCCCTTGTAAGTTAAGGACTACTTTTGACTTGCTGCTTTAAAGATTATTTTATCACTTTTTTTTTGCCAACTTGATTGCAGTAAGTCTTGGTCTTGGCCTGCTTTTGTTGATTTTGATGGCAGTTCAATGTGCCTCTTGGATATTGATGTCTGTTTCTTTCCAGATTAAGGAAATTTTCAGCTTTTATTTCCTCAAATAAATTATCTACTTCATTCTCTTACTCTTCTTCTTTTGGGACTCTTATAATACAAATGTTATTACATTTTATGGAGTAATTGATATGCCTGAGTCTATTATCATTTTCCATAATTATTCATTCTCTTTTTTGTTCATCTTCATTATTTTCCAGTATTATGTATTCTAGGTCACCAATTCATTCTTATTTTTCTCCTACTCTGCTGTTCATTGCATCAAGCCTCTTTGCAATCTAATTTATTGCACACTTCATTGCTGAGTGATCCTTTTCTACTTCTTTTATCTCTGTGGTAAGGGTATCCCTGAAGTGTTATATTCTTTTTTCAAGCCCAGTGAGTAGTAACCTTATGATTGTGGCTTTAAGTACTACATCAGGCATATTACTTATATCTGTTTTGCTTAGATCTCTGGCCACGGTCTTATCTTTTTGTTGTTGTTTTCTTCATTTGGGATTAATTCCTCTATCTTGGCATTTATTCTAAGTCTCTGCCTTCTTCCGTGTGTTAGAAAAGCCACTTATGTCTCCTGCTACTGAAGGAAATGACCTTATGAAGAAAAGGTCATGTAGTGCCCAGGGTCTGACACTTGATTTAGTGCCTCTGGTGTGTGCTGCTTGTGTTCTGCTGTTGTGTTGTGGCTGCTCTATCCTTCAGGCCAGTCACCTGCAAAGGCTCTCCTTGTCTACTTTGTGCCATGTTTGGTCCTTGGACTGAATGTGGCCAGTCTTAACTAGGTGTACTCTGGTGTTCTTGTGAAATGAGACTTGACACCACTTCCATGAGAAACGAGGCCTTGCAGAACTCTCTGGTTGGGAGATGTGTTTTGGGCAGGAGTTTGGCTGGCCTTCTGGTGGAGAGGCCTGCTGTGCTGTGACTGAGGCAAGCTTGACCAAGTGGGACAGTCCCAAAAGAGTGCAGGAATATGGGGCTT
The DNA here is from genome assembly GCF_018350175.1 of Felis catus. Classification (NCBI taxonomy): domain Eukaryota; kingdom Metazoa; phylum Chordata; class Mammalia; order Carnivora; family Felidae; genus Felis; species Felis catus. Next base: position 75,013,725 of record NC_058386.1, on the reverse strand, counting down.
GGTATAAGCAAGGTAGGCAGCCAGTATCAGCACTGTGCTGCTTGTGGCAGGCGGCTCTGTGTTTATGCTGAGGGATGGGGGAGGCAAATCTTGCCAGCCAGGTCCTTTGTTCCCTGAGAGGCTTTTCTATGAACTCTGCCTTTAATGGATGCACTCTTAGAAAAGGTAATAATCTCCCCTCTGTATGCCCTAGGGGTTCTTCAGATTGCTGTTCCCTTTCTGTCTGCCTCTGGGTTGTTTGCCTGCCTACTCTCCAGTAGCAGTGCAATACTCTCCAGGTTCTATCCCAGAGATGCCAACTGACCTTTAAAACTCCAGGCTTTAATCCCTGCTGGTTACAAGAACTCACAAAATTCAGCCTTTCTTGATGATGACAGCTTTGTAGTAGAGGGTAACGTCTGGGATTGTGATGCCTCCTGCTTTGGTCTTCTTCTTCAAAATTCCTTTGGCTATTCGGGGCCTTTTGTGGTTCCATATGAATTTTAGGATTGCTTGTTCTAGTTTCGATGGGGAGGGGAAGAAAAAAAAAAACAGGTTAGAGTGGGAGAGAGCCAAAGCATAAGAGACTCTTAAAAACTGAGAACAAACTGAGGGTTGATGGGGGGTGGGAGGGAGGAGAGGGTGGGTGATGGGTATTGAGGAGGGCACCTTTTGGGATGAGCACTGGGTGTTGTATGGAAACCAATTTGTCAATAAATTTCATATAAAAAAAAAGAAATCTCCATCAGAATAAAAAAAAAATTCAGCCTTTCTAATTTTCCAAGCCAATGTCTTTGGGGAAATGTTCTCAGTGTGTGTTCCCTTCTGTGCTCCTTTCTCTTTTACCCTTCCCCAGTACCACAGCTCCCTCCCCTCTGCAGTACCCATGATACATTTCTACCCTAAACCATGGCTCTGAAATTCCTACCCTTTTGGATGTGGCTTCTTCTTTCCCTTTTGTTGTGGAGTTTGTTCTGTCAATCTTCAGGTCAATTTCCAGGGTATTTATGGTGATTTGATAGTTATCTAGTTGTGTTCATGGGGCAAGGCAAGCCTAGGGTCCTCCTACTCCACTACCATCTTCTCTCTTTTCCCTTTACATTTTTAAATTAAATGTTTTATGTATATGTGTGTTTGTATGTTGGGTGCATAAATATACAATTGCTATATATTCTTGTTGGATTGCCCTTTATGATTATATAGTGTCCTTCATTGTCTATTGTTACAGTCTTATAAAATAAAGTCTATTTGGGGGTGCCTGGGTGGCTCAGTCGGTTGGGCGGCTGACTTCAGCTTAGATCATGATCTCACGGTCCATAGGTTCAAGCCTCATGTCAGGCTCTGTGTTGACAGCTCAGAGCCCGGAGTCTGTTTCAGATTCTGTTTCTCCCTCTCTCTGACCCTCCCCTGTTCATGCTCTGTCTCTCCCTGTCTCAAAAATAAATAAATGTTAAAAAAAATAAAAATAAATAAATAAAATAAAGTCTATTTGATCCAATATGAGTATTTTTCTGGCTTTCTTTTGACTTCTTTCACCTCACTTTCAATGTGCTGCTGACTTTAGGTCTAAAATGAGACTCTTGTAAGCAACATATAGATGGATGCTGTTATTGTTGTTGCTGTTGTTGTTTATCCATTGTCACCCTATGTCTTTTGATTGGAGTGTTTAGTCATTTATATTCAAAGAAATTATTGATAGATATGTATTTATTGTCATTTTATTTTGCATGTGTGTGATTGTTCTGAAGATTTTCTCTGATCCTTTCTTGTCTTTCTCTCTTTCATGTTTTGCTTATTTAGAGATATATTTGTATTTATTTATCTTCTTTCTTTTCATATTTGTGATATGTAATATTTGATACACATTTACCATTAGATTTGTATATAACTTGTTCTGCATATAACAGTCTATATTAAATTGAGGTTTGTTTAAGTTTGACCCATTCATTTTTCCTCTTCTTCCCACGTTTTAGCTATGTGTTATTATATTTTACATCATTTTATTTTGTGATTTCCTTGACTGATTTGTTATAGAAATATTCATTTTTACTGCTTTTGTTTTCCTACCTTTGTACTGTCACATTTGTTCTCTCCTTTCCACTTAAAGTGTCCCCTTTAATATTTCTTTCAGGGATGGTTTAGTAGTTATGAACTCCTTTAGTTTTTGTGTGGAAAACTCTGAATATCTCCTTCCATTCTGAATGATAGTCTTGCTGGGTAGAGCATTGTTGGCTGATGAGTTTTTTCATATGTCACTTTGAATATATCACCCCACTCCCTTCTGGCTTGAACTTTTCTGGTGAAAAATCCTCTGCTAATCTTATGGGGTTTCACTTATATGTTACTGTTTTCTTTGTCTTGCTGTTTTTATTTTATTTTATTTTATTTTATTTTATTTTATTTTTAATATTTTGTTAAAGTTTATTTATTTTTGAGAAAAAGAGACCATGATCAAGGAACAGACAGAGAGAAAGGGAGACACAGAATCTGAAACAGGCTCCAGGCTCTGAGCTGTCGGCACAGAGCCCGACACAGGGCTCAAACTCATGAACAGTGAGATCATGACCTGAGCTGAAGCCGGCTACTCAACCAACTGAGCCACCCAGGAGGCCCTGTCTTGCTGTTTTTAAACTTTTTTTTGTTATCACCACATTTTCCCATGTTATTGCAATATGTCTTGGTGTGTATCTTTTTTGTTGATTTTGTTGGGGGTGATTTGTGCTTCCTAGATTTGGATATCAGTTTCCTTCCCCACATTAAGGAAATTTGCAGCTTTATTTCCTCAAATAAATTTTCTGCCTCTTTTTCTTTTTCTTTTTCTTCTGGGACTCCTATAATATAAATATTATTACATTTGATAGAGTCACTGAGTTCTCTAAATCTATTCTCATTTTGAATAATTCTTTTTTTTCCCTTTTTTTCATCTTGATTACTTTCTATTACTCTGTCTTTTAGTTCATTAATTTGTTCCCCTCTTTCTTCCAGCCTGAAGTTTATTGAATGAAATATTTTTCCAATCTCATTTGTTGTACTCTTAATCTCTGATTGGTTGTTTTTTATATCTTTGCTAAGTATCTCACTGATATCTATCGCTCTTTTCTCAAGCCCAGTGAGTATCCTTATAATCATTGCTTTAAATACTCCATCAGGCATGTTACTTATATCTGCTTTGCTTAGATCTCTTGTTGTGAAATCGTCCTGTTCTTTTATTTGGGATAAATTTTTCTGTCTTCTTATTTTGTCTCAGTCTCTGTTCCTGATTCTGTTATGAATGCCAGCTGCATCTCTTGTTCTTGAAGGTAATTGCCTTATGAAGAAGAAGTCCTACAGTGCCCTGGAATGCATCAGTCCTGTTCTCTAAGACCTGGAACATCAAGGATTATCTCCAATGTGTGCTTGTTTGTGCTCCACTGTTTTGTCCTGGCTGCTTTATACTTTAGGCCAGTCATCTGCAGAGGATGTCTGCTTATTTTGGGCAGTGTTTGGTCTCTGGCCTGAATAGAGTGCATTTTAACTAGGTGTCCTGTGGTCTGCATGTGAAATGAGACTTGTCACTACCACTGCCAGAACCAAAGCTCCCCAAAATTCCCAAGTCAGAAGATGTAGAATGATCACAGGTTTGGGCCAGTCTTCTGGGTGATGGGTCCTGCCATATGGGACTAAGGCAAGTGTGGCTGGGAAGGGAAGTTCCACTTATGTGCAGGTTTGGTGTAAACAAGTTAGGTAGCAAGTTTCAGCACTTCTTTTATTCCTTCAGGTGTCCCAGTGCTTATGCTGAGTGGTGGGGAAGGTCAATGGCAAGAGCCAGTTTCTTTGTTCCTAGAGGGTTATCTCTCTGAATGCTGCCTAAGATTATCAAATAACATCCCACTGTGTGCCCCGGACACTCTTTACATCACTGTTTTCACGCTATATATCCGTAGGTTGTTTGCCTGCTTTCTGTCCAAGAGCAGTGCAATGCCCTCTGGGCTGTATCCCAGCCAATTCCACTGACCTATAAACTCGATGCTTTAAGACCCACTCATTGTCAGAAGTCATAAAATTCGGCCCCTTTTCATTTCCAAGTCAATTGCTATGGCAATTTGCTTTCCCTGTGCACTCAACTATATGTTACTCTGTTTCTCCCTTTCTCTGGACTGTGGCTATCTCCCCACTGCAGAAGTCACAATTTGTTTCTCTTCCAAACCATACCTCCACACTTCCTACTTTCTTTGATGTGGCCTCTTGTCTACGTTTAGTTGTAGAGTTTGTTCTGTCCATCTTCAGGTAAATTTCTGGGGTATTTATGATGATTTCATAGTTACTAGTTGTATTTGCAGGACGGGGTGAGCCTAGGGCCCTCTTACTCTGCTGCCATCTTCCAAGTCTTGAGATCATCTATTTTTTTTTTATTTGTTAATCTTATGTGTTTTATTAACTTCCCAAAGTCCTATCTCCTGCTATCTAGAGAATGTTCTAGTGATTTTATTCTTCCCATTCTCCCATCTAAACCTGCTAGTTCTTCTTTCCTTCATATTTTTACTAACTACATTCTTAACATCACCATTACCTATCCATTACCTCTTTTACCCCAAATCCTACTAAGTGAGTTCTAGGATGATAAATAAATATGTGATTTGGTATTAATAATTGATAACCAGTTATTCTGTTACTTTTCTTTGTAATTCATATTGTGTTTGATCTGTGAATTTCAGACTCCATATCTGTTGTTGGAAAGATAGATGTTTGTCTAATGTCCCTAAAATGGCACCATGTGGGTAATTTGCAGTAGTTTTTCTGTTACCATTTGTTCTTTGGTTTGTTATACAGTTATAATTATTTCTTCTTGGCCTGTCACTGCTGTGGCTCATCCTCTGTTTGCCTCACAGATTTTGTGAAGGCTTTGTTCAAAATGAGTCATCTCAATTTGCAGCACACCAGCAGGTCTCTTGTTATTTTCTTAGAGGTCCATCGTTCTTATGGTCTTAGAATTATTATTTTTGAAAAAAAAATACAATTACCATATGCCCCTCTATTCCAAATTCTTTACATACACTTTCCTCATTAAACTAACAGACAGAATGGATAGAAAAAATAACAATAATATAAAATGTTCTTGATTATCTTGTGAAACAGCATTGAATGGGTGAGGATGTTTTTCTTTGACAATTGTTCAATACATTAAAATGACATCTAAATCATGGTTTTCCAATTAATAAGATGCAAAAATAATCGCTTATTGAAATGTTTTTGGTCTTTAAAATTAATAGGTGATATTGGCAGACATAAAAATTCTAGAAGGAGGTTATTTTTTTTCCTGTTTGTATCTTGTTTCCTGAATTTTGGCAGACATTGATATACTCATTCTGTAAGGGTCATCATAGTGAAAGATTTTTCTAATCCTTTATTTCTTAATTTGAATATTTTTTGCTCTTTCAGATGTATAATTGTACAATCCAAGACACAAAGTGAACTTCTACATGTTATTTATTATTGCTTTTATTTTTATTATATTATGGCTGTTAGCATTAGAGGCTTTATCTTCCAATGATATTTATACTTTTCTGGGATTCTAGCCTGTTATTATTACCTATTTAGATAATTATGGCAGTACCATGTTGCAAAGTTTAAGGCTTCTCTGCAACTGATTTTATTTTATTTTATTTTATTTTATTTTAATTTTTTTCACTTCCATTTGGTTGTTTTTTTTTTTAATTTACTTCCAAGTTAGTTAGCATATAGTACAAAGATTTCAGGTGTAGATTCCTTAATGCCCCTCAGCCATTTAGCTCATACCCTTCCCACAAACCTTCAGTAACCCTCTGTTTGTTCTCCATATTTAACAGTCTGTTTTGTCCCCCTCCCTGTTTTTATATTATTTTTGCTTCCCTTCCCTTATGTTCATCTGTTTTGTCTCTCAAAGTCCTCATATGAGTGAAGTCATATGATATTTGTCTTTCTCTGACTAATTTCGTTTAGCATAATACCCTCTAGTTCCATCCATGTAGTGGCAAATGGCAAGATTTCATTCTTTTTGATTGTTGAGTAATACTCCATTGTATATACATACCACATCTTCTTTATCCATTTATGAATCAATGGACATTTGGGTTGAAGACTTTCTATCCTTAATAAAAAGTAGTAAGGTATGGAGGGATATCAGACTCTGATAGTGCATTTCGTGGCCCAGATAACTACTGGCCTCCAATGTAGATCATTCTCTGTATCCAGAGTAAGTAGATCCTATTTTTTTTTTCAGGGCTCATTGACAGAATAAAATTTATTGTTTCCAGGAATCTTTTGCAGTTATGTATAGCTAAGTGACTAACGTCTGATCAATTAGATGTATGTACAAGTTGTGTGTGAATTTTTTGGAAAGTCTCCATAATAAGAGGGAGAGAACTCATACTTCTTTTTCTCACTTTTGAATGCAGATGTAACTAAGGGCTGCTGAAAATTTCCACACTATTTTACAGAAGCATACACTTACTACGACCTGGATAAGGTTTGTTTACTGTGACAGAGTTTATGTCAAACATTTCCTTCTTCTATTCCCTCAGGTACTTTATAGCTAATCTAATAAATTGAATCAAGTTGAGGTTTTATTTTTTTTATATATGAAATTTATTGACAAATTGGTTTCCATACAACACCCAGTGCTCATCCCAAAAGGTGCCCTCCTCAATACCCATCACCCACCCTCTCCTCCCTCCCACCCCCCATCAACCCTCAGTTTGTTCTCAGTTTTTAACAGTCTCTTATGCTTTGGCTCTCTCCCACTCTAACCTCTTTTTTTTTCCTTCCCCTCCCCCATGGGTTCCTGTTAAGTTTCTCAGGATCCACATAAGAGTGAAACCATATGGTATCTGTCTTTCTCTGTATGGCTTATTTCACTTAGCATCACACTCTCCAGTTCCATCCACGTTGCTACAAAAGGCCATATTTCATTTTTTTCTCATTGCCACGTAGTATTCCATTGTGTATATAAACCACAATTTCTTTATCCATTCATCAGTTGATGGACATTTAGGCTCTTTCCATAATTTGGCTATTGTTGAGAGTGCTGCTATGAACATAGGGCCACTCAAGTTGAGGTTTTAAAGGTTAATAATGGATTAATGTGCAACTCTTTTCAGACAATATTTGTCTTTTAATAAAGCATTCAGTGTTTTTACTTAAAGAAACAAAAAATATGAGAACTTTAGCTAGACTAGATAGGAAGATATAGATTAGAGCTGGAGTAAACCTTAAAGATCTTCTTATGAAATGTTTTATTTCAAAACTTAGGAAACTAAGGAGAAACTAAGGGAAAACCAAAGGAGAAAAAGTAACTTGCCTGTGGTCTAAGTGCTCTTTAGTGGCAAAACAAAGACTAGATGCCAGATCTACTAATTCTCAGTATAAAGCTCACCACACTGAAGAAGGGGGAATGTGTTTTGATAATAATCAAATCACACATTAATTCTATAAGCCTGCTTGCTTTAAAACTTTTCAAAGTGTTTTGCAGTCATTTCTACTATCTAATCTTAGAAAAATGTATATAACAATGATTCAAAAATTTTAACCACAACTTCCATTAACTAAACATCAAATCTCATATATTTATTTAATGCTATTAAAAATTAAAAATAAATTAGAAAATACCTTTAATAGAAAATCAAAATAATTTTAATTTCATATTATACTTTTTTTCTAAGAGTACATGTTCCCTTGTTCAAGTTTTCAAGTTAATGGCATGCATGCCTAAAGGATTTAGACTACTTAATAAAAACTCTTCTTATATATATACATATATATATATACACACACAATGAAGTCATATATATACACACACACATATATATATGTATATATATATATATATGCACACGCAAAACAAAGTCATAATATTAGGTATGAGGAAACTAGACATATTATCTGACTATTATGTGTTCTCAAAACCTACATCTATTCAATGATACATGTACTTTTTAGTTTTACAGTGTTATTTCTCCAAAACTAAGCTTTCTCATTCCAGAAATATAACATGGTTGATATTGTGGTATTTATTTTTATTTCAAAAATATTACTTTTATTGCTGATCTTTCCTGAGACTTCCTGGCTAGTTTATAAATGGAAATAAAGAATTTCCCAATAGACACAAGTAAGTATCTTATTTAAGTAGAAATCCTTTGCCATTTGGTATGAATAGAAAAGACTATATATGACTGGCAAGGGTAATTTCAGCCATAGACATGATGTCACTTCAGCTAAATAATTATGAGTAATAACAGGTTTGTTATTTTAACTTCAACATCTACTTTTAGGATTTCTCTATGAATATTTTAGACCACATATGTCTCATTTACAAAACATTTTGTTCCCAGTACAGCTACTGTTGGCCAACACTGGGGCACTGAAGTTTCTTTGTTTCCACAAATACTAATGATTATGAACATATTTTTAGTTGTAAAAGTTCAAAATCCTAAGGTATTTTCTAAAATTTCTAAAATAAATACCATTTTCTAAAATAAATATCATTAAAATATAACTTTAGTTTATGAAGATAACAGTGAAATAAATGCTGGTAATATATGATAGTTACTGTACCATGGTTATCCGCTGCTGTGTAACAACTCCTCCCAAATTTAGTGGCTTAAAACAATACACCTGTATTATGTCTAAAATGTTTGTGTGTCAAGAATTCAGACTGGGAATGGGTGATTAAATAATATTTTTCCCTTGGCATGAATAAGGTCATTCAGTAATACTCATCTGGTGGCTCATCTCATCTGGAAGGCCCAAAATAGCTTTTATCAGAGGCTTGGCAAATTGACGGGGCAACTAGGCTTAGCTGGGCTCTTTTTTTTTCTCTCAGTGTAGTATTTTGGTCCTTCAACCGCCCTAACATTATACTCAGACTTCTTGCACAATAGCTCATGGCTATTCTAAGAAGTTGAAATGGAAGCTATTAGTGTCAAGGTGGCACTAATTTAATTGCCAGGATCATTTTCTGCAGTATCTCAGGACACACTTGGAAAATTATCTTTTAATGACAGATATTGCAAAATTTAGCCATGTCTTCTTTATCCTTCAATCACAAATATTTGGTGTCACTTAAGCTTTAATCTTTTTTATTTCACTTTTCCCTTTATAGGGTAATTTTGATACATCATCAAGATAACAGGTATTTTTTTAATTGGCATAATTATGAAGTAGAAACTGCTAAACTTCTTTTTAAAATTTTGGACTCAAAACTTGATTATGACAATCTTAATAGATGTTGTGGCCATCTTAAATATAAATATACTGATTTGTATTTTTCTGTCATTTAGGTCAAAATATGGTCAGTTGTGGAGTTAATATACAATGAGGAAGAAAAGAAGAGTTTAGACACTAGTAACCACCAATTGAGAGAAAGAGTGAATGTTTTATAACAAAACTAGGCTTGTAGTTTATCCTAATATTGCCTTTAGCAAATGAAATTCAGTCTAATAGCATACTTATTTGTGCTCTTAAAACACTGTCATTCAGAGATTTCCTTTTTCTATTCACTTTATTTGTTTATTTATTTATGTTTTTGTTATATTGAGGTAAGCTGGTCTCATTGATAGAACTCTTTGTATTTAACAGAGGCATGATGTGTTTATGGAGAAGTATGGGTGGGAATAGGGCAAAAGTACTTAAAAGATTCATAGCGATGCAAGAGCAGTTTTCATTATTCTTTTGCATTTTATATTTATTAACTATTGAACATGATTATTTAATTTTTTACAACTTGAGGATATGGGTAAATTGAGAAGAAAAAAAAGCTAATGAATTTTCTTTTATCAAGATGTTGTACCTACTCAAATGTATTCTTCATAGAACCTAAAAAATTCCACTATTTTCCCCTGTCTTTATATGTGGATGAGAGGATTCAGTTATATTAATAGAGAAACACTGTTTTAATCTTCTGACCCAGGATTCTTTTTTTTTTTTAATTTTTTTTCAACGTTTATTTATTTTTGGGACAGAGAGAGACAGAGCATGAACGGGGGAGGGGCAGAGAGAGAGGGAGACACAGAATCGGAAACAGGCTCCAGGCTCCGAGCCATCAGCCCAGAGCCTGACGCGGGGCTCGAACTCATGGACCGCGAGATCGTGACCTGGCTGAGGTCGGACGCTTAACCGACTGCGCCACCCAGGCGCCCCTTGACCCAGGATTCTAAGCTTACTACTGCACTGATGACAGCCAGACAAATCTAACAATGAAAATTCAGAACCAAAACTTTTGCAGGAGACAGAAAGATATAGTAGCAAGAACAAGATTTTTGAGTCATAAAACTGGTATTCAAATTCTAGTTCTATGCTACATATTAGTTGACCTTTAGGAAGTCATTTGTGTTGTTCTATGTCTTACTTTCCTCATTTTCAAAACAGGTAAAAACTGATACCTACTTCAACATTGTGTCTATAAAGTCAAATACAATAATGGATATAAAGGCACTTTTTAAATTGTGACTGTACACTCCCAAGCTATGCTGCCAGAATTTATGTGTTCAGAGACTACAGAACTAGAATAATTACCTTGAACCTTTTCACCAATGAAACCTATTAATTTGTTGAAAAAATATTTTCCCTGTAAAAGAAAATCTATCAAAATATTTTGAATAGTAGCTGAAAGCCAAAATGGTATATATAATTTAGAACATGAGAAAGCTAAGCAGAGGTTACTAATGAAATGATTAGTCAATAGTAAGTTTTTCAAAAAGCATTTTGAGATGAATTTTTATAGAAATATTTCTTTATGAAACATTATTGGATACAAAAAACCTACAAAGATCAGAATAAAGACGAAATCATTTTTTAAAAAATAGCTGAATTTCCATCTTAGTTTTGATCAGAACAAAATAATTATTTTTTGCTATGTATCTTAATGAATCAGCCATACTAGCTGGATATTATAAGATTGAAGAGTTGACAAAATAGCAGAGATCTCTGCATCCCCAGTAAAGTATCTTTTCCACAAGTAAATTAGGAGCAAGAGAGTAATTTGGGGAAAATTATTATACTAAAAGGACAGTATTTGGAATAAATGAGCATGTATAAAATGGTGGGTCAGTTAAGAGTAACTTGTTAGAACTGATTCTATCCACAGGGACCAATTAAGCAAACAAAAAAATCAACACAACCAAAACAAGAATGAAATCCCACAAATATCATGAAGACAAAAGTGACACTGTCTAATTACCACAAATTTATATCTCAAAACTGCCTCTATAGTTCTCTCTCTTATTTTGAAAAGTGTAATGTGCAGAAGGTTTTTGAAAATTATTTATTTATTTATTTTATATATAGAGAGAAAGAGAGTGATTGAGAGTGAGCGAGCACGAGTAGGGGAGGGGCAGAGAGAAAGGGAGACACAGAATCCAAAGCACACTGTAGGCTTTGAGCTGTCAGCACAGAGCTTGACGTGGGGCTGAACTTGTGAATTATGAGATCATGACCTGAGCTGAAGTCAGGCACTTAGCCAACTGAGCCACCCAGGTGCCCCAAAGAAGGCATTTTTTTAAATGAATGGACTCATTGTTTTCATTTAAAATATTTTATTTCGGAGAAAGCCACCCTTAAGTTGAACTCCAGCGCATCCACGAGGTTCTTTGAGTCTGATCCCAAGTGCATCTGCAATTCAAAATGTCACACTTGTCCCCCAAACTAAGCCCTCCATCTCCAGTAATCCCTAAGTCTTCTTTGCATGGACATAAGAAGGGAGTGAGTTGGTCAAATTGTCTTAGAATTATTTCCAGATATCACTCCAAACTGAAGAAAATTTTCCTGCATTGGGTAGAGGAGAAAAAAATCACTGGACCCACCACTGGGAAACCTCTCCCTTTCAAAGCATGACCTACCTTTCCATGAAATTTTTAAGAAAGTTATGATTCAGGGTGGAGACTTCTCAAATCAAAATGGGACAGGTGGGAAAAGTATTTATGGTGAAAATTTTGAAGATGGAAATTTCTATTATAAGCATGATCAAGAAGGTTACTTTTTGTTTTTATTTAAATTCCAATTAGTTAATATATAGTGTAATATTAGTTTCTGTAGTAGAATTTTGTGATTAATCACTTTCAACACTCAGTACTCATCACAATTTCTCTCCTTAATACCCATCCCCCATATAACCCATTCCTCTACCCACCTCCCTTCCAGCAGCCCTGAGTTTGTTCTCTGTAGTTCAGTCTGTTTTATGGTTTGGATGTCTTTTTTACCCCAATGTTCATCTGTTTTGTTTCTTAAATTCCACATATGAGTGAAATCATGCTATTTGTCTGTCTCTTACTGAATAATTTTTCTTAGCATATTATTCAGCCATAAAAAATAATGGAATCTTACCTTTTGCAAGGATTTGGATGTGGATAGATAAAGATATAAATATAGATATAGATATATAGATATATAGATATATATTCACATATTCTTTATTCCTCAGTTGATGGACTGGTGTGCTCTTTCCATAATTTGACTGTGATAATGCTGCTATAAACATCTGGGTGCATGCATCCCTTTCAATCAGTATTTGTGCATCCTTTGGGTAAATATCTACCCAATATGATCCAATGGCTGGATCATAGTGTTGTTCTATTTTTAACTTTCTGATGAATTTCCATACTGTTTTCTAGAGTGCCTGTACCAGTTTACATTCCCACCAATAGTGTAAGAGGGTTCCTCTTTGTCTACATCTTCACCAACACCTGTTGTTTCCTGTGTTGTGAATTGTAGCCATTTTGACAGGTGTGAGTTGATGTCTTATTGTAGTTTTGATTTGCATTTCCCTGATGATGAGTGATACTTAGCATCTTTTCAGGTGTCTCTTAGCTATCGGTAAGTCTTTGGAAAAATGTCTATTTGTGCATTCTACCCATTTTCTAACTGTATTATTTGTTTCTTCAATGTTGGGTTTAATAAGTTATTTATAGATTTAGATACTAATCCTTTATCAGATATGTCATTTTAAAAAACTTCTCACATTCCTTAGCTTGACTTTTAAAGCTTTTTTGATTGTTTCCTTCACTGCACAGAAGCATTTTATCTTGATGAAGTGCCAATAATTTATTTTTGCTTTTGTTTCCCTTGCCACAGGAGACATATCTAGTAAGAAGTTGCTATGGCCAATGTTAAAGAGGCTCCTGCTTGTGTTCTCCTCTACTATTTTGATGGTTTTCTATCTCCAGTTTAAGCCTTTCATCCATTTTGAATTTATTTTTGTGTATGGTGTAAAAAAAGTGGTCCATTTTAATTATTTTGCATGTTGTTGTCCAGTGTTCTCATGTTGTTGTCCAGTGTCCGGCTCCAGCTATGCTTTTCTTTTTTAAGATTGCTTTGGAGTGTTAAAAGTCTGCAGGCTTGACTGGGGTAGAGTCTAAGGTGCACTGCACTGCTCCAGGCAGGCAAACAACCCAAAGGCAGACAACATGATAACAATGATCTGAAAAATGCCTAGGATAGATAAGGGGAAATTATTCCCTCTTTCTGGAAGTGCTTCCTTGAGACCAGTAAGCACTGAGTTCCCTCTCCAGGAACAAAGGTGCTAGCTGGTGTTAGTTCTCTCTCCTGCCTCTCAGTATAAACCAACTTCAGTAAACAGCACAGCACCAACACTGGATGCCTAACCTGCTTACACCAAGTACTACTCCCCTGTACTCTGCTAGTACCAGCAGAAACCTCCACACACACTGTGTTTACTGACCATAGAGTTCTGCAAGGCTGCAGTTCTAGTGGAAGTAGCATCAGGTCTCATTTAACAACTGGCTAAAAGTTGCCACACTCTTGCCAAGTTCCAAATATTGTATAAGTTTAAGGTGTACAGCATAATGATTTGGTAGATCGATAGGCAGACAAATAGACAGAAAAATAAATACCGAGAGAAGTTTAGTTAACATCCATCACCACACATAGTTAAAATATTTTTTAATATATGAGAACTTTTGAGATTTACTCTCATAGGATCTTTCAAATACAAAATATAGTAAACTGCAGTGTGCATGCTGTAAGTTACATTCCAAAACGATATCTTATAAGTGGAAGTTTGTACCATTAGACCACCTTCATCCATTTCACCCACCTCACCCTTTTCTCTCAATTTTTCATATGCAAACTTCAGAAATTTAAAATTAATACTTAGTAAAAGTGCAACTTATTAATTTGGAAGGATAAAATAAGAGGAAGTTATATTGTGTCTCCTGAATAAACAATGTTGGAAAAACCGGACAGCTACATACAGATGAATGAAACTAGACCTCTCTCTTATACATACACAAAAATCAACAAAAAATCTATTAAAATACTTGCATGTAAGATCAGAAACCATAAAACTCCGAGAAGAAATAAAAAAAAGTTCCATGACATCAATCTTGGAAATGATTTTTTTTTTAATTGACACTAAAAACAAAGGAAACAAAAACAAAAATAAATAGGGGCGCCTGGGTGGCGCAGTCGGTTAAGCGTCCGACTTCAGCCAGGTCACGATCTCGCGGTCTGTGAGTTCGAGCCCTGCGTCAGGCTCTGGGCTGATGGCTCGGAGCCTGGAGCCTGTTTCCGATTCTGTGTCTCCCTCTCTCTCTGCCCCTCCCCCGTTGATGCTCTGTCTCTCTCTGTCCCAAAAATAAATAAACGATGAAAAAAAATTAAAAAAAAATAAATAAGTGGGACTATATCAAACTAAACACCTTTATATGTAGGCAATCTACAGAATCAGACAAAATTTGCAAATATAAGGAGTCGATATCCAAAATATATAAAAAAAATCATATAACTTAATAGAAAAATCCATTCAGAATTAAATATGGGCAGAGGAACTGAAGATAAACTTTTCCAAAGAAGAAATAAAAATGGCCAATAGGTACACATAAAAATGCTCAACATTGCTAAACATCAGATAAATGCAAATCCAATTCACAATGAGATACCACCTCACATTTGTTAGAATGACTATTATCAAAATAACAAGAATTAGCAAATATTGGAGAGGATGTGGAGAAAAATGAACAATTTTTCAATGTTGGTGGAAATGTAAACTGGTATAGTCACTATGGAAAACTATGGAGGTTTCTCAAAATATTGAAAATAGAATTATTACATGATTCAGCATCTCTACTCTTGGGTACTTAGCTAGAGGAAATAAAACAACTATATTGAAAAAATAACTCTACCACCTTATTTATTGTAACATTATTTACAATAACCAAGACATGGAAATAACCTGAGTATCCATCAACAGATGAGTGGATAAAGAAAATTTATATATATATATATATATATATATATATACATGTGTGTGTGTATATATACTTACACTATATATACTCTAATATATATATACACTTACACTATATATACTATTATATATATATACTTACACTATATATACTATAATATATATACATATTATGCACATATATTACAATATATACATATAAATATATATTACACATTACAATATATAAATATAAAATAAATAAATATATATATTACACAGCCTTAAAAAAGGATGAAATATTGCCATTTGTGACAACATACATGGATCTGAAGTGTATTATGCTAAACAAAACAAGTCAGATTAAGAAAAACAAATACTATATGATTTTTCTCATATGTGGAAGCTAAAAAAATGAAATGAATAAACAAACACAAAGCAGAATCAGAACTATAAATACAGAGACCAAACTGATGATTGCCATAGAGGAGAAGCCTTGGGTAGGGGTAGGAAAAATGTGTGAAGGAGAGTGGAAGATACAGACTTCCATTATTAAATGAATAAGTCAAGGAAATAAAAGGCACAGAATAAATACAGTCAATGTAAATTTTTTAAATATTTTTTATTGTTTATTTTTGAGAGAGAGAGAGAGATTGAAAGACTGAGAGCAAGCAGGGAAGGGTCAGAGAGAGAGGGAGACACAGAATTGGAAGTAGGCTCCAGACTCTGAGCGCTCAGGACAGAGCCTGATGTGGGGCTAAAATTCACAAACCGCAAGATCATGACCTGAGCTGTAGTTGGCCGCCCAAGCGACTGAGCCACCCAGGCGCCCCAATGTAAGTTTAATAGTGTTGTATGGTGACAGATGGTGACTACATTCGGAGTGAGCATAGCATAACATATAGAGTAGTTGAATCACTATGTTTTACACCTGAAACTAATGTAACATTATGTGTCAGATATAACCAAATAAAAAATTTTAAAAGGGAAAATATGACATATATCATACATTATATATATTACATATACTATATATTCCATTGTATGCATTATTCAGTTGTATATTATGTATGATATGTATAACACATAATGTAGAAGGAATATTGTTCAACCACAATAAAGAAAGAAATCTTGCCATTTGCCACAACATAAATGGACCTTGAGGCCACTATGCTAAGTGAAATAAGTCAGACAAAGACAAATGCTGCATGATCTCACTTAAATATGGAATCTAAAACAAAAACAAAATTTCAAATTCATGGACACAGAGAATAAATTGGTGGTTGCCAGAGGTAGGCAGAGGGATAGGGGTGAAGGTGGTCAAAAAATAGAAACTTCCATTTTTAAGACAGATAAGTTCTGAGGATTTAATGTGATGACAGTAAAAAAATTGTATTGTATATTTGAGAGTTTCTAAGAGAATGTATCTTGAAAGTGCTCATCACAAAAAAAATGTAACTATGTGTGTTGATGGGTATTAACTAAATTCATTGTGGTCATTATTTTGAAAAATATACATATATTAAATCATTACACTGCACACTTAAAGCTAATACAAATGTTATATGTCAATTATATCTCAATTTTTTTAAAAAAGTGAATCAGGGAGGAAAACATTTCTTTAGCACCCCTTTCATATGCTCACTAATTTTCATAGTGTTAAGAATAGAATCTAATAAACAATAATTTACTCCATGACAGGAAGAAACCCAGGATTTGTAGGCTTTGAAGTTTATACAATTCAGGTTGTGTCTTTTTAAGGAAAATAATCCAAAATTATAAACACAAATTTTCTAGGTTGTCTCCTAGGTTTTGTAAAAGACCCAAGGAAACAAAGCTCCTTAAGGTTTATGTTTCATTAGCTATACTATAAGCCACTTCTACAAAAGGTATTAGGGATATCATAAAAACAAACGAGTACTTGGTAAAAGTGCAATTTATTAGTTTAGTTTGGAAGGGCACACTACGAAGAAGCCATGTTGTTTCTGTTAGAAGAAATATGTTTTATTATACAATGTAGACAACAGACAGCCAGTGCAGAGAATATCCTATAGAGGATTTGGGTGGAACAAAATTCATAGACTGTTTCCATGAAACATACTTATTAACACCAAGTGTTCCTCAGATATCTGACATTTTCTAATTTAGAAATGTCTTATAGGTTCAATTTTACTCATATATCAAAATAAAAGTGTTCCTATTAATTTTAATGGTTATTATCAACAGTCACACATTCTGGCTATCTTATAACTTGGAATTGGAAAGTTAGAAGTCAGCCATTTTGAGTATTTTTTTGAGAGAGAGCAAGAAAGAGTGCATGTGTACTCACGCATAAGTGGGGGAGGGGCAGAGGAAGAGGGAGAAAATCTCAAGTAGTCTCTTTACTGTCAGCACGGAGCTCCATGTGAGATTCTATCTCACAAATCAAACCACAAGATCATAACCTAATCTGAAATCAAGAGTCTGACTCACCCCACTGAACCACCCAGGTACCCTGGCATTTTGAGTATTTTAATAAAGTATAAAACTAAACTAAAATAAACTAAAATAAAATTTCCATTTTTATCTTTCTTTTTTTTATTTTGAAATGCATGTTTTATCTGTTTCATTGATATTTTATTAGACAGAATCATTTTTACCTAAATAAAAGTAAGTTTTGCTTTAATAAAAATAGTAATAACAGTACTGCTAATAAATAAAAAAATATATATATATACATATATATATATATATATATATACACACACACAGTTATTGGGATTTGTTATGTGTCAGGCATTCTTCCAAGAATTTTGCTTTGATTAATTTATATAATTTTCACACTAATCCTATGAGGAAGGTACTATCCCCATTTTTTGCATGATGAAACTAAGGTACAAAGAGTTTCAAAAATTTTCCTGTGGTCACATAAACAACCTGCAAGTAGACATAGCCATAATTTGAAGTCATATCTTCTAACAACAGGGTATCTGCACATTGACATTATGTAATGTAATATTCTATACAGAAAACATTTTAATACTTTTAGCATATTAATAGTTTTATGAATACAGCAGTCTTATTATAAATTTCCACCTTGAAAAGTTGGTAATTCATCTATACACATTTCTTTTGTCAGGAATCGTATTCTTTTCAATATTTGAAAAGGTTTAAACCAACACATCATTCCAGATTTTCCAGATTTAAAATATATAATAATTTGGCTTAAGTGGCTGAACTCTAACCAGCTTGTAAATTACTGTGCTATAAGACAAATATTATTGCATGAAACCAGAAAGACAAGTATAGACTTTGTCAGTTTTAAATTTGAAAAAATAATCTTTTGTTTTGATTGCTTTTCAGTACATTTAAATTAGGAGCAAAATATTGATCACTAACTCAACTGAAAATCTCCCCAAGATCTTATAGTGGAGCAAAAAACATAGAATGCATGTTTTTCTTTATCTATATTAAGTAAATTATTATTTATGACAAATACTGAAAAGATTTAATTCATTGTTATCAGTATGAACAAGGCCTTTTAATCTTGGGTTAGAAAATTATTTCCAGCTAGTAATAAGTTATTGCTGCCTATTTATATCCCAGTGAAAATTATTTACCATTAGTTTTATAGACATGACACATTTACCCCAAGTGATCAATAGAATATTCAGGCAGCCTTGAATATCTCCATATGTAGAAAAGCACTGAAAAATGTTTTGTTATGCCAAGTTCTTTCGAGAATTTGCCAGATGATGAATATATGGACAAGAAGCTTAGAGGCCAAAGTGTTTGGATAATTATAAAGTATACATGTTATCACTGAAAAAACAGGAGAATATTTTTTAAAAATCAATGGAAAACAGAATGTTGTATAAATATACAATGGAATATTACTGAGCCATCAAAAAGAAGGAAATCTTGCCATTTGCAATGATGTGGATGGAGCTAGAATGTATTGTGTTAAACTAAATAAACCAATGACAAACAAATACGATAGCATTTCACTCATATGTAAAATTTAAGAAAGAAGACAGATTAACAAATGGGACAGGGGGATAAGAGAAGAGAGGGAAACAAACCACAAGAGACTTTTAATGGTAGAGAACAAACTATGGGTTGACAGAGGGAGGGAGGTGGGACACATGCTAAATGGATGATGGTGCTAAGGAGGGCACTTGTGATGAGCACTGGGTGTTGTATGTAAGTGATGAATCACTGAAATCTACTCTTTAAACCAATATTGCATTGTATGTTAGCTAACTAAAATTTAAATTAAGAAAAAAAAAGAATGTTATGTTCTCCAATGTCTATCATTTTAAAGCAGCTTTTGGAACTATAAATAAAAAAAAAATAACAAGTTATATTAGTCAATACAACTATAGGTGACTTTGTGTCCACATCACAAATTACACTAATCAGTAACTCAGATTATCCAAAGACAGAATGAGCCATGGAAATGAAACTCTTTTTTTATTTTTTATTTACTTATTTTTAATTTTTAACGATTATTTATTATTGAGAGAGAGAACATGAGCAGGCGAGGGGCAGAGAGAGGGGGAGTCACAGAATCCGAAGCAGGCTCCAGGCTCCGAGCTGTCAGCACAGAGCCCGACGCGGGTCTTAAACTCACAAACTGCGAGATCATAACCTGAGCCAAAGTCCGTTGCTCAACCAAATGAGACACCCTGGCGCCCCTCTTTTTTTATTTTTTTTTAGAATTAATTTCTTCAAATGCGGATTGAACCCCACCACCAGAGCCCCAAAACTGTACTCTGCAGATACACAAGTACAATAACTAATCTAGACCAGCCAGAAAGTCCCCACCACTGTGCTCATGCTGAGGGCTAGCCAATCTAGCTGTGCACTTGCATGCCATCAATCTGACACCAGAATCAGCCTGAACTGGAGAGTGCATACCCAGAGGAAGAATTAGCACTTACAGGAAAGCACACAGACATTCACTTCTCCTACAGCTGCCAATGGGTCTGCCCCTCCCCCCACTTGTGCTCTCTTGCTCTCTCGCTTGCTCTCTCTCTCTCTCTCTCTCTCTCATTTGACTTTTTACAGAGATTACATTGTTGAATTAAATGGGAAGACAGCTACAATTATTTTTTAATACTTTTCTTGATGGCTTTTTTAATATCTCAACTAGGTAAGGTACATTTTCCCAGTACCCAATCAAATTAATGTTAATGTTGCTGTAAAAGTATTTTGCAGATGTAGGTAAAGCAGTTAATCAGTTGACTTTAACTAAGGAAGATTAAACTTGAATATTATGGGTAGCTCAAATCAATCATTTAAAGGTACTTAAAATCAAGGCTGAGAATCCCCCTCTGCAAAAGAGATAAAATTTTTGCTGCGTAAAAAGAGCTTTGGACTGTGCCCATGGGTTCTAGCTTGCCCGTGATATTTCTTTTCTCATGTTTTGTTCTATGGAATATGGTATCTTAGCCAGCCCACATAATACTTAATTCATTGTATAAATCTCTTAATAGATAGATAGATAGATGTATATACAGATATAGATAGATACAAATATTTTACTTGCTCTGCTTTTCTTGTTGAATCCTAAGAAATACAGATTTTGATACTGGAAGTATGGTGCTGCTCTAACAAATACATTAAAAATGTAAAAATGGCTGTGGGATTGGGTAATGAGCAGAGGCTAAAAGAGTTTTGAGGAGCATGGTATAAAAACTTTAGATTGCTTTGAACATACTGTTAAATATGTTAAATAAAGCATTATTTACCTTAACCAAATTATGGAAGCAGCCCAAGTATCCATAAGTAAATGAATAGATAAAGAAGATGCAGAACATTTACACAATAGAATATTACTCAGACGTAGGAAATAAAGTTTTGCCATTTGTGACCACATGGATGGACCTATAGAGTATTATGCTAAGTGAAATAAGACAGAGAGATACAAATATAATATGATTCCAATAATAAATGGAATCTAAGAAATGAATAAACAAACAGAAGGCAGAATCAAAACTGTAAATACAGAGAAGAAACTGATGGTTGCCAGAGGGGAGAGGGTGGGAAATGGGAAAAATATGTGAAAGAAAAGGGAGATACAGGCCTCCAGTTATGGAATGAATAAGTCATGGGAATAAACAGCAGAGCATAAGGAATATAGGCAATGATACTGCAATAATGATGTAACGAGAAAGATGGTAATGGTATGTGTAGTGAACATAGCATAATGCGTAAACTTGTCAAATCACTAAGTTGTACATCTAAAACTAATTTAATATTGTTTGTCAACTATACTCAAATAAAAAAAAAACAAGTTCCTTATATATTCGTTGTTGGTTTCATTATTTTAAATGAACTGAATTAATATCCTTTTGTGAAAATTATGAGTTTTAATTTCTAATACTATGCATATCAATATGTATATGCTATAAAAACCAAAGCACTTTGAGGTCCTCAGTAACTTTAAGAGTGTAAAAGGGTTCCAAGACAAAAATTTTGAGAATGATTGGTGTAGACTATAAAAAGGGGTACCCAGGTTTTAATCGTAATTAGAATTGAACCAAATACACAAATCAAGTTGCCATTAGTGAATACTTGATAACTCTTTGCATGTGCTAAATAACCCCACAAGAAGTTTTTAAAAGTTGTTAGATACTTTGAAGCCAGCTTTTATAGTTTATGTCCTTCCTTCTCTCCTTCCTTCTCTCCTTCCTCCTCCCTTCCTTCCTTCCTTCCTTTCTTCCTTCCTTCCTTCCTTCCTTTCTCTTTTTCTTTCTTTTTCAATTATAAATTCCAACTTTAAGTAGAGTCTTTTGCAAATGACTTGACAATACAGCTTTATTTAGAATTGTGTGAGGCCTCTTATGTTAGAGACCTTTTGCATAAGGTATTTAAAAAAACCAAGATTCTTATAGTCACTGTAGAATTGTTAATGGGTTTTAAAATATCTTATACTGTGTATGACAAACTCCATTTAAAACAATGAATTAGGGACTGCGTTTTCTCTGCAACAGTAAGTTTAGGGTTCACATAAGTTTAGAAGCATTGTATAAAAGCTAGAGATTTTGAGGTGCCTGGGTGGCATAGTTGCTTGAGCATCCAACTTCAGCTCAGGTCATGATCTCACACTTTGTGAATTCGAGCCCCGTGTTAGTCTCTGCGCTGACAGCTCAGAGCCTGGAGCCTGCTTCATATTCTGTGTGTGTCTCTCTCTCTGCCCCTCCCATGCTCATTCTCTCTCTCTCTCTCTCTCTCTCTCTCTCAAAATAAATAAACATTTAATTTTTTTTAAAGCTAGAGATTTTGTTTATGTTTGCTTCCTACTTCTCTCAGTAATGGCATGAGTTATTTTTGTTTGTTTGTTTTTGTTTTTCTTGGGGGGGACAATTTTTAAAGTATTTTAATTCAACATAATTCACACAGTGTTATAATAGTTTCAGGTGTGCAATATAATAATTCAAATGTCCCTACATTACCCACGGCACATCACAAGTGCACTCCTTAATCCCCATCGCCTATTTAACATATTCCTCCACCCACTTCTCCTCTGATAACTGTCAGTTTGTTATCTATAATTAAGAGTCTGTTTGATTTGGCTCTCTCTCCTCTATTTTTCCCTTTTGCTCATTTGTTTTCTTTCACTCATTTGTTTATGAGTAAAATTGTATTTGTCTTTCTCTGACTTACTTCCTTAGCATAATACTAGCTCCATCTATGTCTTCCAAATGGCAAGCTTTCATTGTTTTCTTATGACTAATATTCCATTGTATACATATTCCAATTCTTCTTTATCCTTTTATCTATTCATGGACACTTGGGCTGTTTCCATAATATGGCTATGGTGACAATGCTGCTATAAACATAGGAGTGCATGCATCCCTTTGAATTAGTATTTTAGTATTATTTGGGTAAATACCCAGTAGTGCGATTGCTGAATCTTCGGATAGTTCCATTTTTAATTTTTTTCAGAAATCTTACTTTTTTCCACAGTGGCATCCCCAGTTTACAATCCCATCAACAGTTCATGAGTTTTTATTTTTCTCTACATCTGCACCAACACCTCTTGTTTGTTGTGGTTGTGATTTTATCCGTCCTGGAAGATGTGAGGTGGTATTTTTTTTAATATGAAATTTATTGTCAGTTGGTTTCCATACAACACCCAGTGCTCATCCCAAAAGGTGCCCTTCTCAATACCCATCACCCAACCCCATCAACCCTCAGCTTGTTGTCAGTTTTTAAGAGTCTCTTATGCTTTGGCTCTCTCCCACTCTAACCTCTTTTTTTTTTTCTTCCCCTCCCCCATGGACTCCTGTTAACTTTCTCAGGATCCACATAAGAGTAAAAACATACGGTATTTGTCTTTCTCTGTATGACTTATTTCACTTAGCATCACACTCTCCTGTTCCATCCATGTTGCTACAAAAGGCCATATTTCATTGTTTCTCATTGCCACGTAGTACCCCATTGTGTATATAAACCACAATTTCTTTATCCATTCGCCAGTTGATGGACATTTAGGTTCTTTCCATAATTTAGCTATTGTTGAGAGTGCTTCTATAAATATTGGGGTACAAGTGCCCCTATGTATCAGCACTCCTGTATCCCTTGGGTAAATTCCTAGCAGTGGTATTGCTGGGTCATAGGGTAGGTCTATTTTTAATTTTTTGAGGAACCTCCACACTGTTTTCCAGAGTGGCTGCACCAATATGCATTCCCACCAACAGTGCAAGAGGGTTCCCGTTTCTCCACATCCTCTCCAGCATCTATAGTCTCCTGATTTGTTCATTTTGGCCACTCTGACTGGCGTGAGGTGATACCTGAGTGTGGTTTTGATTTGTATTTCCCTGATGAGAAGCGACGCTGAACATCTTTTCATGTGCCTGATGGCCATCTGGATGTCTTCTTTAGAGAAGCTTATGTTCGTGTATTCTGCCCATTTCTTCCCTGGATTATTGGTTTTTCAGGTGTGGACTTTGGTGAGCTCTTTATAGATTTTGGATACTACCCCTTTGTCCGATATGTCATTTGCAAATATCTTTTCTGATTCTGTTGGTTGCCTTTTAGTTTTCTTTTACAGTGCAGAAGCTTTTTATCTTCATGTGGTCCCAATAGTTAATTTTTGCTTTTAATTCCCTTGCCTTTGTGAATGTGTCGAGTAAGAAATTCCTGTGGCTGAGGTCAGAGAGGTTTTTTCCTGCTTTCTCCTCTAGAGTTTTGATGGTTTCCTGTCTCACATTCAGGTCCTTTATCCATTTTGAGTTTGTTTTTTGGGAATGGTGTAGGAAAGTGGTCTAATTTTATCCTTCTGCAGGTTGCTGTCCAGGTCTCCCAGCACCATTTGTTAAAGAGACTGTCTTTTTTCCATTGGGTGTTCTTTCCTGCTTTGTCAAAGATTAGTTGGCCATACGTTTGTGGGTCCAATTCTGGAGTCTCTACTCTATTCCATTGGTCTATGTGTCTGTTTTTGTGCCAATACCATGCTGTCTTGATGATCACAGCTTTGTAGTAGAGGCTAAAGTCTGGGATTGGGATGCCTCCTGCTTTGGTCTTCTTTTTCAAAATTACTTTGGCTATTCGGGGCCTTTTGTGGTTCCATACAAATTTTAGGATTGCTTGTTCTAGCTTTGAGAAGAATGCTGATACATTTTTTATTGTGATTGCATTGAATGTGTAGATAGCTTTGGGTAGGATTGACATATTAACAATATTTATTCTTCTAATCCATGAGCATGGAATGTTTTTCCATTTCTTTATATCTTCTTCTATTTCCTTCATAAGATTTCTATAGTTTTCAGCATACATATCTTTTACATATTTGGTTAGGTTTATTCCTAGGTACTTTATGATTCTTGGTGCAATTGTGAGTGGGATCAGTTTCTTCATGTGTCTTTCTGTTGCTTAATTATTAGTGTATAAGAATGCAAGTGATTTCTGTACATTGATTTTGTATTCTGCGACTTTGCTGAATTCGTGTATCAGATCTAGCAGACTTTTGGTGAGTCTAAGGATTTTCCATGTATAATATCATGCCATCTGCAAAAAGTGAAAGCTTAACTTCATCTTTGCCAATTTTGATGCCTTTGGTGTCCTTTCATTGTCTGATTGCTGATGCTAGAACTTCCAACACTATGTTACACAGTGGTGAGAGTGCACATTCCTGTCGTGTTCCTGATCTCAGGGGGAAAGCTCTCAGTTTTTCCCCGTTGAGGATGATATTAGCTGTGGGCTTTTCATAAATGGCTTTTATGATGTTTAAGTATGTTCCTTTTATCCCGACTTACTCGAGGGTTTTGCTTAAGAAATGATGGTGAATTTTGTCAAATGCTTTATCTGCATCGATTGACAGGATCACATGGTTCTTATCTTTTCTTTTATTGTGATGTATCACATTGATTGATTTGCGAATGTTGAACCAGCCCTGCATCCCAGTAATGAATCCCACTTGATCATGGTGAATCATTCTTTGTATATGCTGTTGAATTCGATTTGCTAGTATCTTATTGAGAATTTTTGCAACCATATTCATCAGGGATATTGGCCTGTAGTTCTCTTTTTTTACTGGGTCTTTGTCTGGTTTAGAAATCAAAGTAATGCAGGCTTCATAGAATGAGTCTGGAAGTTTTTCTTCCCTTTCTAATTTTTGGAACAGCTTGAGAAGGATAGGTATTATCTCTGCTTTAAATGTCTGGTAGAACTCCCCTGGGAAGCCATCTGGTCCTGGACTCTTATTTTTTGGGAGATTTTTGATAACTGATTCCATTTCTTCCCTGTTTATGGGTCTGTTCAAGTTTTCTATGTCTTCCGGTTTGAGTTTTGGGATTGTGTGGGTGCTTAGGGTTTGGCCATTTCTTCCAGATTGTCCAGTTTGTTGGCATAAAAGTTTTCCTAGTATTCCCT
The DNA here is from genome assembly GCF_018350175.1 of Felis catus. Taxonomy (NCBI): domain Eukaryota; kingdom Metazoa; phylum Chordata; class Mammalia; order Carnivora; family Felidae; genus Felis; species Felis catus. The sequence goes on along the minus strand of NC_058386.1, from coordinate 74,987,693 downwards.
GATAATTGCTTGTATTTCTGAGGGATTGGTTGTAATCATTCCATTTTTATTCATGATTGTATCTATTTGGGTCATCTCCCTTTTCTTTTTGAGAAGCCTGGCAGGAGGATTATCAACTTTGTTTATTTTTTCAAATAACCAACTCTTGGTTTCATTGATTTGCTCTACAGTTTTTTTTTTTTAGATTCTCTATTGTTTATTTCTGCTAGATCTTTATTATTTCTCTTCTTCTGCTGGGTTTGGTGTGTCTTTGCTGTTCTGCTTGTATTTCCTTTAGGCGTACTGTTAGATTTTGTATTTGTGATTTTTCTTGTTTCTTGAGATAGGCCTGGATTGCAGTGTATTTTCCTCTCAGGACTGCCTTCGCTGCATCCCAAAGCATTTGGATTGTTGTATTTTCATTTTCGTTTGTTTCTATATATTTCTTAATTTCTTCTCTAATTGCCTCGTTGTCCCATTCATTCTTTAGTAGGTTTTGCTTTAACCTCCATGCTTTTGGAGGTTTTCCAGACTTTTTTCTGTGGTTGATTTCAAGCTTCATATCATTGTGGTCTGAAAGTATGCATGGTATGATCTCAGTTCTTGTATACTTATGAAGGGCTGTTTTGTGACCCAGTATGTGATCTATCGTGGAGAATGTTCCATGTGCACTCAAGAAGAATGTGTATTCTGTTGCTTTGGGATGCAGAGCTCTAAATATATCTGTCAAGTCCATCTGATCCAATGTATCATTCAGGGCCCTTGTTTCTTTATTGATCCTGTGTCTAGATGATGTATACATTGTTGTAAGTGGTGTATTAAAGTCCCCTGAAATTACCACATTCTTATCAATAAGGTTGCTTATGATTGTGATTAATTGTTTTATATGTTTGGGCCTCCCATATTCAGCGCATAGACATAATTGTTAGCTCTTCCTGATGGATAGACCCTGTAATTATGATATAATGCCCTTCTTCATCTCTTGTTACAGCCTTTAATTTAAAGTCTAGTTTGTGTTATATAAGTATGGCTTCTCCAGCTTTCTTTTGACTTCCAGTAGCATGATAGATAGTTCTCCATCCCCTGACTTTCAATCTGAATGTGTCCTCAGGTCTAAAATGAGTCTCTTGCAGACAACAAATAGATGGGTCTTGTTTTTATATCCATTCTGATACCCTATGTCTTTTGGTTGGGAGATTTAGTCCATTTAAATTCTGTGTTATTATAGAAAGATATGGATTTAGAGTCATTGTGATGTCTGTAGGTTTCATGCTTGTAGTGATGTCTCTGGTACCTTGTCTCACAGGATCCTCTTTAGGATCTCTTGTAGGGCTAGTTTAGTGGTGATGATTCCTTCAGTTTTTGTTTGTTTGGGACGACATTTATCTCTCCTTCTACTCTAAATGACAGACTTGCTGGATAAAGGATTTTCAGCTAGCTGCATTTTTTTTTTCTGTTCATCACATTGAAAATTTCCTTCCATTCCTTTCTGGCCTGCCAAGTCAGTAGACAGATCCATCATGAGTCTAATTGGATTCCCTTTATATGTTAGAGCATGTTTATCCCTAGCTGCCATCAGAATTTTCCCTTTTTCCTTGTATTTTGCCAGTTTCACTACATGTCATGCAGAAGATCGATTCAAGTTATGTCTGAAGGGAGTTCTCTGTGCCTCTTGGATTTCAATGTCTTTTTCCTTCCCCAGATCAGGGAAGTTCTCAGCTATGATTTCTTCAAGTACCCCTTCAGCAACTTTCCCTCTCTCTTCCTCCTCTGGAATCCCAATTATGCGTACATTATTATGTTTATTTGTGTCACTTAGTTCTCTAATTCTCCCCTCATACTCCTGGATTTTTTAAATCTTTTTCTCATATTCCTCTTTTTCCACAATTTTGTCTTCTAATTCACCTATTCGCTCCTCTGCCTCTTCAATCCAAGCTGTGGTCACCTCCATTTTATTTTGTAGCTCATTTATAGCATTTTTTAGCTCCTTCTGATTGTTTCTTAGTCCCTTGATCTCTGTGGTAATAGATTCTCTGTTGTCCTCTATACTTTTTTCAAGCCCAGCAATTACTTTTATGACTATTATTTTAAATTCATTTTCTGTTACATTGCTTAAATCGTTTTTGATCAGTCCGTTAGCTGTTGCTACTTCCTGAAGTTTCTTTTGAGGAGAATTCCTCCATTTTGTCATTTTGGATAGTCCCTGGAGTGTTGTGGAACTGCAGGGCTCTTCCTCTGTGCTGTCTGGAGTAACTTGTGTTGGTGGGTGAGGACGCAGTCAGACCTGATGTCTGCCCCCCAGCTTACCACTGGGGCCACAGTCAGACTGGTGTGTACCTTATCTTCCCCTCTCCCAGCAGCAGGACTCACTGTGGAGTGGTGTGGCCCCTGTTTGGACTATTTGCACACCGTCAGGCTTGTGGTGCTGCTTTTGTGGGATCTGGTGTATTAGCCGGGGTGGATCTGCAAGGATCTATTAAATATACATAAATGTCTTTCTCTTTTTTGTGTGTCATCTTCAATATCTTTCATCAGTGTTTTATAGTTTCCAAAGCACAGGCCTTTTACCTCTTTGATATAGTTTATTCCCTAAGTATCTGTTTATTTTTTGGTACAATTTTAAGTGGGAATGTTTCCTTAATGTCTCTTTAAGTAGCATCATAATTAGTGTATAGAGATGCAAGATTTCTTTTTATTTATTTTTTTTCATCCTGGGACTGTACTGAATTCATGTGTCAGTTCTAACAAATTTTGGTGGAGTCTTTTTTTATTTTGTTTTTATATATAGAATACCATGTCCTCTGCAAATAATGAACGTTTTACTTCCTCCTTACTAATTTGTATGCTTACATCTCTTTGTTGTCTGATTGCTGTTGCTAGGACTTCCAGTAATATGTGGAATAATAGTGGTGAGAGTGGACATCTTTGCCTTCTTCCTGACAGTAAAGGAAAAGCTTAAGTTTTTCCCCATTAAAGATAATGATGGCTGAGTGTTCTTAATATATGGTGTTTGTTATGTTTAGGTATATTCCCTCTAAACCTACTTTGTTGAAGGTTTTTTTATCATGAATCGATGTTGTATTTTGTCATGTTCTTTTTCTGCATCTATTGAAGTGATCATATGGTCCTTATCATTTATCTTATTATTGTGATGTATCATGATGATTAATTTCTTAAAAATGGAATCACTCTTACAACCCAGGAATAAATCCCTCTTGATCATGGTGAATACTTTTTCTTAATATATTGGTGATTGTGGTTATTTCCTATTTTGTTGATGATTTTTGTTTCCATATTCATCAGATATATTGGACTGTAGTTCTCTTTTTTTTGTGGTGTCATCTCATTTTGGTGTCAGGGTAATGCTGACTGTATAAAATGAATTTGGAATTTTTCCTTCCTTTTCTATTTTTTTATATTTTAAGAAGAATACGTATTAACTTTTGTTAAAAGTTTGGTTGAATTTTCCTGTAAAGCAATTTGGTCCTGGATTTTTGTTTGTTGGGAATTTTTTGATTATTGATTCAGTTTCTGTTCTGGTCATCAGTCTGTTCAAATTTTCTTTTTCTTTCTGTCTCAGTATTGGCAGTTTATATGTTTCTAGGAATTTATCCATTTCTCTCACATTGTCCAATTTGTTGGCATATAGTTTTTCATAATATTCTCTTATAATTGTTTGCATTTATGTTTTGTTGTTTGTTATTTTTCATTTCTAATTTGTGACTTCATTTAAGTCTTTTCTCGCGTTTTCTTGATAAATCTCAATAAACATTTTTCCCTTTTATTGGTATTTTCAAAGAAGCAGATCCTGGTTTCATTAATTGTTCTATTGGCTTTTATTTTAGTTTCTATGTAATTTAAGTTTTTTTTTAATCTTTGTTATTTCATGCTTTCTGTTCATTTGCATTGTTTGTTGGTCTTTTTCTAGTTCCTTTATTTTTAAGGGTTAGGTTGTTTATTTGAGATTTTTCTTGCTTCTTGAGGTAGTCCTGTATTACTATAAACTTCTTTCCTAGAAATGCTTCCACTGCATCCCAAAGGTTTTAGATCATTGTGTTTTCATTCTCATTTCTTTCCATGTAATTTTTTATTTCTTATTTTATTTCCTGGTTGTTCCATTCATTATTTATAAGCGTGTCATTTAATGTCCATGTATTTGTGGTCTTTCCAGATTTTTGTTGTGATTAACTTCTAGTTTTGTAGTGTTGTGATCAGAAAAGATGCATGGCAAGACTTTGATCTTCTTGAATTTGTTGGGGTTTGTTTTGTGGCCTAACATGTAATCTATTCTGGAAAATTATCCATGTTTACTTGAAAAGAATGTGTATTCTGCTGTCTTAGAATGGAATGTTCTGAATATGTCTGTTAAATCTATTTAGTCCATTGTGTCATTCAAAGCCATTGTTTCCTTGTAGATTTTCTGATTACATGATGTAAAAGGAATGCTAACGTCTTCTACTAATATTGTATAATTTTCTATTTGTTCTCTTATGTTTGTTATTAACTGTTTTATGTATATTAATGCTCTCATGTTGGCATAAATATTCACAATTGTTTGATCTTCTTGTTGAATTGTCCCCTTTATAATTATATAGTGTCCTTTTTCATTTCTTGTTACAGTCTTTGAAATAGTCTATTTTTTTTCAATTTAAGTATTGATACTCTAGGTTTCTGTTGACATTCGTTTGCATGATAGATGTTTCTGCATTGCCTCACTTTCATTCTGTCTTTATATCTGTAATGAGTCTCTTGTAGGCAGCATATAGATGGCGTTTTTTAAAATATATTCTGCCCCCTACGTCCTTTGAATCAAGCATTTTGATCATTTACATTCAAAATAATTATTGATATATATGTATTTGTTGCCATTTTATTACTAATTTTGTGATTGTTTCTGAAGATTTTTCTCTGATACTTTCTCTTTTTTCTCTCTTTCATGGTTTTATTATTTTCTTTAGTGATATATTAATATTCCTTTCTCTTTATTCTTTGCATATTAGTGGGTTTTGGTATATAGTTATATTTTTATATAACCTCTTCTGCATATAGAAATCTGTATTAAGTTGAATGTTGTTTAATTTTGAACACATTATTTAGTCCTTTCCTCCCTATGTTTTAGGTATATATTGTTATATTTTATATCCTTTCATTTTGTGATTTATTTGACTGATTCATTTTCCCTGCTCTTGTGCTTCCTACTTTTATACTGTCACTTTTGGTCTCTTCTTTCCCCTAAAAGAGTCCTGTTTAACATTCTGTATCTCTGTTTTAAGTGTCTCACTCATATCTTCCACTGTTTTCTCGAGTCCAATGAGATCCTTATGAGCATTGCTTTAAATTTTCCATCAGGATGTTAGTCATACCTGTTTTGCTTACATCTCAGACCATGGCCTTGTCTTGTTTTTTTTTGTTTGTTTGTTTTTTTGTTTTGTTTTTGTTTTTTTTTCATTTGGGATAAATGTTTCTGCCTTCTCATTTTGTCTGCCCCTCTCTATCTGTTTCTGTGTTGCAAGCAAGTCAGCTATGTGTTTTGCTTTTCATCATAGTGATTTTATGAAGAAGGACTCCTTGGTGCTCTGCAGTACATTATCCCCTGTTCATCAGAACTTTGCACTTGAAGAAAGTATCCTACGTGTGTTGCTTATGCCCTACTGTTGTGTCTGAATCACTTTTCCTTTTAGCTAACTAGTCTTCACTGACCTTCTGCCCATTATAAGCTGTGCTTGCTCTCTGTGGCTTTAGTAGGACTCGGGCAGGTAGGCTCGGAGGAGGTGCGGCTGCTGGGGAAATTGGGAGTGAAGTGTAGGGGTTAGCAAAATTTGCACTGAGACACTAGTCCTATGCTTAATCCCTGAAAGTGCTGTGGTGGCGAGGGGCTGTGCACCTGTGCGGTTGGGGCATGAGGTTGGGTGTAATTTGTGGTGATTCTGGGTGTGGTCAGATCTGGTGGAGGATGGTAGCTTGGGATGCATGGCTGGGCTGGGCACAGCCCTGAGATTTGGTGCAGCAAGGTTGCAGTGCACTTGGTGGCTGTGTGGGTTGCACCCATTGCTTTAACAAAATTTGCCCTGAACACAGGTTCAAAGCTAGCAGGCTTGGTATGGGTGGGTCCTTAGGAGAACTCACGGGTGTGGTACACTGCTAGAAGGTTAAGAAATGTCTGTGTAGCCCTGCCTTCCACAGTTGGCCCTGTTTTTATGCTAAGGGACAGGGGAGTAAAATGGCATGTGCCAGCTCCCTTATTTTTGAAGAATTCCCCACATGCTCCAAAATCAGTATGAACAGATCTGTCTCCTGTTTGTCACCAGTATTGTGTAAAATACTGTTTTTTATGTAGCCTCTCCATGCAGGCTACTGTCTCTTTAAGGGTGGCAATCCAGATATCACTCACCCTCTTGCTTTGCCCAGTGCTGAGTCACCTTATTTTTATTTATTTTATTTTTTTTAATATGAAATTTATTGTCAAATTGGTTTCCATACAACACACAGTGCTCATCCCAAAGGTGCCCTCCTCAATACCCATCACCCACCCACCCCTCCCTCCCACCCCCTATCAACCCTCAGTTTGTTCTCAGTTTTTAAGAGTCTCTTATGCTTTGGCTGTCTTATGTGGATCCTGAGAAACTTAACAGAAGTCTATGGTGGAGGGGGAGAAAAAAAAGAGATTAGAGTCACTTTACTTTTAAAACTCTAGGCTCCATGTCTCACCAGTTATAGTAACTCACAGAATTTAGCCACTCTGGTTTTCAAAGACAAATTTTATGGGAATTAGTCTTCCCTGGGCATGCTGTCTGGTGAAAGGGTTCATTTTTCTGCACTTTCTACATTCACAGATTTTTCCCTTTTGCAGGAAGCCTACCTCTGACATTCTGACCATCCAAAACTTTCAGATTCATCTTCTCTGTATTTAGTTGTAGAGTTTGTTCTTCCACTCTTCAGATCACTCTCATATTTATTTACTTGGATATGGATGATAACTAGCTGTAAATGTGAGACAGGTTGAGCTCAGGGTCCTCACATACTCTACCATCTTCCCCAGTTCCTGGCATGAGTTCCAGCTTTTATCGTTTCTTTAAAAATTTTTCTAGAGTGGAGGCACTGGTAAAATGTCAACATGAAATACACCCAGATATCTTGATTAAATGTATATAAATGAAAATGTAATTAGTGAACTCATGCATAAACAAAAGTTCCTCTTTACTTCATCCAGAGATTCTTGATTTACAATTAATTATTTTTTGAATATCCCAATTCTGCTCATGCCAGTTGTATTCTTAGAAATTAGGAAGCACGGAGGTAAATTGAACTTTAGTCACTTGGTCTTTGTCTTTTTGGCCCATAATCTAAAGTTTACTTTCTAGAATGGTAGTTCTTGCATACCATACTCTGAGAATCCAGTGCCAGATATAAGAATGAAATTCTTATAGGGAATATAAATGTTGACATAGTTTGCTGTTTTTGAAACCTGTAGTGTATTAACTTAAAATAATTTTGAGAAACTAAGTGTTGAAATCATGAAATACCATTTTTACTCTGATTTCTTTTCCTGACTCCTTATTTGCTCTTTTATCTGAGCTTCAAATGATGTGGGCAGCTTCTTCAGTCATTTGCAAATGCTTTTGGGTGAATTTCTCTTTATTGTCTTTAGGTTCAAAAGTTTAAGCCACATTTAACTTGGTAATATGTTTACCAATGCATACTATTTCATCAGCACTTTCCAAGGAAAAGGAAATATTTAAATATACTCTGGTAGTCTTGGCAGTGTGACTGACTTACATTTGGAATTAAATTAATTTATGAATCATTTTGGTTAAAGAGTGGCGAACCTGAAAATTATTGGCAATGCAAATGATCTTTGTTATTGTCAACTTGTTTCTGGCTATTACTACAATATACAATAAAATACTTTCTTATTAGAAATTATGAATGATCAGATTCTAATAGTTGAATAATTCAATATGTATATCATTTCCTGTCTTCTTTACTCATTTCTGAACTTTTGGTTATATAACTATACCTTAATGCATTATTTGGTCAACATTTATAGGAACTAAAGGCCAAAATTGACACTTGCTCCTGTGTTCAATTCAGGCTGATATTAATGTGAATTCCCTTCATTCTTAAATGTAGCCAGGTCATATTATACAGATCATATTCATAATAAAGTAACATTTAACTTTCTTATTAATAATTAACATTTCATTTAAATTATCTATGGTAACTCTAATTCATATTCAATCATGAAATTCAGTAAGAATGCATTGCGAAGTAACGAAAATTGCTTTACACTCTTCTTCATTCCATTGACAAAAGTCTTCTTTTTTTAAATTTTTTTTAACATTTATTTATTTTTGAGACAGAGAGAGACAGAGCATGAATGGGGGAGGGCCAGAGAGAGAGAGAGAGAGACACAGAATCTGAAACAGGCTCCAGGCTCTGAGCTGTCAGCACAGAGCCCGATGCGGGGCTTGAACTCACAGACCGCGAGATCATGACCTGAGCTGAAGTCGGACGCTTAACCGACTGAGCCACCCAGGCGCCCCAACAAAAACCTTCTTAAGAACTATGGCAACCACGATTATTTCTTAAGGACTATATACTACAACACTCACTGTTTTACTTGAGAAGATGATTTTACACTTGTTGGGCTTAGCTTTCTAAGATGGTTTTATTTCATTCCTGAGTATATAAGGTGGGATTTTCTGTTAGTTAAAATATATATAAATGCTTGTAAGTATTAACATGTATGCATATTTGCAAGTGTTTTACACAGAAATCTTGAATTATATAATCTTAGTGAAATTTGTATTTCAAAATTAGTTTGCCTGGAGTTGACAATTTAATTTGTGTCCCTATAAATATAAACACTTGAAAAGTGATCAGTTTATAAATCTTTTATTGTAGTTACTCTAGTTTGGCCTCATAATGAAGATGATTTTTATACATTAAGTTTCCTCTGAAATGTAGCTGCATGCCTTTGGTAATCCATTATAAAGTATACTTCTCTATTATTAATCCTAACCAGTAATGAGTTATTTCAAAGTCTATTTGCAGATTAGGAAAATGTATTATAAGTGTGAAATTATGATATTTACTATGCTTAGTGTTTTATAGATTCACAATAAGCATATATTCTCATCAGTTCAAGTTTATAGAAAAGTTGAGGTTAGAAGAAAAAACAATCATTTTCATAGTCTAATATACCAGAAGGCAGAATTGAGTTCTTTGGTTTAATTAAAGCAATAATTAAGGCACAATAGATTCTCTATGCGACATTATTTGACTGGTCAGCTTAATTATGTAGGAAATTATATCTTTTATGGTCACACAGTTTGGTTTTGCTTAAACAATGACATATTCTGTTTTTGAAAGGTTTATTTTCTTGTCTTGAACATTTGGATTAAGACAACATGAGGCTGAATAATCTTGACAGAAATGTATACTTTCCCTCCATTTTGTGTGTGGTTTCTTCTCGATGGCAGGGTTTCCTCCATAGTGGAAAGAGCTCAGATTTTGAGTCCAACAAGCATAAGTTTGAATCCTATCTTTTTTTTAAATTCATGCATTTATTTATTCAGTGTGTATTATTGGAGCCAAGCATTGCCTTATGTATTCCAGAGAGAGTGAAGAGGAATAGAATCATGTCTTGTTTTCTTGGGTTTTACAATTTATTGAGGTAGAAAAAAGCAATCAATTAAAATATTAAGGATTTAGATTATGTCATTCAAGACACTGTGCTGTAAATATGCATGCCAGATTTTTGGTGGGGGGTGGATTTTCTCAAGATGAGGGTGAAGGCAGTAAGTTTGGGCAAAGAAACAAGATAAAGTGTCAAGAAAGATCTCAGACTGTCCCTCTGAGCACTCTAGAGCTGAAGCAACCTTGAAAATTGTATTGTCTTGAGACAAGGACCCTATGCCTTTATAAACTTGCATTTACCAGTCACTGGATGTGAAATACTTCCAGAAATGGAGTGTGGTCTTAATGTAAGGGCTCTTTCTCTGTTGGGTAATTCTGGAAAGACTCAGCTTAGAGCCATAAGCTATCAATATTTTGAAGCAGCTAGAGGAATAAGTGTCTCAATTTTGAAGGAGAGCTAGGACATTCAACACAACATCTGTGACCCATTGTGATAGGTGCTTTAGTAGGGGCTGTGCAAGTATACTTTGAGACCACACATTATTTAACCTAGACTGAGGAAAGTCAAGGAATTTTCCCAAAAAAACAATAACCTTTAAAATAAAATATGTAGAATGAAGAGTTTAGTGAATGGATTTCAGGAGCTATGAATTCATTGGTAATTTCAAATAGAAATGGCGAAGATAAAAGAGAACACTGAGTACTGAGAAGACTAAAGAAAACATATGTTTGGATTTAGAATTAAGAAGAGAACTGTAATATATAAGGACAAACAGATGAATGGGCTAGACCATATCTTCTCCAATATGTTAAGAATTTGTTAAGAATTATGTAACCTTGAGCAAATTCCTTTACCTCACTGTGCCTTGCTTTCCTGATCTATATGATATATAGAAAATATTACTCACTTCAAGGAGTATGCTGATGGTTGAATAATGTAACACAATAATCTTAGAATTAGTAGTAAGTACTCACCCTTCCATATAGAAATATACAAGGTAGACTTTAGCCTTAAGCAAAAGAATGATAACTTAGATATTGTAATTTAGGCATACATCAGAGAGGCCTTATATCAAATGGTCTCTCCCCCAATGATGATAAGAAGTTTACCTTTGTTCCAAATTAGTGAAAAGACAAGTATAATGAGATAACTTGATTTATTCTGGTGGGAATGGGAGATGGAAATCTGAATGTAGAGGAAAGATAGCATAAAGAGAGATGATAGGATCATTAAAGACATATTTACCATGTTTTACAATTTAACATCTTGTTAGCCTTGGAAATGGATTATTTTTACAATGTTTATATAGCTGTATAAATAAGAAAGTAATTTTATTTTTGTTTATCAGTTTTGCAGAAATGAAAATTATCATCTTATTCAAGGTACAGTATAGTGATATGGGCCCACTGCTTTTGGGCTGGCGGCAGTATAATCTGGGAGAACCTTCCTAGAGAGTTGTTTGGCAGTATACATAATGATCCAAAAGATGTACTCTTGGCCCATAAATCACATATAGAAATTCATGCTCAGGAAATAATTTGTGATAGATACTCATGTTTATGTACAGGAATGTTAATCATGCTACTATTTACAGGAGCAATATGTGAAGAAAAAGACTAATGCTAAATGGTAGGAAAATAGTTACATAAACTGAAATATGTTCATAAAGAAGACTATTAGTCAAATTTCAATTTCAGGTTTTTGAAAAATATTCTTATACGATAAAAATTTTCATTACATAAAATAAAAAACAATATACTAAACTTGTACAGAATAGCCACAATCTGTAATACATACACATACACATCTACACATAGGATGGAAAATATTAGCCAAAATTTTAATAATGCTATTATAGATGTGGAAAAATGAGTGATACTACTGTTTTTCACTATGCTTATCTGTTTGTTTCAAATTTTCTAGAATGTTCCTGTGATAATTATTATTCACAAGAAAAATTTTCTTTCTAAAATATCACTTTTTTTCACCTAGCATATTGGCAAAATTGTTTCTTAACCAGCCTTCAAGTTATTTTTCAATGTCTATAGCCAAAGAAAAAAAAATTCCTCTGAATATACATACTGATATATCCCACTCCTCTATATTTTCTTTTATGTATTTATTTATTTTTTTTCTTTTTTTCTATTTTCTAAGAAATTAAATAATACTTAAGATGGACTTTGGCCTTTTTGTGAAAGACTTTTTAAATGTAAAACATTAATTTTTACAATATTAAAATTCTATAAATTTTCCTGTGGACAGTAATCACTAAATTGTACACTTTGTGACTATAGTATCTTTATATTTGGACACAGAATCCTTTTATATTTGTAATAATAAATACAAAACTAGAAACAAAAGAATTGACTGCCTTTCATATATGAGTACACTGCAAATTTTACACTTCATCTTGAAAAGCAGAGATAAGATATAATTGAAACTTATAAATTAGAATATCACATTGGTTTACACTTTGTGAAGGTTAAACTATATTAAAAGGCAATGGAAGAGAAGAGATGGATTAAAATGATATATAATAAACACAATGTTTTAAAGAATTATTTAAATTCATGGATATTTGATTTGTATGACTATTATGGGGAGATGGGTAAATTTAGAGCATATTCTCACATTTTAAGACAATAAGATCCATTGTAATAATTTGCATTTCTAACTTGTTTTATATTTATAAGCAATTGGCTCATTTACCACTATTGTAGTTTAAACTTTATAAGTACAATAATCATGCTTCTTTCCCTTACATGTGTTTCCAATGATTTTTCTACTACAGTGTTTATTCTAATCTAAACACATATATTGAATTGTATTGAACTCCCAGGTGACAAACACTGAGAGAAATAATGGGCTCTTTGGACAATCGGTAGTTCCATAGAAGTGTGGTTCAATAAACAAGACAGCAACTTACTACTTGAATTCAAGATTTTCCACTAGCAATTAAGTACAAGGCTATATAATAATTATACACAGCAAAAGAATGAAAAGAACCATGAGAATATAGCTGTTTCTGCAATAAGGAATTTGCTAACACACAACTGAAGAAAGATTTAATCATTTTTTAACAAATGTTAATTATTTTGAGACAGAGAGAGAGCACAATCAGGGGAAGGACAGAGAGATAGGGGGAGAGAGAGAGAATCCCAAGAGGGTTCCACACTGCCAGTGTGAACCCGATGTGGGGCTCGAACTCATGAACAGTGAGATCACAGCCAGTGCCAAAACCAAGAGTTAGATGCTTAACCAACTGAGCCACTAAAGTGCCCCAAAACATGTAATCATTTTTGGTGAATGGAATTATGGGACTCTAGCCAAAGTATTTTAAGAATAATTATGGGGGCGCCTGGGGGGCTCAGTCGGTTGAGCGTCTGGCTTTGGCTCAGGTCATGATCTCATGGTTTGTGAGTTCGAGCAACGCGACGGGCTCTGTACTGACAGCTCAGAGCCTGTAGCCTGTTTGGGATTCTGTGTCTCCCATTCTCTCTGCTCCTCCCCTGCTCGTGCTCTCTCTCTCTCTCTCTCAAAAATAAATACACATTAAAAAATTTTTCAAAAACAAAAATTATGATCACTGAACATAAAAGATATATCTATTTCTAAAGTAATTTTGAGTTGAATGGAATATATTCAAGAAATATTCTTTTCATACTATGTGTTCATGGGAATTTCACATAAATATCCAGATCCTTGAGTACATTCTGAGCAATTGAGGCAATTGGTTTAAATGTAAATGTTTTAAGGTGAGTTTCTTTTTTAGGGGTAGATACACTGAGGGGAGTATATTATACTGGCTGCATTTCTAGACACATAGTATTAAACAGTAGAATTCCAGAAGTGCTTTAAAACTGTAAGTACATATATTGGCTATTGTAAATAATGCAGTAATAAACATAGTAATAAAGAAAAATACTAATTCAAAAATATTATAATATATATATATATATATCCAAAAGATATATATATATATATATCTTTTTGAATTAGTGTTTTTGTTTTCTTTGAGTAAATACCCAGTATTAGAATCTAGAGGGCATAATGCCAAGTGAAATAACTAAGTCAGAGAAAAACAAATACCACATGATTTCATTCATAGGTGGAAGTTAAGAAACAAAACAAATAAATAAGGAAAAAAGAGTGAAGAAAAGACTCTTGAATATAGAGAACAAACTTGTGGTTGCAAGATGGGAGGTTGGCAGGGGGGAAAGATGGGTGAAGTATGTGAAGGGGATTAGGAGTACACTTATTGTGATAAATGCTGAGTAATGTATGAAATTGTTGAATCACTATATTGTACACATGAAACATATAACACTGTACATTAATTATACTGTAATTTATTTTTATTATTTAATTTATATTTTATTACCCCACACTACTTAATAATTTTATTTATTATTGTTATATATATATATTTTTTTATTTAAGTCCAAATTAATTAACATATAGTATAATAATGATTTCAGGAATAGGATTTAGTGATTCATCACTTAGACATAACACCCAGTGCACATCCTAACAAGTGTCCTCCTTAATGCCCATCGTGCATTTATCCCTTCCCCCTCCCAAACCCCCTGGAACAAATTTCAGTTTGTTCTCTGTATTTAAGAGTCTCTTATGGTTTGCCTCCCTCTCCGTTTTTCATGTGATTTTTGCTTCCCTTCCCTTATGTTCATCTGTTTTGTTTCTTAAATTCCACATATGAGTGAAATTATATGATATTTGTCTTTCTCTGACTTATTTCACTTGGCATAATACACTCTAGTTCCATCCACGTTGCTGCATATAGCACGATTTCATTCTTTCTGATCACCAAGTAATATTCCATATATATATATATATATACACACCTATGTATATATACACACCTATGTATATATACATATATGCACATATGCATATATGTATATATATATATATATATATATATATATAAACTCTTTCCATACTTGGGCTATTGTAGATAGTGCTGCTATAAACATTGGGGTGCTTGTGCCCCTTCAAATCAACACTCTTGTATCCTTTGGATAAATTCCTAGTAGTGCAATCGCTGGATCATAGGGTAGTCCTATTTTTAAGTTTTTGAAGAACCTCAATACTGTTTTCCAGAGTGGCTGCACCAGTGTGCATTCCCACCAGCAGTGCTAAAGGGTCCCTGTTTCTTCACCTCCTTTCCAACATTTGTTGTTGCCTGAGTTGTTAATTTTAGCCATTCTGACAGGTGTGAGGTGGTATCTCAATGTGGTTTTGATTAGTATCTACTGATGATGAGTGATTTTGAGCATCTTTTCATGTGTCTGTTAGTCATCTGAATGTCTTCTTTGGAAAGGTGTCTATTCATGTCTTTTGCCCATTTCTTCACTGGATTATTTGTTTTTCTGGGTGTTGAGTTTCTTTATAGATTTTGTGTACTAACACTGTATCTGATATGTGATTTGCAAATATTTTCTCCCATTCTATCAGTTGCCTTTCAGTTTTGCTGATTGTTTCCTTCACTATGTAGAAGGTTTTTATCTTGGTGAGGTCCTAATAGTTTCATTTTTGTTTTTGTTTCCTTGTCTCCAGAGACATGTCAAGTAAGAAGTTGCTGCAGCTCAGATCAAAGAGTTTGTTTCCTGTTTTCTCCTCTAGGATTTTGAAGGCTTCCAGTCTTGTGTTTAGGTCTTTCATCCATTTTGAGTTTATTTTTGTGTATGGTATTAGAAAGTGGTCCAGTTTCATTCTTCTACATGTCACTCTACAGTTTTCCCAAAAACATTTGCTAAAGAACTTAATTTTTCCATTGGATATTCTTTCTTGCTTTGTCAAAGATTAGTTGGTCATATGTTTATGGATCCATTTCTAGGTTCTCTATTGTGTTCCACTGATCTATGTGTGTGTTTCTGTGCAGTAACATACTGTCTTCATGATTACATCTTTGCAATACAGCTAAAGTCTGGAATTGTGATGCTGCCAGCTTTGGTTTTCTTTTTCAAAATTAACTTGGCTATTTGGGGTCTTTTGTGGTTCCATACAAATTTTAGAATTGTTTGTTCTAGCTCTTTGAAGAATGCTGATGTTATTTTGATAAGGATTGCGTCGAATGTGCAGATTGCTTTGGTTAGCATTGACATTGTAACCATATTTGTTCTTCTAATCCATGAGAATAGAATGTTTTTCCATTTCTTTGTGTCTCCTTCAATTTCTTTCATAAGCTTTCTATAGTTGTCAGTGTACAGATGTTTTACCTCTCTGGTTAGGCTTATTCATAGGTATTTTGAGGGTTTTGGTGCAATTGTAAATGGGGTAAATTCCTTGATTTCTCTTTCTACTGCTTCATCATTGGTGTATAGAAATGCAACCAATTTCCATACATTGATTTTATATCCTGTGACATTGCTTAATTCATTTATTAGTTCTAGAGAGTTTTTGGTGTTGTCTTTTGGATTTTCCACATAGAGTATCATGTCATCTTCAAAGACTGAAAATATGATTTCTTCCTTGCTGATTTGTATGCCTTTTATTTCTTTGTGTTGTCTGATTGCTGAGGCAAGGACTTCCAACACTATGTTGAATAACAGTAGTGAGAGTGGACATGCATGTCATTTTCCTGACATTAGGGGGAAACTCTCACTTTTCCCCATTGAGGATGATATTATCTGTGGGTCTTATATATATGTCCTTTATGATCTTGAGGTATATTCCTTCTATCCCTAATTTCTTGGTGATTTTTATCAAGAATGAATGCTATATTGTGTCAAATGCTTTTTCTGCATCTATTGAGAGGATCATGTGATTCTTATCCTTTCTTTTATTAATGTGATGTATCACAGTGATTTATTTGTGGATATGGAGTCAGTTCTGCATCCGAGGAATAAAAACCACTTGATTGTGATGAATAATTGTTTTCTTAAAAAAATTTAATGTTTATTTGAGAGAGAAAGAGAGAGAGAGTATGCGCATTAGTAGGGAGTGGCAGAGAGAGACACACAGAATCCAAAGCAGGCTCCAGGCTTCAAACTATCAGCACAAAGCCCAATGCAGGGCTTGAACCCATGAAACATGAGATCATGATCTGAGCCAAAGCCAGATGCTTATCTGACTCAGCTACCCAGGCACCCCATGAATAATTGTTTTAATGTATTCCATGTTCATCATGACAATTGGTATGTACTTCTCCTTTTTAGTGGTCTTTGTCTGGTTTTGAAATCAAGGTAATGCTGGCCTTATAGAATGAGTTTGGAAGTTATCCTTCCATTTCTATTTTTGTGAATATCATCAAAAGAATAGGTTTTAACTCTTCATTAAATGTTTCATAGAATTCCCCTGGAAATCCATCCAGCCCTGAAATCTTGTTGGTTGGGAGATTTGGGATTACTGATTCAATTTCTTTACTGGTTATGAGAGTGTTCAAATTTTCTATTTCTTTCTGTTTCAGTTTTGGTAGTTTATATGTTTCTATTAATGTATCCCTTTCTTCCAGATTGCCCAATTTGTTGACATATAATTGCTCATAATATTACTTTTTTATTATTTGTATTTCCATGGTGTTGGTTGTGTTCTCTCCTCTTTCATTTGTGATTTTATTTTTTTGGTTCCTTTCCCTTTTCTTTCTGATCAATATGGCTAGGTGTTTATCACTTTTTAAAAAATTCTTTCAAAGAACCAGCTCCTGGTTTTATTGATCTCTTCTACAGTTTTTTTGTCAATATCATTGATTTCTGCTCAAATCTTTATTATTTCCCTTCTCTGCTTATTTCGGGCTTTATTTGTTGTCATTTTTCCAGCTATTTTAGGTGTGAGGTGAGATTGTATTTTTGATACCTTTATTCCTTCTTTAGGAAAGTCTGGATTACTATATACTTCCCTCTTATGACCCCCTTTCCTGCATCCCAGGGGTTTTGAACTGTAATGTTTTCATTATCATTGGCTTCCATGTAGTTTTTAATTTTCTCTTTAATTTTTTGTTTAACCCATTCATTCTTTAGTAAAATGTTCTTTAATCTCCAAGTATTTATGGTCTTTCTTGTTTTTTTTCTTGTGGTTGATTTTGAGTTTCTTTGTATTGTGGTCTGAAAATATGGAAGGTAGATCTTGATCTTTTTACATTTGTTGAGGACTGATTTGTGACCCGGTATGTGATCTATTCCTGAAAGTGTTCCATGTGCACTCAAGAAGAATGTGTGTTCTGGTCTTTAGGATGAAATGTCCTGAAATATATCTGTTAAGTCTATCCAGTCCGGTATGTCATTCAAAGCCATTGTTTCCTTATTAATTTTCTGCTTAGATGATCTGTCTATTGTTGTAAGTGGGGTGTTAAAGTCTCCTACAATTATGGCATTATTATAAATGAGTTGCTTTATGCGTGTGATTAATTGATTTATTTATTTGGGTTTTCCAAGTTGGGGCATAAATATTTACAATTATTGATCTTCTTGTTGGATAGACCCCTTAAATATGATATAATATATTTTCTCTCTATTTATAGTCTTTATTTTAGAATCTAGTTTGTCTGATATAAGTATGGCTACTCTAGCTTTCTTTTGATGACCATAAGCATGATAGATGGTTCTCCATCCCCTGTCAATCTGCAGGTGTCTTTAAGCACTAAAATGAGTATCTTGTATGCTGCATGTAGATGGGTCTTGTTTTCTTATCCATTCTGACACCCTGTGTCTTGATTTTAGCAATTCATCAATTTACATTTAGAATTAGTACTGAATGATATGAATTTAGTGCCATTGTAGGGCCTGTCGAGTGTTTTTTTTTTTTTTTTTTTTGATGTTGTCCTCTTGTCACTTCTAGTCTTTGTTGCTTTTGGTCTTTTTTGTGTTGTTTTGTCTTTTCTTCACTCAAAGAGTCCCTCTTAAAATTTATTGAAGGGATGGTTTAGTGGTCATGAACTCCTTTAGTGTTTCTCTGGAAAACTGTTTATCCCTCCTTGTACTTTGAATGACAGCTTTACTGGATAAAGAATTCTTGGCTTCATATTTTTTCAATTGAGCACGTTCAATATATCCTGCAACTCCTTTCTGGCCTGCCAAGTTTCTGTGGATAGGTCTGCTGCAAACCTGACCTGTCTTTCCTTATAGTGTAAGAACTTTTTTTTTCCCCTCACAGCTTCCATAATTCTTTCCTTATCTGTGTATTTTGTGAATTTGTCTATGACATGATTTGGTGATGGTCTTTTTTGTTGTTGTTGTTGAATCTAATGGCAGTTCTCTGTGCTCCTTGGATTTTGATGTCTGTGTCTTTCCCCAGATTAGGAAAGTTTTCCACTATAATTTGCTCACATAAACCTTCTGCCCCTTTCTCTCTCTCTTCGCCTTCTGGGACTCCTATGATTCAGATATTATTTCTTCTTAATAAGTCACTGAGTTCTCTAAGTCTTGAATAGTGATCTTTTTCTTTTGTTTCCCTTATTTTTTCTGCTTCATTATTCTCCATAATTTTATCTTATACATTGCTGATTTGCTGCTCTGTTTCATCCATCCTTGCCATGGTGGCAATCATTTGAGATTACGTCTTGGTTATAGCATTTTTAATTTGAGCCTGACTGGATTTTGTTTCTTTTACACCACAAAAAGGGATTCTCTGGTGTCTTCTATAGTCTTTCAGCCCCCAGCTAGTATTCTTATTATTGTGGTTCTAAATTTTAGTTTAGACATCTTACCTATATCTTTGTTGATGAAGTCACTGGCTGTCATTTCTTCCTGTTCTTTCTTTTGGGGTGCATTCCTTCATTTTTCCATTTTGGAGGAAGAAAAAATTGAGTAAATAAAGAATAAATATTAAAAAATTAAAACAAAACAAAAAAATCAAATATAGGAAGTTAGATCCTAGGTGTGTTTTAGTCTGTTTTTTTTTTTAGTAAAGATTGATAGAATAGAGAAACAAGGGAAAGGAAAGAAAAAAGTAAGAAATTTTTTAAATTAAAAAGTTATATAATAAAATAGAATAAAATAAAAATAAAGTAAATGAAATAGAATACAAATTATTAAAAGTTAAAAATAACATAAAAAATAAAAATAAATTTTTCTCTTTCTCTATCCAGGAAAGAAAAAAATGAAAGAAAGAAAAAAGAAAACAATTTAGGCAAAAACAGGAGTGAAGGAAATGAACAAATAAATGAACCAGCAACCAGAATGATACCTGAATGAAGTTACATCCAGTTTTCCCTAGAATGATACCCAAATTAAGTTACATCCAGTTTTCCCTAGAACTGAGTGTATAAAGCCCTCTATATTCCATATACTAAGCAGGTGGAATGACTTGTGCTGGTATTTTGGGCAATGTACTTGGAGGGTGTAGTTGGGTGGGGCTTTGTGTAATGACTCCATTCTCCACTAATTGGCATTACTTACCTTACTGGAGTAGATCATTGTGTGTGGAGAGGTGGAAATGACTTCACCCAGATCCCTAGTCTCTTGATAGGAACTTCACACTCTCACAGACCTGCAATCAAGCACCCCTCCTTTGTCTCAGGCCTCTGTCCACTCCATGCTTCTACAGTGTCCATATCCAAGTTGTCCACCTGCCAGGAAACACCTCCCTGGAGAGTTTTGTTTCAGATGGGGTTGTGTTTCAAAATCTTACACTTCAGAGACCCCTGCAACTGGATCTGCAGTGATTCCTTGGGGGAGAGTCTCGCTGAGCAATGGCTGAGTGCCACCTTGTCCCAGGAAACATTCATGAAATCACACAGCAGCAGAAGTTTAGAGATTATGGCAAATTACATCACATAGCCAGAGCCAGGTTTCACCACACTCTGGCATCTTTGTCCCAATACCAGCAAACATAGCTGTTCTCTGGGGTCTGTTGGGACCTTTGCTCATGGGAAGGCTGTATGGCCTCTACCAAATGCACTCCATGCAGGGAAACCACGTTTCCCCCTGTGGCACATGGACCCCTCAAACTGTGCTGCCTGCTTCGCAGATTCACCCTACTTCCTCACCACAACACTGCCAGTCATTGAGCTCTGGACCTTCAGACTCTGCATTCCACTCTTTATATAATCTTGGTGGTATTGAAACCCTCTCCTTTCTTGGTATCAGTGGCTTGGGGGAACAGATTTCTGGTTCAGTCCCCTGTGAGTGTTTTCACTCTTTCTCTCTCTTTCTCTACAGCTACTTTCAGGGGAGAGTGCTGTTCTTGAAAGATCTGAATATGACACACTCTCTCTCTTTCTCTTTCTCTCTGTGTCCTCTCTCTGTGAAAGTGGCTCCCTACCCTTTTGTGGCTGTTCTCTCCCCCTGTTCACCTCTCTGCACCATGTACCTGCTGAGTTCTGTGGCTCAAGTTATGCAGATCGTGTTAATCCTTATATCAATTTCCTAGGTATTCAAAACGGTTTGGTGCTGATCTAGCTATGTTTCAGGGAGGAGACAAACTCAGGGTCTCCTTGGTGCTCTGCCATCTTAACTCCTCCTTTGGAATTAAAAAATAAATAAATATAACTAAATAAATGAATAAATAAAATGAAAGTACTATATGAGTAGCAATATGCTCTTTATGTATGTGCATATCCTGGTCAGAAAGCTAGAGAACAGAAAGAACCTGGAACTAATTCTTTTTTTTTTAATTTTTTTAATCTTTATTTATTTTTGAGAGAGAGAGAGATAGAGTGTAAGTGGGGGAAGAGCAGAGAGAGAAAGAGATGCAGAATCCAAAACAGGCTCCAGGCTCCAAGCTGCTAGCACAAAGCCTGACGTGGGGCTCGAACTCATGACCTGAGATCATGACCTGAGCCAAAGTTGGACCCTTAACTGATTGAGCCACCCAGGCGCCCCATAGAACTAATTATTTATTAGAGAAGATGTATAATAATGCAGAGGATGAGCCATACACTTGCAGAGTTTATAGAAAAATAAGATTCTCAATAAAAGTCAGAGTGCATCTTATAAAATCTAATTCCAAAGACATTTATTTAAGAAATGTTTTACCTCAAACAAGTCCATTTTGCTTTTATGCCCATAAATCTCATTGTCCCTGACCGCAGTAGGAGGAAATAGGTTGTCAGAAACTCTCAGGAATTTATCTGCTAGAGGTTTATAGTACAGTCTGAAGAAATGCAGGAGTTCATACAAGGGAGACTATCTTCCTTCTTAACATCTTGTTCCAGTGGTTTTGATATTATGAATAGGGGCTGTGAAGTCTAGATAAGGATGATTTGTCTACACTCATAAAGAACTGTGTAACACTTTGATAATTGGTGATGATGATGATGATGATTGTGATGATGACGATGACAATGATGATGGCAAGGATAATATTTGTGTGCTTTACCATTAACAACATAATTTTCATTCACATTTCACATTTTATCCTTAATATAAAAAAAGGTAATTATGTCAAATAAACTAAACCCACATAAACAAAGAATTGGTCTTACCCAGAATGGGTCAATGATTTCCTTAAGGTCACAAAATAATTGAAACTTTGACTCTTCAACTTAAATCCAATGTTTTTCCATTGAGATGAAGATGAAAGCAGGAAAATTTTGAATAGAAATATTTAGCATAATGATATCAGGTAGACTATAGAGGTTAAAAGAGTATTTCACATATGGTTGGCAATGAGTTGAATCTATTTCTTTTTTTTTTAATTTCTTAAATGTTTATTTATTTTTGAAAGAGAGAGACAGAGCACTAAAGGGAGGGAGGAAGGAGACACAGAATCTAAATTAGGATCCACTCTCTGAGCTGAAAGCACAGAGCCTGAGGCAGGGCTTGAACTCACAAGCCATGAAATCATGACCTGAGCCTAGGTCAGCCATTCAACCAACTGAGCCACCCAGGTGCTCCTGAGTTAAAAATATTTCTGAAGTTACATTAAAGTACACCTCAACAAATAGAGTTAAATATCCTTGGCATGTGACTTTATTTCTTTGAACTTAAGCTTATCTATCTCTGAAATGAACAAAATAATACCTATTTTTGTAGTGTGATTTTGAAGATAAAATGAGACAAAATGTGTGAAAGTGCCTTGAAATAGTCAATAAAAATTGGTTTCATTTTCTTCCTTACTTGTAGAGAAGTGATGCTAGAAAACCCAGGTACAGATTGGCCCTATACTGAGCTCAGAGAATCATTCAACTTTGGATGGGTTTATTAGACATTCAGATATGAGGTTTATCACACCCCAAATGAGATAGGAATGCTAAAAACAGGAAGCACTAATATAAATGTGGTGCAAGGGGACTATTGCTTTGAGTTCTGCTTCTTTTATATGCCCTCCTGCATGTGGGGGCAGGAAACAATTAGAAGCAGTATGCTTAAACTGAGAAAGGAAGTTAAAACACTTCAAATGCAGATAGATCCTGATCCATGCAGGATCTTGATTCAGGGTCTTTATGAACTTTCTCCTAGTTTTGTCACAGTCAACAAGGGTTCCTATGAGTCAGTTGGTTAAGTATCTGTCTCTGGATCTCAGCTCAGGTCATGATCTCACAGTTCCTGAGATGGAGATGTGTGTTAGACTCTGTGCTGACAGCATGGAGCCTGCCTGAGATCCTTTCTCCCCCTCTCTCTGCCCTTCCCCCAATTGCCCTCTCTCACTCTCAAAATAACTAAACTTAAAAAAAGCAACAACACAACAAAAATATGAAAACAATAAAAACAAATTGTTAACAAATAAATGTCCAGGAGCACTCAACAACATATAATACAATAATTTCATAGTGAACACTTTGGAAGTTAAAATAATTTTTTTCTGCCCATCCATGTTTGGTGTTCCTCTGTATTTGATAATGAAAGTTAAACTTAATGAGTTACATTGCTATATGTCAAACATTTCTTTCAGAGTAAGCTCCTGAAAGACAAAGACAATATATAACATAGTTGCTTTATATACAATAGCATACAAATAAGCATTTACTAAAATATTTATGTGCATTGGTTTTTTAACATGGCTGTAGACCTTAAAACCTTTATCATAGTACTATATTTGGCTATGAATTTCATATACAGATATTTAATACTTATTGGTTATATGTCTGCTATGCAGAGGCTGTTTCCTAAGAAATTAGTGACTTTATTCTTTTCTATTTATGCTATATGTTTAATTTTGGAGTTCACAGAGAAGGTGCAAAGGCCAGCATCATTATGACAAAATGAGAGTCAGGAGTTTGGAGGTCTATTTTTACAATCCATTTATAAAAAGTAAGCTTTGGTGTCATATACCATCATAATATGGTTTTACACAAAGCCTTCACCAGCTTATCTCTCTTTAAAACAGAAATATCACAAACCATAGGCAGATTTACAAAACCATGAAGAATTATTTTGTACATATTGTGTGAAAACAATGTGTGAAAATAATAATAAATTATCACAAAGAAAACCATCCAGTATATTTCATTTTGGTGTCCATATTTGACACCCCGGTGACTTCTGGTTGCTTTAGTTTTCTATACCTTTGTCAAAAAGTAGCTCTTTATGTAGGCTTCAAATACAGAATAAAAATGAGATTTATTATTTATTAGAAAGGAAGGAGTCTATATAACATGTACGTTTGTGTTTGAGGTAAAGTATGCAATTAAGAGTAGAAGAAAATAAATGAACATTCAATATCAAATGATCAGTAATTTAAAGTTAACTTATTTGATATAGATATAATTTAAAATAGTAGGATAAAGCTTCATTATTTTGCAGGAATTCACTTTTCATGTATTTATTTGGTGTTTCCAATAAGACTGTCACACTTTGCTAAAGTTTTAGCCAGTGGATAAAGCTAAATATCAAGTGGTAAGTTATGGGACTTAGAAGAAAGAGGGGAAATACTGCCCAGGAATTTTCTGTGCTTTGAACTAAGTTAAGTTGTTGAGAGAGCATAGAAGTTGAGCAATAATGGCAATGAATAATTTTTTAATCCTCCAAGTTTACTCTTACAGTTCCTATGGAAGAGGATGTCTTATTGTCAATAATGTATTTTAACAATGATGCTTCCCTTTTGCTCTTATCACTAGTAGGTTTATACTAAGTATTCAGCATTATAGGCAATTTGGAACTAATTAAGATCAGTCAATGAAAACCAAATAAACTACATTTTGGTGAAGATTTCACATTACAACAAACATATAAATACTGGAATTATCCTTTCCTAAAATTCCCATGCACGGAGATAAAAAGAATCCCTCTTGAATTTGAATATAGAGATATGCTTTTATGTTTGCCTTATTGTAGATCACATACATGACCCAGTTTTCTGGGTTGCAAAATTGTTCAATTAAAAAAAAACAACAGAATTGCATAAGCTCTTTATATATTTTGGATGTTAATCCATTATCAAATATATCATTTGAAAATATATTCTCCCATTCAGTAAATTGTCTTTTTGTTTTGTTGATGTTTTTTTTTTTTGTTTGTTTGTTTGGTTTTTTGTTGTTTTTGTTTTGTTTTGTTTTGTTTTGCTGTGCAAAAGCTTTTAATTTTGGTATAGTTCCAATAGTTTAATTTTGTTTTTCTACCTTTTTCCAAAGGAGACATATCTAGAAAAATATTTCAATCTCTGATGGCAACTCAACAACAACAAAAACAAATAATCCAATTAAAAATGGACAGAAGACATGAACATTTTTTTATTCAAAAGAGACATACAGATAGGCAGCAGACACATGAAAAGATGCTCAACATCTCTACTCATCAGGGAAGTGCTAATCAAAACCACAATGAGATATAACCTCACACCCATCACTAATCACACCCTCACACCCATGGCTAAAATAAAAAAAAAACAAGAAATAAGAGTTTAAACATAAATATTAAAAAGTTTTTAAGCTTTAATGTTAATATGGTGGCTTTGAAAGTCTAGTACAGATATTTGCATATTTCATTAAGAAAGGTCTTTTTTTCGGGGCACCTGTGTGGCTCAGTTGGTGGGGTGTCCAACTTCGGCTCAGGTCATGATCTCGCAGTTTGTGAGTTTGAGCCCTGCATTGAGCTCTGTGCTGACAGCTCAAAGCCTGGAGCCTGCTTCAGATTCTGTCTCTCTTTCTGCCCATCCCCCGCTCACACTCTGTCTCTGTCTCTCTCAAAAATAAATAAACATTAAAAAATTTTAAAAAAAGAAAGGTCTTTTTTTTTCTCTAGCAATATCATCTTCATGGACCTAGCATATAGCTTCAGGAGAGACTTACATGGAATATTAAAGGAACAAATGAATATTTCTTATCCAAGAGGGGCAGCCAATTCACCCTACAAATTAAAACATTTAACTAAAATAACCAAGAGAGTTTTAAGGATAATATCCTCAGTATTTCACCAACATATTTATCTAAAATGCTTGATTTGAAATACTTCATTGATAGCTCCATGTGTTCATACTCATATGTCTTTTATTTTTTATAAATGTCTTGATTGTTGAATGAATTACTTCTCAAAGCAATATAATAATTGGAAATAACTTTTTATCCAATATGTGGCATTTTGAAAAAGTGATTAACAATAACAAAGCAAATTGGAAGGAAAATGGCAGTGGAGTAGGAGTAAGACCCCAGGCTCACTTAGGGCCATGAATACATCTAGATAACTGTCAAATCACCCTAAATACTCCAGATATTTAAGTGAAGACTGACAGAGCAAACTCCACAACTAAAGTGAGACAAGAGGTCACATCAAAGAATGTAGGAAGTGTGGAGATGTGGTTTAGGGAGAAAGGTATCATGGGTTCAGTTGAGGGGAGAAGGCCATGGTTGCAGAGAAGGGCAAGAGAAAGAAGAGCACACAGGGGAATGCACAAGGAGAATGTTTCCCCATATCCATTGGCTAGGAAGGTAAGAAGGCTAAATTTTAGGAGTTCTTGCAAGCAGCAAGGCCTAAAGCCTAGAACTTTATAGATAGGGGGCTTGGGTCTGAAAGCCCAGAGGACACTGCACTGCTCTTGGAAAGAAGGCAGGCAAACAACCCAAGGTCATACATCCTAGAAACAGTGTTCTGAAGAGCACCTGAGGCACATAGTCAGGAGATTACTTGCTCCTCTTGGAGTGCATCCCTGAGAGGCAGCATTCATGGAGACAGTTCTCTGGCAACAAAGGTGCTAGCTGGTGCCATTTCCCTCCCCCTACCACTCAGCATAGACACAGATCCAGTATCAGGAAGCAGCACAATGCTGGCATTGGCTACCTAAATTGCTTACACTAAGCCCCATGACCCAGCACCCTGATGGGACTGCTCTTTTCAGTCAAGCTGGCCTCAGTGCCAGTACAATAGGTCCCTCATCCAGAAGAGCAGCAAAAACACTTACCCACAGCACATCCCACAACCAGAGAGTTTTTCAGTGCTTCAGTTCTGGTGGAGGTGGTGACAAGTTTGGTTTGACAAGCAGACCACTGCACACCTATTTAAAACTCACCACATTTAGGCCATGGATCAAACACTGCCCACACCAGGGAAGAAGAGCCTCTGAAGTTGACTGGCCTGAAGGACAGAGCAGCCAGAACACAACAGCAGAGTGAACACAGCATACACTGGAGGCACTCCCTGAAGCACCAGGACCTGGGAACTACAAGACCTCTTCTTCATAAAACCATTACCTTCACGAGCAAGGGATATAACTGGCTTTTCTAACACAGAGAAGAAGGCAGAGACTTAAACAAAATGTGTAGATGGAGGAATTTATCGCAAATTACAGAATAAGATAAGGTTACAGCCAGAGATCTAAGCAAAACAGATATAAGAAACATGTCTGATGGAGAATTTAAACCAATGATTGTAAGCATACTCACTGGGGTTAAGAAAACAATGTGAGACATCAATGAAACACTTATACAGAGATAAAAGAGTAAAAATGATTTAATCATAGATTAAGACTGCAATAAACAAGATTAGAAACACACTTGATGCAATGAACAGTGGGCTGGAAGAAGCATAGAAACAAATTAATGACCTAGAAGATAAAGTAATGGAAAGCAATGAAGCTTGAACATAATAAAGAGACAATTATGTAAAATGAGAATAGACTTAGGAAAATCAGTGCCTCCACCAAATGTAATAATTTTCTTATCATAGAAAAAGGGGAGAGGGCGCCTGGGTGGCGCAGTCAGTTAAGCGTCCGACTTCAGCCAGGTCACGATCTCGCGGTCCGTGGGTTCGAGCCCCGCGTCGGGCTCTGGGCTGATGGCTCAGAGCCTGGAGCCTGTTTCCGTTTCTGTGTCTCCCTCTCTCTCTGCCCCTCGCCCGTTCATGTTCTGTCTCTCTCTGTCCCAAAAATAAATAAACGTTGAAAAAAAAATTAAAAAAAAAAAAGAAAAAGGGGAGAAAATGTGGTAGAAAATTTATTTCAAGAAATAATAGCTGAAAATTTCCCTAGTCTGGGGATGGAAAAAGACATCCATATCCAGGAGTAAGAGAACTCCCATCAAAATCAACAAAAGCAGGCTTACCCCAAGATATATTGTAATTAAATTTGCAAAATATAAGAGTGAAGAAATCTTAAAAGGAACAAGTCAGAAGAAGAAATTAACTTACTAGGGGAAACCCATAAGTCTAGCAGGAGACTTTTCAACATAAACTTTGCAAGCCAGAAGGGTGTGTCATGATATATTCGAAGTACTGAATGGGGAAAATCTGCGGAAAATAATTCTCCATCAAGCAAGACTATCATTCAGAATAGAAGATGAGATAGAGAGTCCAGACAAACAAAAACTAAAGGAGTTTGTGATCACTAAACCAGCCCTGTGAGAAATATTACAGGGCACTCTGAGTGGAAAGTAGAAACCAAAAATGAGAACATAAAGGCAGGAATAACACAAAAGCAGTAAAAATTAATGTTTCTGTAAAAAAAATCAGTCAAGGAACTCAGGCACACGAAAGGATATAAAATATAATAATATATACCTAAAACGTTGGAAGGAGAGGAGAAAAGGAACATAAACACCATCAACTTAATATAGACCACTACCTGTAGAAGAGGTTATATAAAACCTAATGGTAACCATATATCAAAACCACTAGTAAAATTCCAAAAAATAAAAATAAAGAAATCCAAAATATCAGTAAGAATATCAGCAAAACATGAAAGAAAGAAAGACAAGAAAGGTCAGAGAAAATCTCCAGAAAAAAAAAATACCCACAAAACAAGTAATAACATGTCAATAAATACATGTCTGTCAACAATTACTTTGAATATACATGCATTAAAGGCCTCAAAGAAACAAACAAACAAACAAAATAGCGGGTCAGAATGGATAAAAAACCAAGACCCATGTACATGCTACTTACAAGAGATTCAATTTAGACCTAACAACACCAGTAGACTGAAAGTGATGGGATTAAGAAACATTTATCACTAATATGGATGTTAAAAGAGAGCAAGAGTAGAAACTAGATTTTAAAACAAAGATTGTAATAAGAGAAAGAGAAGGGCATTATATAGTAATGAATGAAACAATTCAACAAGAAAAAAATTGTAAATATTTATACACCCCAAGTGGGAGAACCCAAATATATAAAATAATTAATAACAAATATGAAAGAACTAATTATTAATAATGAATCATAGTAGGGGACTTTAACACCCCACTTAAATCGTTGGAGAGATTATCTAAACAGTAAGTCAACAAGAAAACAATGGCTCTGAATGACACACTGGAGCAGATAGATTTAACTGACAGATTCAGTACATTCCATCTTAAAACATCAGAATACACATTCCTATCAAGTGCACACAGGGCATTCTTCAGAAGAGATCAATATTAGACCACAAAACAAGCCTCAACAAATTCAAGAAGATTGAAGTCATACCATGCATGCATCTTTTCTGACCACAACACTATGAAACTGGCAGTCAACCACAAGAAAATCTGAAAGTACACAAATATGTGCAAGTTAAATAAAATGCTAAAAAGCAATGAATGGGTCAACCATGAAAAAAATAAGAAATTAAAAAAAAATACTTGAAAACGTAATGTTGCAAAAACTTTGAGATGCAGCAAAAGCAGTTCTAAGAGTGAAGTATATAGTAATAGAGGGCTATCTCAAGAAGCAAGAAAAATCTCAAACAATTTAAACTTAACTAAATATGCTAGGGAAAGAACAAACAAACCAAAAAAGCTTAATGCCAGCAGAAGGAAGGAAATAATAAAGATTACAGCAGAAGTAAATGATACAGAAACTAAAAGAACAATACAAGAAATCAATGAAACCAGGACCTGGTTCTTTGAAAAAAATCAATAACATTGATCAACCTCTAGCCAGACTTATCAAAAAGAGAAAGCACCCAAATAAATAAAATCACAAATGACACAGAGAAATAACAAACAGTACCACACAAATACAAATGATTATAAGAGAACACTATGAAAATCTATATGCCAAGAAATTGG
Source organism: Felis catus (assembly GCF_018350175.1). Taxonomy (NCBI): domain Eukaryota; kingdom Metazoa; phylum Chordata; class Mammalia; order Carnivora; family Felidae; genus Felis; species Felis catus. Next base: position 74,957,763 of record NC_058386.1, on the reverse strand, counting down.
ACAACCTACAATGTATGACTAAATGCTTAGAAACACATAAACTACCAAAACTGAAACAAGAAGAAGAAAAACAAAAACAAAAACCTGAGTAGACTGATCACCAGCAAAGAAATTGCACCAGTAATAATAATGAAACAAAAAACAAAAAACAAACAAACAAACAAACAAAAAAACAACAACAAATAAAAGTCCCGGACCAGATGGTTTCATAGGCGAATTCTACCAAACATTTAAAGACTTAATACCTACTCTTCTCAAACTATTCCAAAAAATAGAAAAGTAAGGAAAACATTCAAATCCATTCTATGAGGCTAGCATTAACCTGATAATGACACTACAAAAAAAGAGAACTACAGGCTGATATCCCTGGTGTAATTAGATGCAAAAATCTTCAACAAAATACTAGCAAACTAATACATTAAAAAAATCATTCACCATGAGTAACTGGGATTTATTCATAAGTTCCAAGTATCGTTCCATATTTTCAAATCAACCAATGTAATACATCACAGTCACAAAAGAAAGAATTAAGAGCCATGTAATTATTTGAATAGATGCAGAAAAATCATTTGAAAAGGATGACATCCATTCATGATAAAATATCTCAACAAAGTAGGTTTAGACAGAAGATACCTAATATAATAAAGGACATATATGAAAATCCCAGAGCTAATATCATCTTTAATGGGGAAAAACTGAAAGATTTTCCTCTGTGGTCACGGGAAAGACAGGGTGTCCTCTATCACCAATTTTATTCAATATAGTACCGGAAGTCCTAAACACAGCAAACAGACAACAAACAGAAATGAAAAGCATCCAAATTGGTAAAGAAGAAAAAAATTTTTTAACAATTGTTCATTTTTGAGAGACAGAGAGAAAGTGTGTGTGAGCGGGGGGAAGGACAAAGAGAAAGGGAGACACAGAATCTGAAGCAGGCTCCAGGCTCCAAACTGTCAGCACAGAGCCCCACGCAGGGCTTTAATCCACTTACTGTGAGATCATGACCTGAGCTGAAGTTGGATGTTCAACTCACTGAGCCACCCTGGTGCCCCAAGAAGAAAAAATTTCACTATTTGAAGATGATAATAATACTCTGCAGAAGACCTGTAACACTCCACGAAAAAAATAATTAGAACTGACACACAAAGTCAGTAAAGTCACAGATAACAAAATCAACATACAGAAATCTGTTGTGCTTCTACACAACAATAATCAAGCAGCAGAGAGAGAAATTAAGGAATCAGTCCCATTTACAACTGGACAAAAAAAACAATAAGATACATAGGAATGAAGCTAACCCAAGAGGTGAAAAATCTATACTCTGAAAACTATAAATACTGATGAAAGAAATTGAAGAGGACAGAAAGAAATGGAAAGACATTCCATGTTCATGGATTAGAAGAACAGATATTGTTAACATGTCTTTACTACCCAAAGCAATCTGCAGATTTCACTCAATCCCTATGAAAGTACCAACATAATTTTTTACAGAGCTTGAAAAAAATAATCCCAAAATTTGTATGAAAACACAAAACACCCTAAATAGCCAAAGCAATCTTGATAGAGGAAAACTAGGGGCGCCTGGGTGGCTCAGTCGGTTGAGCATCCGACTGCAGCTCGGGTCATGATCTCACAGTCTGTGAGTTCGAGCCCAGCGTCGGGCTCTGTGCTGACAGCTCAGAGCCCGGGGCCTGTTTCAGATTCTGTGTCTCCCTCTCTCTATGACCCTCCCCCATTCATGCTCTGTCTCTCTTTGTCTCAAAAATAAATAAACGTTTAAAAAATTAAAAAAAAAGAAAAGCTAAGCTGGAGATATCTCAGTTATGAAATTCAAATAATATTAGAAACATTTAGTGATCAAAACCAGTATGATACTTGCAGAAAAATAGACACATAAATCAATGGAACAGAAAACCCATAAAAGAGCACACAGTTATATGGTAAATTAATGTTTGACAAAGTAGGAAAGAATATCCAATGGGAAAAGAAACTCTCTTCAAGAAATGGGTGTGAAAATTGCAGCAACATGCAAAAGAGTGAAACTGGACCACTTTCTTACACCATACACAAAAATAAATTCAATATGTATTAAAGATCTTAATGTGAGACATAAGAACATAAAAACCATAGAGGAGAACACACGTACTAACCTCTTTGACATTGGCCATAGCAACTTCTTTCTATATATGTCTCCTGAGGCAAGGGAAACCGAAGCAAAAATAAGCTATTGGGACTTAATCAAAATAAAACAAATGAAACACCAAAACTAAAAGGCAACCTACTGAATGGGAGAACATATTTGCAACTGAAATATCTGATAAAGGCTTAGTATCCCAAAATATCTGAAGAACGTATAAAACTCAACACCCAAAAAATGAATAATTCAATTAATAAATGGTCAGAAGACATGCATAGACATTTTTTCAATGAAGACATATGGATGGCTAACATACATGAAAAGATGTTCCACATCATTGATTATCAGGGAAATTCAAATCAGAAGTGCAATGAGATAATACCTCACACCTGTCAGAATGGTAAAATCAACACAGAAAACCACAGATGTTGGTGAGAATGTGGAGAAAGGGAAACCCTCTTGTACTGTTGGTGGAAATGCAAACTGGTTTAGCCACTCTGGAAAACAATATGGAGTTTTCTCAAAAAGGTAATAATAAACCTACACTCCTGCAATTGCACTTCCTGATGTTTCCCAAAATAATACAAAAATACTAATTCAAAGGGGTACATGCACCATGATATTTATGGCAGCATTATATACTTTCATACATTGTTGAGAATGCACAATGGTACAGACGCTTTAGAAGAAATTTCATGTTTTTATTTTTCTTTTCTTTCTTTTTTATAACTAAAAGTATTCTTACCATATGACCCAGAAATTCCACCTCTTAGTACCTTCTTAACGGAGATAAAATTATGTTGATAGAAAAACCTGCACATAAAAGTTTATAGTAGAAAGAAAAAAAAAGAAAAAAAAGAAAAGAACCAAACTTGTGAACAACCAAGATAGTCTTTGGTACATAAATAAACTATTCAGACAATGGTATATCCAGACAATACAATATTTTTCAGTGCTGAAAAGAAATAAGTTCTCAAGGCATGAGAAGACATGGAGAAAACTTAAATGCATATCACTAAATGAAAGAAGCCAATTTGAAAAGGCTACACACTGTATTATTACTACTATGCAACATTCTTGAAAATTCAAACCATGGAGATAGTGAAAATATCTGTGTTTGACAAGAGTTGGAGTGGGAAGAATTGGATAGCTTAAACATGCATTTTTTTAGGGAAGTTAAACTGCAAACAATACTGATGGATATATATCATTATACATTCTTCCAAACCCGTAAAATGTATAAAACCGAGAGTGAACTGTAATGTAAGCTATAGACTTTGGGTGATTATGGTGGGTCAATTTCATCAGTTGCAACAAATGTACCACTTTGGTTGGGGGTGTTGATAATGGAGGGGTGTGCAAGTGCAGGGGCACAGGGTAAATGGGATATTTCTTTACCTTTCTTCAATGTTTCTGTGAATCTAAAACTCCTCCTGGAAAAGGCCTTTTTTTTAAAAATACAGTAATTTGTCAATAGTGTCCAGACACAAATTAACAAGAAATTATGGTCACTTTTAGTAATTATGTATTAGTAATAATACTGGTAATTTTGAAAGTAAGATAAATCCAATAAATAATATTGTCACAAAAATTAAGATTTTAAATACAATAGTAATATGTATATAAAAATCAATGAAAGGAAATAAGATAATTTATTTTAAACCAGAAAGAATTACTCAAATAATTGTAACATCAACTATATTAAAATCAGATTTCAAAATATTTTTAAACATTAACTTTGAAATGCTGAGTAATAAACATATTATCCCCAAGTCTTTATCTTGTCTTTCTTGAATTAAATATACCCCAAGTTACTCAATTAAAAAAAACGTTTATCAGAAATGTTTTATAGATGTATTTCTCTAAATGAACCAATAATATAAAATTAAAATATTACTGGTTTGAAATCCATGATAAAAGAACAGATCTAGGTGACAATTATCAATATTTGCTAAACTCACTAGGTGAAAAGCTGATGGGGAACTTTACAGTAAGTGAATGAAGCTAATGACACCTTAAAATCACAGATCAATTTTAACACTACCAAAATAGAGACCTTGAGAAATTAGGTGTTTTTCAATGGAAATACACAACTCCACTCATGAAGTACTCATGTTATAAACCTTAACTTGTATCTGATCTATTCTCTAGATTTAACTAATATCTTAAAAAAAATAAGCTCTGAGAAACCTGTTAAATTACAATAAAAATATCCAGAAAGAAGGAAAATATTATGGCAAGTGACTAGACTTTTCAACGTATAGATTTCAAAGGAAAAAAATACACGAGATGAGAAAGCGACAGATTAAAGAAGACACAAAGTTACATCAATTAACTATAATTCATAGCCTTTATTTAGATTATAATTTGAATAAATTCTGCATATTAAGAAAAAAACTAAGAAAATTGAATATTGAATAGTTGATAGTAAAGATTATTGTTACTTTTGAGTGAGATAATAATATGATATGCTTTAAAAATGACTCACCTTTTTGAGTTATGTACTGAAATGTTTACAAATGAAATGATGCAATATCTGCCATCTTCTTCAAAATGCTTTGTTGTATGAGGAATAGGGAAATCAGTGAATATATTTATGAGACAAGTTTGTCCATTAAGTGATAACTGTTGAAGACTGATATAGATACATGGAAGTCCCTTTCACTATTCTTTCTATGTTGCAATATGTTTGAAATTTTTCATAATGAGTGGTTAAAGAACAAAAGATGACTTTTTCATGGTATCCAATCCTTCATAATTTATTTTGAAATTATTTTTTTGAAGAATGAGAGTTAATTTTTTATTATTATTTTAAGAGAGACAGAGTAGGAGTGGGGGAGGGGGGCAGAGGGATAGAGAGAGAGTATCTCAAGCAGATTCCACTCTCAGGATGGAGCCAGACATGGGACTCCATCCCACAACCCTGGAACAATGACGTGAGGTGAAATCAAGAGTCAGATGCTCAACTGAGCCACCTGGCTGCCCAAAGTGTTTTATATTTTAAAGGACTTTAGTTGACAAAATTAAAAATGAGCTGCATAATTTTTATCCCTCAATTTGTGAGTGTACACCTTTGGGTCTACAAAATTCAAGTTTTGGAATCACTAGTGTGGCTATATTCTACTATAACCTATTGCAACAAGAAGCCATAAAAAAATCTGGATGGATTTGTATACATATTAACACATAAATTACATGTGCATTCATTAATAATTTTAATAATTAATTTTAAAGTGATTTTAAGCAATAGCAATTTTGCAAAATAGTACCAAGGCACCATGTACCCCTTACCCAGCTTCCCATAAATAACCATAATAAAATTATGGAAAAGAGAACATTAACATTGGTAACATATTAAAAAATAAATTATGGATCTTAGTCAAACTTTCTCAGCTTCTACGTTAATGTTATTTTGTTTAAACAAAATTTTAATTTTCAAAAATAAAATAAAATAAAATAAAATTTTCATTTTCTTTCTTGCATTACCATACTGATAATGCATGATATGTTTAGTGTTTGTTTTGTTTTTCCTTTTGTAGACTGAAAACTAAAAGATACTGAAAGTGAATCTGAAAATAAATTTTTTCACATGTTTACTATTTATTCCAATCTCACGTACATAAAGTGCAAGAGCAATTTTTAATATATTTTTATTTTAATTATTTTTATTGTGGTCAAATATATATAAATTACCATTTAACTATCAGTAACTATACAGTTTAGTTCATTATGTACATTTATAGTGCTGTGAAACTATCATCACCATCCAACCCCAGAATATGTTTATCATCCCAAACTAAATTTCTATACTGATTAAATAATAATTCCCCATTATCACCTTCCCCAGGTCCTAGTAACTACTATTCTAATTTCTGTCTGTAATGAATCTGACTATTCTAGGTGCCTCACAGAAATGGAATCACACAGTATTTTTGCTGTTGTTGTTATTGATTTATTCCATTTAGCATGACTTTAATAATTTAATTTTTTAATGGGAAATTTATTGTCAAATTGGTTTCCATACAACACCCAGTGCTCATCCCAACAGGTCCCCTCCTCAATGCCCATCACCCACTTTCCCCTCGTTTCCACCCCCAAACAACCCTCAGTTTATTCTCAGTTTTTAAGCATCTGTTATGGTTTATCTCCCTACCTCTCTAACTTTTTTTCCCCTTCCCCTCCCCCATGGTCTTCTGTTAAGTTTCTCAGGATCCACATAAGAGTGAAAACATATGGTATCTTTCTTTGTATGACTTATTTCACTTAGGATAACACTCTCCAGTTCCATCCATGTTGCTACAAAGGGCCATATTTTGTTCTTTCTCATTGCCATGTAGTACTCCATTGTGTATATAAGCCACAATTTCTTTATCCATTCATCAGTTTTGGACATTTAGGCTCTTTCCATACTTTGGCTATTGTTGAAAGTGCTGCTATAAACATTGGGGTACAAGTGCCCCTATGCATCAGCACTCCTGTATCCCTTGGGTAAATTCCTAGCAGTGCTATTGCTGGGTCATAAGGTAGATCTATTTTTAATTTTTTTTTTTTAATTTTTTTTCAACGTTTGTTTTTGGGACAGAGAGAGACAGAGCATGAACGGGGGAGGGACAGAGAGAGAGGGAGACACAGAATCGGAAACAGGCTCCAGGCTCTGAGCCATCAGCCCAGAGCCCGACGTGGGGCTCGAACTCACGGACCGCGAGATCGTGACCTGGCTGAAGTCAGACACTTAACCGACTGCGCCACCCAGGCGCCCATATTTTTAATTTTTTGACGAACATCCACACTGTTTTTCAGAGTGGCTACAACAGTTTGCCTTCCCACCAACAGTGCAAGAGGGTTACCGTTTCTCCACATCCTCTCCAGCATCTAGTCTCCTGATTTATTCATTTTGGCCACTCTGACTGGCGTGAGGTGATATCTGAGTGTGGTTTTGATTTGTATTTCCCGGTTGAGGAGCGACGTTGAGCATCTTTTCATGTGCCTGTTGGCCATGTCGATGTCTTCTTTAGAGAAGTGTCTATTCATGTTTTCTGCCCATTTCTTCACTGGATTATTTGTCTTTCAGGTGTGGAGTTTGGTGAGCTTTTATAGATTTTGGATACTAGCCCGTTGTCTGATATGTCATTTGCAAATATCTTTCCCATTCCGTCAGTTGCCTTTTAGTTTTGCTCATTGTTTCCTTTGCAGTGCAGAAGCTTTTTATCTTCGTGAGGTCCCAATAGTTCATTTTTGCTTTTAATTCCCTTGCCTTTGGAGATGTGTCAAGTAAGAAATTGCTGCCGCTGGGTAAGAGAGATTTTTTCCCTGCTTTCTCCTCTATGGTTTTGATGGTTTCCTGTCGCACATTCAGGTCCTTCATCCACTTTGAGTTTATTTTTGTGAATGGTGTAAGAAAGTGGTGTAGTTTCATTCTTCTGCATGTTGCTGTCCACTTCTCCCAGCACCATTTGTTAAAAAGACTGTCTTTTTTTCCATTGGATATTCTTTCCTGCTTTGTCAAAGATTAGTTGGCCATACTTTTGTGGGTCCAATTCTAGAGTCTCTATTCTATTCCATTGGTCTATGTGTCTGTTTTTGTGTCAATACCATGCTGTCTTGATGATTACAGCTTTGTAGTACAGGTTAAAGTCTGGGATTGTGATGCCTCCCGCTTTGGTCTTCTTCTTCAATATTACTTTGGCTATTCGGGGTCTTTTCTGGTTCCATATAAATGTTAAGATTGCTTGTTCTGGCTTCGAGAAGAATGCTGGTGCAATTTTGATTGGGATTGCATTGAATGTGTAAATTGCTATGAGGAGTATTGACATTTTAACAATAGTTATTCTTCCAGTCCATGAGCATGGATGCATTCCTCATTTCTAATTATTTTTTAACTCTTTGATCTCTATGGTAAGAGTTTCACTGATGTGTGTTCTATTCTTTTCTTAATCCTGGTGAGTATTCTTATGATTGTTGCTTTAAATTCTCCATCAAGCATATTACTTATATTTGTTTCACTTTGATTTCTGGCTGTGGCCTTATCTTATCCTTTCATTTAGGATAAATTGCTTATTTTTGAATTTTGTCTAAGTCTCTAACTTCTCTGTGTTAGAGAAGCCAATTATGGGGGCATCTGCGTGGCTCAGTCTTTTAAGCGTCTGACTCTCGACTTTGGCTCATGTCATGATCTCATGGTTTGTGGGTTTGAGCCCTGCATCAGTCTCTGCCCTGCTCGGGATTCTCTCTCTCCCTCTTTCTCTGCCCCTACCCTTCTCTCTCTCTTTCCCTAAAATTAAATAATAAATAAACTTTTTTAAAAGAGGAAAAATCCAATTATATTTCCTGCTCCTGAAAGCAATGGCTTTATGAAGAAGTGGTCATGTATTGCCCAGGTCCTGGCACTTCAAGGAGTGTCTCTGGTTTGTGCTGTATGTGCTCTGCTCTTGTGTTTTGGCTCCTTTATCCTTCAGCCAGTCATATGTAGGGGCTCTACTTGCCTCTTGGGCACTGTTTGTTCCTTGACCAGAATGCAGGTGTGCCCTGGTCTACTTGTGAAATGAGACCCGATACTATGTCCACTAGATATGAGGCCCTGCAAAAATCTCTGGTTGGGAGACATTGTGTGGGTGGCTGTTTGTTCTGCCATTTGGGGGGAGGGGCCTGCCACACAGGGACTGAGGCAAGCTTAACTGAGGACAGTTGCACTGGAGTGCAAGGCAGTGGGGCTTAGTGTAAGCAAGTTAGCCAGTGTGGACCCTGCACTGCTTCCCACAGTTTGCTCTGTTTTTATGCTGAAGGACAGAGGAGGGGAATGGTGCCAGCCAATTCTTTTGTCCCTCTCCATGAACTCTACCACTCAAGCACTTGCTCCAAGAAGAGTGAATAATCTCTCCACTGAGTGCCTCAGATGTTCTTCAGATCATTATTTCCATGCCATCTTGTCCTGGATTGTTTGCCTTCTATCTCCAGGAGCAGATCAGTGCCTTCAGGCCTCTATCCAAGCCAAGCCTGCTAATTTTTTTTTAATCGAGTTACTTAACATACTGTGAGTACTGGCTTCACAGTAGCGAAGTGAGCAGAATTTAGTATACATTACTTATATATAACACTCAGTGCTCATCCCAACAAGTGCCCTCCTCAATGCCCCTAATCCATTTAGTCAACCCTCTATCCACCTCCCCTCCAGCAATCCTCAGTTTGTCCTCTGTATTTAAGAGTCTTGTGATTTATGTCACTCTCTGTTTTTATCTTTTATTTACTTCCCTTCCCTTATGTTCATCTGTTTTGTTTCTTAAATTCCACATATGAGTGAAATCATATGATATTTTTCTTTCTTGGACTTCTTTATTTCACTTAGCATAATACCCTCTAGTTCAACCCACGTTGTTGCAAACGGCAAGATTTCATTCTTTTTGATTGCTGAGTAATATTCCGTTACACACACACACACACACACACACACACACACCACCTCACCTCTTCTGTATCTATTCATCAGTTGACGGGCATTTGGGCTCTTTCCATATTTCCATAATTTGGCTGTTTTTCGTAGTGCTGCTATAAACACTGGGGTTCATGTGCCCCTTCAAGTCAGTAGTTTTGTATCCTTTGGATAAATGCCTACTAGTGCAATTGCTGTCTTGTAGGGTAGTTCTATTTTTAAAATTTGAAGAACCTCCATACTGTTTCCCAGAGTGGCTGAACTAGCTTGCATTCCCAGCAACAGTGCAAGAGGGTTACCCTTTCTCTGAATACTTGCCAACATCTGTTGTTTCCTGAATTGTTAATTTTAGCCATTCTGACAGGTGTGAGGTGGTATCTCATCATGGTTTTGATTTGTATTTCCCTGATGATGAGTGATGTTGAACAGTTTTTCACGTGTCTGATAGCCATCTGGATTTCTACCTTGGAAAAGCATCTATTAGTGTCTTCTCATTTCTTCAACCTCTTTGATCTCTCTGCCCATTTCTTCAATTTCTTGGACCTCAGCCACAGCAACCTCATATTAGACGTGTCTCTGGAGGCAAGGGAAATCAAAGCAAAAATGAGGAGTTTGGACCTCATCAAGATAAAAAGCTTCTGCACAGCAAAAGAAACAATAAGCAAAACTAAAAGGCAACTGGGTGTCTGGGTGGCTCAGTCGTTTAAGCGTCTGACTTTGGCTCAGGTCATGATCTCATGGTTCCTGGGTTTGAGCCTTATGTTGGTCTCTGTGCTGACAGTTGAGAGCCTGGAGCCTGCATCAGATTCTGTGTCTCCCTCTCTATCTCTGCCCTCTCACACTTGCTCTCACTCTCTCTCTCTCTCAAAAGTAAGAAACATTTGAAAAATAAAAAAAAAAAAAACTAAAACTAAAAGGCAACTGATGAAATGGGAGAAGATATTTACAAACGACAGATAAAGGGTTAGTATCTAAAATCTGTAAAGAACTTATCAAACTCAACACCCAAAAAGCCTGCTGACATTTAAAGCTCCAGGCTTTAAGCCACACTGGTTGCAAGAACTCAAAATCTGGTCTCATTTTTTTTCCCCAAGCCAATGGCTTTGGGATAATGTTCTCCTTGTGCAACCCTTTGTGTGTTCTACTCTCTTTTCCTTTTCTTTGTGACCACGGGTTTTTTTTTCCCTCTGCAGCATCAAAGATCCATTTCTCCCCTCAACTACAGCTCCATATGTCCTACCTTCTTTAAGGTGGCCTCTTCTTTCCCTTTAGCTTTTGAGATTTCTCTGTCAGTCTTCAGGGTGATTTCTGAGGTATTTAGAATGTTTTGATCATTATCTAGTTGTGTTCATGAGAAAAGATGGACTAGAATCCTTCTATTCCACCACCATCTTCCTAGGGTCCCCAAAATTTCCTTTTTATCCATTCATCTATTGATGGACACTTAGGTGGCTTCTAATAACTTGGCTATTGTAAATAATCCTGCAATAAACATAGGGTGCACATATCTTTTTGAATTAGTGTTTTTTGTATTCTTTGATTTGTATTGGAATTAGTGAATCATATGCTAATTTGATTTTTAATTTTTGGAGTAATATCCATGTTGTTTTCCACAGTGTTTGCATCCCACTAACAGTACATGAAAGTTCCTACTTTTCCACATCTTGCCAATACTTGTTTCTTGTGATTTTGATTTTAATCATCCTGGTAAGTGTGAGGTAACTTCTTTTTATGATTTTGATTTGCATTTCTCTGATGTTCAGTGATATTGAGCATCTTTTCATGTATTTGTTGACCATCTGTACATCTTCTCTGTGAAAAAAATGTTCATGTCTTCTGATATTTTAAATGATTTGTGGTTTTTGGTGTTGAGTTTTCACACACTTTATATAGTTTAGATTTTAACTCTTCATCAGAATGTGTCACTTGCAAGTATATTCTCCCATTTAGTAGGTTGTATTTTAGTTTTGTTATTTGTTTCCTTTGTTCTGCAGAAGCTTTTATTTTTATGTAGCCCCAAAAGTTTATTTTTGCTTTTGTTTCCCTTGGCTCAGGAGACAGATCAAGGAAAATTATGTTATGTAATGTCCGAGATATTACTGCCTATGCTCTCTTCTAGGATTTTTATGGTTTAGGTTTCACATTTATATATTTAATCCATTCTGGTATATGGTGTAAGAAAATATTTCAGTTTCAGGGCATCTGGGTGGCTCAGTTGGTTAGGCCTCTAACTTTGGCTCAGGTCATAATTTCATGGTTCATGGGTTTGAGCCCCATGTCGGCTCTGTGCTGACAGCCCAAAGCCTGGAGCCTGCTTCAGATTCTACATCTCCCTCTCTCTCTGCCCTTCCCCATTCATGCTCATAGGAGAAGAGCCAAGATGGCAGAACAGCATGGAAGTTTTTTGTGTGTCTCACATCCATGAAATACAGCCAGACCAACACTAAACCATCCTATACACCTAGAAAACTGACTAGAGGATTAACACAACAATGTTCACAACCTGAACCATAGAATTCAGCAGGTATACAGCACAGAGAAGTGAACTTGGGGAGCTATAGGTGCAGGAAGGGAAGTGCTTTTGCGAGCTGAGAGAGGACAGAGACGGGGGCGGGGGGGAAGAATACTGGAAAAGCACCCCTCCCCAAAAGCAGCTGAAGAGAAAGTGCAAAATTGGAAACAGCTGCAGGGTCTAAACTAAAAAGGGAGAAAGGAGAAAGGAGAGGGTTTAAATTCCAAGAAGACTGTAAACAAGGGGAGCACGGTATGCAACTCCACAGCTCCATACCTGGCAGTGCTCTGGTGGGAAGGGCAAATCCCTAGGAACACAGTGAGGTCCGGGAGGATCTTGGGCCACACAGGGAAAAGCAGTTCCACTGCTGGAAGGACTTTTGGTAGAGACTGTTAAAGCCACCTGGTCCCAGCAGACCCCAAAGGGTGCCACATTTGCTGGTGCTGGGGCAAGGTCATTAAGGGTGAAGCCTGGTGCCAGATGTGTGTTGTGATTTTCCGTAATCTCTGAAACGCTACTGCTACACTATCTCCTGAACTTTTTCTGGGGCAGGCTGGCACCTGGCCGTAGTCTCAGGGCACCAGTAGCAGCAGGGTCCAGAAAGCATTCCTGGGTGTAGCCGGCATTTGTCCATTGCTCAGTGAGACCCTCCTGCAGAAGGGCAGAACAGGTCTAAGGGGCTGGGGAAAGCAGCCGCATGTGAGACGAAACTCAGGAGAGAGGTACTGACCTACCTGGGGCCTGGTCACAGAGAGTGAAAAAAGCAAGGAGTGGACGACAGCTGAAGACAGAAGACGGGTGCGTGATTACTGATCTGGGAGAACAAACTGGGTAGCTGGGTGGCGCCATTTTCACCACTCCCGCGCATGCGCATATGCACCTACCAGCACCACAACACTCCACCTCGGTAAGCTAGCAGCTCCATCTAGTGGAAAGCGGAGCTGTTACGCTGAGCCCTGCTCAACTGGGCCAACCTCGCTCTTCAAGGACACAAGTCTCACGGCCAGCTTAGTTTATGGACTATAAAGCGTTACATAGACTGACCTCTAGGGGAAAACAAAGTAATTGAAGTTCTACTTCAATCTGTTAGGAGGTCCATCTTTCAATTTTGTTTCTTTTATTTTCTTCTCTTTAACATTTTTCTTGAATACAGAAAGAGAAAAAATTAATTTTTTAAATATTTTTAATGTTTATTTTTGACAGAAACAGAGACAGAATGCGAGTGGGTTAGGGGCAGAGAGAGAGGGAGACACAGAAGTAGAAGCAGGCTCCAGGCTCTGAGTTGTCAGTACAGAGCCTGATGCGGGGCTCGAACTCACAAGCTATGAGATCGTGACCTGAGCCGAAGTTGGACGCTCAACCGACTGAGCCACCCAGGCGCCCCGAAAAAATTGATTTTTATTAAAAATATTTTTCTTTAATTTTTATTACTATATTTCTTACTTTTGTGTATTTTTTCAAATTCTATTTTACTTCCATCATTTTATTTTAGTCTACTGCAGTGTATTCACCTTGTCAAAGTTTCAAACAATAGCTTTTTTTTCTTTTTTCCCCTTTTCATTTCTTTTCTTTTTCTTGAATGCAGAAAAAGAGAAACTTCATTTTTACGTCCAATTTCTATTAAAATATTTTTTATTTTTTACTATACTTTTTGCTTTTATGTAATTTTTTGAAATTCTACTTTACTTCCATATTTTTATTTTAGTCTACTACAGTGTATTCACTTTTCCAAATTTTCAAACAATTTCCTTCTTCCCTTTTTTCTTTTTCCTTTTCTGTATTTTTTCACTTTTTCATTTCTTTTTCTTGAATATAGAAAAAGAAAAAAGACTATTTTTAATTTTTAATGAAAATACTTTAATTTTTTCTACTATATTCTTTACTTCTGTGTATATTTTTTCAAATTATATTTTACCTCCATGATCTCATTTTAGTCAACTTCTGTGTATTCATTTTTTCAAATTCTCACAAGATTTCATTTTTTTCTCCCCCCCTTTTTTCCCCTCTAATCTGTAAAAACATTTTCAACACCCAGACAAAAACACACCTAAGATCGAGAATCATTTATTCAATTTTTGTGTGTGGGTGTCTGTTTAATTTTTTAATTTTAATATATTTTTTACTTTTAATATTTTTTAATTTTAATTTTTCTACCTCATTAATTCCTTTTCTCTCTTAAAATGACTCCAAAAGAAAGAGCACGAAGAAATGACAGCCAGGGATTTAACCAACACAGACACAAGCAAGATGTCTGAACGAGAATTTAGAATCATGATAATAAGAATACTGGCTGGAGTCAAAAATAGATTAGAATCCCTTTCTGAAGATATAAAAGAAGTAAAAAATAGGCCGAATTAAATAAAAAATTCTATAACTAAGCTGCAATCATGGATGATGCAGCGGCTGCAAGGATGGATGAGGCAGAACAGAGAATCAGCGATATAGAGGACAAACTTATAGAGAGTAATGAAGCAGAAAAAAGAGGTAGATTAAGGCAAAAGAGCATGATTTAAGAATTAGAGAAATCTGTGACTTATTTAAAATGAACAATATCAGAATCATAGGGGTCCCAGAAGAGGAAGAGAGAGAAAAAGGGATAGAAGGGTTATGTGAGCAAGTCGCAGGGGAAAACTTTCCTAACCTGGAGAAAGACACAGACATCAAAATCCTGGAAGCACAGAGGACCCGCATGAGATTCAACAAAAACCGACCATCAACAAGGCATATCATACTCAATTTCACAAAATACTCAGGCAAGGAGAGAATCATGAAAGCAGCAAGGGAAAAAAAGTCGCTAACCCACAAGGAAAGACAGATCAGGTTTGCAGCAGACCAATCCACAGAAACTTGGCAGTCCAGAAAGGAGTGGCAGGATATATTCAGTGTGCTAAATCAGAAAAATATGTAGCCAAGAATTATTTATCCAGAAAGGCTGTCATTCAAAATAGGAGAGATAAAAAGTTTCCCAGACAAACAAAAATTAAAGGAGTTTGTGACTACTAAACCAGCCTTCAAGAAATCTTAAGGGGGACTCTCTGAGGGGAGGAAAGATGAATATATATATATATTCAATGCTCCAATCAAAAGACAAAAGGTAACAGAATGGATAAGAAAACAAGATCCATCTATATGCTGTTTACAAGAGACCCATTTTGGACCTAAAGTCACCTTCAGACTGAAAATAAGGGGATGGAGAACCATCTATCATGCTAATGGTCAACAAAGAAAGCCGGAGTAGGGATACTAATATCAGACAATCTAGACATTAAAATAAAGACTGTATCAAGAGATGCAGAAGGGCATTATATCATAATCAAGTGGTCTATCCACCAAGAAGACCTAACAATTGTAAACATTTATGTGCCAAATGTCACAGCATCCAAATGTATAAATCAATTAAATACAAAAATAAAGGTATTCATCGATAGTAATAACATAACAGTAGGAGACTTCAACACCCCACTCAGAGCAATGGACAGATCAGCTAATCAAAAAATCAACAAGGAAACAATGGTTTTGAATGAAACACTGGACCAGATGGACTTAACAGATGCATTCAGAACATTTCATCCTAAAGCAGCAGAATATACATTCTCCAGTGCACATGGAACGTTCTCAAGAATAGAATACATACTGGGACACAAATCAGGCCTCAGAAAGTACAAAAAGATGGAGATCATACCGTGCATATTTTCAGACCACAACGCTATGAAACTCGAAATCAACCACAAGAAAAATTTGGAAAGGAAACAAATACTTGGAGACTGAAGAACATCCTACTAAAGAATGAATGGGCTAACCAAGCAGTTAAGGAGGAAATTAAAAATATATGGAAGTCAATGAAAATTATAACACCACAACCCAAAACTTCTTGGATGCAAGAAAGATGGTCATAAGAGGAAAGTATATCGCAATCCAGGCCTTCCTAAAGAAGGAAGAAAGATCTCAGATACAGAATCTAGCCTTACGCCTTAAGGAGCTGGAAAAAGAACAGCAAATAAAACCCAAAACCAGCAGAAGACAGGAAATAATAAAGATTAGAGCAGAAATTAATACTATCGAAACAAAAACAAAAAAAAAAAAACAGTAGAAAAGATCAATGAAACCAGAAGCTGGTTCTTTGAAAGAATTAACAAAATTGATAAACCACTTTCCAGTTTGATCAAGAAGAAAAATGAAAGGACCCAAATAAATAAAATCAAGAATGAAAGAGGAGAGATCACAACCAAACAGCATAAGTAAAAACAATAATAAGAGAATATTATGAGCAATTTTATGCCAATAATATGGGAAATCTGGAAGAAATGGACAAATTCCTAGAAACACATACACTACCAAAACTGAAACAGGAAGAAATAGAAAATTTGAACAGACTCATAACCAGTAAGGAAATCGAATTAGTAATCAAAATTCTGCCAAAAATGAAGAGTCCAGAGCCAGATGGCTCTCCAGGGGAATTCTACCAAAATTTAAGGAAGAGTTAACACCTATTCTCTGGAAGCTGTTCCAAAAAATTGAAATGGAAGGAAAACTTCCAAACACTTTCTATGAAGTCAGCATTACCTTGATTCCAAAACCAGACAGAGACCCCACTAAAAAGGAGAACTAGAGACCAATTTCCCTGATTAACATGGATGCAAAAAACCTCAAGATATTAGCCAACCAGATCCAACAATACATTAAAAAAAATTATTCACCACGACCAAGTGGGATTTATACCTGGGATGCAGGGCTGATTCAATATCCACAAAACAATTAACGTGATTCATCACATCAATAAAAGAAAGGACAAGAACTATATGATACTTTCAATAGATGCAGAGAAAGCATTTGACAAATACAGCATCCTTTCTTGATAAAAACCCTCAAGAAAGTAGGGATAGAAGAAGCACACCTTGAGATCATAAAAACCATATATGAACAACCCAACGCTAATATCAACCTCAATGGGGAAAAACTGAGAGCTTTCCCCCTAAGGGCAGAAGAAGACAGGGATGTCCACTCTCACCACTGTTATTCAACACAGTATTGGAAATCTTAGCCTCTGCAATCAGACAACACAGAGAAATAAAAAGTATTCAAATCAGCCAGGAGGAGGTCAAACTTTCACTCTTTGCAGATGACACGATATTCCATATGGAAAACCCAAAAGATTCCACCAAAAAACTGCTAGAACTGATTTATGAACTCAGCAAAGTTTCAGGATATAAAATCAATGCACAGAAATCAGTTACATTCCTATACACCAACAATGAAGCGACAGAAAGAGAAATCAAGGAATCGATCCCATTTACAGTTGCACAAAAAAAACATAAAATACCTAGGAATAAATGTAACCAAAGAGGTGAAAAATCTATATGCTGAAACTATAGAAAACTTATGACAGAAATTGAAGAAGACACCAAGAATGGAAAAATATTCCATGCTCCTGAATAGAAGAACAAATATTGTTAAAATGTCTATGCTACCCAAAGAAATCTGCATATTCAATGCAATCCCTATCAAAATAACACCAGCATTCTTCACAGAGGTAGAACAAATAATCCTAAAATTTGTATGGAACCAGAAAAGATGCAGAATAGCCAAAGTGATCTTGAAAAAGAAAACCAAAGCAGGAGACAATCCCAGACTTCCAGCTATATACTACAAAGCTGTAATCATCAAGACAATATGGTACTGGCACAAGAAAAGACACTGCTAAGTGAAATAAGCCATACAGAGAAAGACAGATACCATGTGTTTTCACTCTTATGAGGATCCTGAGAAACTTAACAGGAACCCATGGAGGAGAGGAAGGAAAAAAAAGAGAGAGGTTAGAATGGGAGAGAGCCAAAGCATAAGAGACTCTTAAAAACGGAGAACAAACTGAGGGCTGATGGGGGGTGGGAGGGTGGGAAGGGTGGGTGATTGGTATTGAAGAGGGAATCTTTTGGGATGAGCACTGGGTGTTGTATGGAAACCAATTTGACAATACATTTCATATTAAAAAAACAGATCACTGGAACAGAAAAGAGAACTCAGAAATGGTCCCACAAACGTATGG
This sequence comes from Felis catus, assembly GCF_018350175.1. Lineage (NCBI taxonomy): Eukaryota > Metazoa > Chordata > Mammalia > Carnivora > Felidae > Felis > Felis catus. Next base: position 74,939,645 of record NC_058386.1, on the reverse strand, counting down.
CCAACTAATCTTTGACAAAGCAGGAAAGAATTTTCAATGGAATAAAGACAGTCTCTTCAGCAAGCGGTGCTGGGAAAACTGGACAGCGACATGCAGAAGAATGAGCCTGGACCACTTTCTTACACCATACATAAAAATAAATTCAAAATGGATGAAAGACCTCGATGTAAGACAGGAAGCCATCAAAATTCTCGAAGAGAAAGCAGGCAAAAACCTCTTTGATCTTGCCCGCAGCAATTTCTTACTCAACATGTCTCTGGAGGCAAGGGAAACAAAAGCATAAATGAACTACTGGGACCTCATCAAAATTAAAAGCTTCTGCACATTAAGGAAACAATCAGCAGAACTAAAAGGCAACCAACAGAATGGGAGAAGATATTTGCAAATGACATATCAGATAAAGGGTTAGTATCCAAAATCTATAAATAAGTTATCAAACTCAACAGCCAAAAAACAAATAATCTAGTGAAGAAATGGGCAAAAGACATGAATAGGCACTTCTCCAAAGAGGACATCCAGATGGTCAACCGACACATGAAAAAATGCTCCGTATTTCCCTCCATCATCAGGGAAATACAAATCAAAACCACAATGAGATGCCACCTTACACCTGACAGAATGGCTAACACTAACAACTCAGGCAACAACAGATGTTGGCGAGGAGGTGGAGAAAGAGGATCTCTTTTGCATTGTTGGTGAGAATGCAAGCTGGTGCAGCCCCTCTGGAAAACAGTATGAAGGTTCCTCAAAAAAACTAAAAATAGAACTACCCTACAACCCAGCAATTCCACTACTATGCATTTATCCACGGGATACAGGTGTGCTGTTTTGAAGGGACACATGCACCCCATGTTTATAGCAGCACTGTCAACAATAGCCAAAACAAGGAAAGAGCCCAAATGTCCATCAATGGATGAATGGATAAAGAAGATGTGGTATACACACACACACACACACACACACACACACACACACTGGAGTATTACTCAGCAATCAAAAAATGAAATCTTGCCATTTGCAACTACGTGGATGGTACTGGAGGTTATTATGCTAAGTGAAATTAGTCAGAGAAAGACAAAAATCATATGACTTCACTCACATGAAGACTTTAAGAAACAAAACAGATGAACATAAGGGAAACAAAAATGATATAAAAACAGGGAGTGGGACAAAGCAGAAGAGACTCATAAATATGGAGAACAAACTGAGGGTTGCTGGAGGGGTCGTGGGAGGGGTGATGGACTAATTGGGTAAGGGGCACTAAGGAATCTACTCCTGAAATCATTGTTACACTATATGCTAACTAATTTGGATGCAAGTTTAAAAAAATAAAAAATAAAGTTAAAAAACAAATAAATATATAAACATAAAAAATTTAAAAAAGAAGAAAATATTTCAGTTTCATTCTTTTGCATGTAGCTGTAATGTTTTTTTTAAACACTATTTGTTGAAGTGTCTTTTTCTCATTACATAGTCTTCCCTTTTTTGTTTAATATTAATTGAACATATAACTGTTGATTAATTTCAGGGCTTTCTACTGTGTTCCAATGATCTATGGGTCTGTTTTTGTGACAGTAATTTACTGTTTTTGATTATACAGATTTGTAGTATTCTTTGTTTCTTGTAGTATTCCTTGAAATCTGAGATTGTAATACCTGCAGTTTTTTTCTTCTTTTTTAAGATTGCTTTGCCTATTTTGAGTCTTTTGTGGCTCCATAGAAATATTAGGATTATTTGTTCTAGTTTTGTGAAAATAGGATTGGTATTTTAGTTGGCTGGTATTCAGATGTAGACTCCATTAAATCTGTAGATTGTTTTAGGTAGTATACACATTTTAACAATAGTTGCTCTCCAAACCCATAACCATGGGATGTCTTTCAATTGGTTTGTATCATCTTCAATTTTTTAAATTGATGTTTCATAGTTTTCAGATTACAGGACTTCACTTCCTTTTTAAAGTTTCTTTCTAGATATTTTGTAATTTCTATCAGTTCTAGGAGTTTTTGGTAAAATATTTGGGTTTTATATATACAGTATCATATTATTTATAAATACCAAATTATTTGTAAATGTTTTACTTCTTCATTATGGATGTGGATGCCCTTAATTCCTTTTTCTTGTCTGGTTGGTGTGGCTAGAGCTTCCAGTACTATATTAAATAAAAGTTGTGAGAGTGGACAACCTTATCCTGTTTCTGATCTAAGGGGAAAAAGCTCTCATTTTTTCACCATTCAGTATGATGTTAGTTGTGTTTTATTTTATATGTGAACTTTATTATGTTGAGATATGTTTCCTTTAAATTTACTTTTTTGTGAAGTTTCATCATGAATGAATGTTGCACTTTTTCAAATGCTAATCTGGGTCTTGAAAGATTATATGATTTTTATCCTTTCTTTTATTGATGTGATGTATCACCTTGATTCTTTGCAAATATTGAACTAAACTTACATTCCAATAATAAATCCCATTCGTTCCTGATGAATTATTTTACTTAATATATTGGACTTGTTTTGCTAATATTTTATTGAGGATATTTGCATCTATGGTCATCGTAGATATTGTCCTGTACTTACTTTTTGTTTTAAACTTTCTTCATCTGGTTTTGTTATTGGGATGTTGGCCTCATAGAATGAATTTGGAGCCTTCCCTTCCTCTTGTATTTTTGTGAATAGTCTCATAAGAATAGGTATTAAGTCTTTAAGTGTTTGGTAGAATTCACCTGCAAAGCCATCTTGTCCTGGACTTTTGTTTGTTGAGAGATTTTTAGATTACTGATATAGTTTCATTGCTGGCAATTGGTCTGTTCCAATTTTCTATTTGATTTTTTCATTCTCATGTTCTTTCATTTAGGGCATATTCCAATACCTCCTCATTTTGTCTAATGCTGTGTCTGTTTTTATGTGTTAGGAAAATCAGCTATGTCTTCCTGCTCTTGAAAATAGTGGCTTCATGAAGGAAAGTTCTTGTGTTGCCTTGCAATCCAATGTCCCCTGTTTACTAGAAATTATTTTTTCAGTGGTGACTCCTTTGTGTGTTGTGTGTGTCTTACTATTGTGACTGTTCCAAGTATGCCTTTAGTCCAGTTGTCTGCCATGTCTCTCTTTGCCACTTTGGGCAGGATTTGTTGCCTGTGTTGTTAGAGGTATGGTGTATGGCTGCTTTGGGGTCGAGTTGATTCAGACAAAGAATTTGACTGAGCTGTGATAATACTGAACTGCAGGGTTCTCTCCCTGTGTTGTCCCCTGAGAAGCTTTTGTTGGTAGGTGGGACCTACAGTTAGACCTGATGTCTGCCCCAGCCAACTGATGGGGCAAGTGTAAGACTGGTGTTGGTGGTTATCTTTCTTTTTCCCCAGGGAAGAACTCTCTTTGGAGTGTTTGCTCGTACCCTGGCAGTCTCGTGGCACTACTTTGTATGGCCTGCCAAAAACATATGGAAGGGAACATGCCCACAGGAGAATGTGGGGGGAGGGAAGGACATGCAGTGCCAGTAATGTCAGTGCTTATCCTCTGTGGAAGGGCACCTGCAGCCGTGAACAAATGTCCTGCCAGGATGGAGGGTACACGTCTATAGAATATCACTAAGGAAGAGCATACCATTAACAAGGTAGGTTGAATATATTGGTTCCTGTAGGTGCCTGTATATCTAGGCTGGTGGATTGGGAAGACAAATTATTCTTGACAGCTTTTTTGCTCTTTGAGAAGTTTCCCAATGATCCTTGCACCTCCAGCACATGCTATGAAATTAGTAAATAAATCTCTTTCCTGTATATCTCAAGCATTTTTCAAACTACTGCTTCTGTGCTTTATCTCAGTGGGGCTGCTTTGTGCTTTCTCTTTAAAGGTGGGAACTTAGTTTCCTAGTACCCTCTGGTTTTCTGATAGCTAAGCCCACTGACTTTTTAAAACTCCAGTTTTTAATCCCTGCTGATTGTAAGAACTCACATATTTAGTTCCCTCTGGTTTTCAAAGGCAAATATTATGGGGATTTATCTTCCCAATGCAGGTCCCCAATGTCTGGGGTGCCTGATATGAGATCTTCTCCTCTCCCTTCTCCAGGCCGGAGGCAACCCTCCCTCCTGCAGACAGTCCGATGTGTCAATTTGCTCCTGACTACATCTCAGTCTTTCCCACCCTTTTTGATGTGGCCTCTTTTCTGTATTTAGATTTGGAGTCTGTTTTTCCAGTCCTTATATCATTTTCTGGTTTATTTACTCTCATGTGGGTGTTATCTAGGTTTAACCATCGGTCAAGGTGAGCCTAGGATACTCCTACTCCAAAATCTCCCCAGATATTAGATTTTTTTTCTTAATTTTTTATTGGGCTACTTTGTTATTAGTGTATAGAAATGCTACCAAATTCTGGCTATTATTTTTTATCCTGCAACTTTACTGTTTCAACTTTACTGCAACTTTAGTGTTTCAAAATTTAGTATGATTTTACTTGTGGGCTTTCATGTATATATTTATTATTTTTAGGAATTTTCCCTTTAATCCCACTTTGTTGAGTTTTTGTCATGAATGGTTTTAAGTTTTGTCAAATGCCTTTTCCACATTTCCTGAAATCATTCATATGATTTTTATGCTTCCTTTTCTTAATGTGTGTCCCTGGAATATATACCACTTGATCATGATGAATGATTCTTTAAATGATTGTTCAATATGGTTTTCTGATATTTTGTTGATGATTTTTGGATCTGTGTTTATCAGGGATAGTTGGCCTTCTGTATTCTTTATTGTAATGTCTTTGTTTTTGGTATATAGTAATTTTGGCTTCATTGAATGTTTTTAGGTGTTTTCTTTTCTTTTTTAAAAATATTTTTAATGTTTATTTATTTTTGAGAGAGGGAGAAAGACACAGCATGATCTGGGGAGAGGCAGAGAGAGATGGAGACACAGAATCTGAAGCAGGCTCCAGACTCTCAGCTGTTAGCACAGAGCCCGATGCAAGGCTTGAACCCACGAACCGTGAGCTCATGACCCGAGCTGAAGTCAGATGCTCAATCAGCTGAGCCACCCAGGTGCCCCAGGAGTTTTCTTTTCTATTCTTTGAATGCATTGAGGAGAATAGGTATTAATTCTTCATTAAATGTTTGGTAGACTTCACCTGTGAATCCATCTGGACATGGATTTCTGCTTGTTGGTAGTTTTTCATAACCAACTCAATTTTGTTAGTAGTAGTAAGTCTGTCCAGATTTTGTCTTTTTTACTGATTCAGTTTTGGCAAATTTTATGTTTATAAAAATACATCAATTTTTTTCTAAGTTGTCTACTTTGTGTATAATTTCTCATAACAGTATCTTAGGGGACATTAAACCTCTGTGATGTCAGTGGTTACTTATCTTTCACTTTGGGTTTTAATTTCTTTGTTTTCTCATGATGAATGTGGCAAAAATTTATCAATTTTGTTTGTGTTTTCAAAGAAACAGCTCTCAGCTTTATTGACATTTTCTCTTGCTTTTACACCTCTATATTATGTATTTCTCCTCCAGTCTTTATCATTTTCTTCCTTTTATTAAATCTGGTCTTTGTTCTTATTTTTCTAAATCACTGAGGTATAAGGTTAGAATTTTTATTTTATATTTTTTTCTTGTGTCTTGAGGTAAGCCTGCATTGGTTACACATCCTTCTTAAAACTGCGTTTGCTGTGTCCCAAATATTTTGAAACAGTCTGCTTTATTTTTATTTGTTTCCATATATTAAAAAAGATTGTCTTTCATTTCTTCACTGATACATTAGTTGTTTAGTAGCATGATATTTAGCCTCCATGTGTTTGTGACTTTTTCCAGTTTTTTTTTTTTTTTTTTTTTTTTTTTGTAATTGATTTCTAGTTTTATAGCATTGTGGTTGGGAAAGTTGCATGATATTATTTCAATCTTCTTAGATTTGTTGAGACTTGTTTTATTGCCTACCATGAACTATCATGGAAAATATACTATGAGCACTTGAAGAGAATGTGTACTGTGTTGATTTTGAATTGAATGTTATGTATATAAGTCCTTCTAATGTGTCATTCAAAGACATTATGTCTTTATTGATTCTCTTCCTGGATGATCTCTCCATTGATGTAATTGTGGTGTTAGAGTCCTCTACTATTTTTATATTATTGTCAATATCCCCTTTATGTCAGTTAATAGTTGCTTCATATATTTAGTTGTACCAATATTAAGTGCATAGAAAAATACATTTGTTATATGCTCCTGTGGGATTTATTACTTTTTCATTATGTAATACTCTTCTTTGTCTCTTGTTACAGTGTTTTACAGTGTGTTTTGTTTGAGCTAAGTATTACTACTCTGGCCTCTTTTTTTTCCCCATTTACAAGGAATATCATTTTCCATCCTTTCACCTTTACCTTTTATGTGTTTTTAGCTCTGAAGCGAGTCTCTTCTGGGTAGCATCCAGTTGGTTCTTGGTTTTTATTTATTTCCAAACCCTACATCTTTTGGTTAGAGTATTTAAACTATTTACATTTAAAGTGTTTATTAATAAAGGTTTTGCTTCAAGATAGCAACTCGAGAAGAACCATATTTATTCATAATGGTTTTGGTTCAAGATAGCAACTTGAAAAGAATGTGAACTCAACTTTTCCATGGAACACATTAAATTACCCCTATTAATATAATACTTCCTCTTGGAAAAAAAAAACTGAAGGAAAACTGACAAGCTTCTGAACAACAAAAGACAGAATGTTAAGAGAGCTAGAAACATTATAACAAATGAAACCCCATACCTGATGCTGTGAATGACAGTGGGGATGGATAGTACTAAAGAACTGGAAAAAAAAAAAAAACCTCTGTCTTTGGGCACAGAAAAAAAATCACAGATTAAAAGAACAGCTAACATATAAAAGAAACATTAGAGCTCCACCAAGAGGCAGAAAAGCTGTGGGAACACTATCAAAGTCAAAGTGGCTACAGAATGACATGGTTTATATTCCCAATGTACCTTGAAAGCCTAGACTGGAGTAGGTTTGAACACAACAATAGGTGGGCCCAGTCTTCACAGTGAGCTTGTGAATTCAGCAAGTCCAAGGTTTGCATGCCCAGATGAGCCCAAGTTATGCTGAGACACAGAAAATAAGATGCATTTTATTTTATTTTGTAATTGAAATTTTTATTTTCACTTACTTTATTTTTTATTTTTATATTTTTTCAATTTTTTAATGTTTATTCACTTTTGAGAAAAAAAGAAGGACAGAGTGTGAGTGAGGGAGGGGTAGAGAGAAAGGGGGACACAGAATTCAAAGCAAGATCCAGGCTCTGAGCTGTCAGCACATGCATGACATGGGGCTCCAACTCACGAATCACGAGATCATAACCTGAGCCGAAGTTGGACGCTTAACCTACTGAGCCACCAGGTGCCCCTATTGTTTATTTTTAAAATTTGTCTTGTTTTAACTTTTGGTCTATTTAGTTTTCTGTTCTCTTTTTTCTCTATTCCTGTTTCTTCTCATTTTTTTCTTTTCTTTTTCTTTCTCTTTTCTCTTTTTCCTGTGTTTGTCTTATTCTATTCTATTATTTCATTTTTAAGTTTTTAAAATAAAGTTTATTTATTTTTGAGAAAGACAGAGACAGTGTGAGTGGGGAGGTGCAGAGAGAGAGAGGGAGAGAGAGAGAAAATCCAAGGCAGACTCCACACTGTCAGTACAGAGCTTGAACTCTGAAACCACGTGAGACTTGAACTCACGAAACCATGAGATCATGACCTGAGCCAAAACCAAGAGTTGGACACTTAACCAGCTGAGCCACCCAGGTGCCCCTATTTTTAATTTTATTATTACCAAACAAACACATTCCACATAGGGGACACCATTCACAAGAGCGTTCATTCAAGTTAAGGAGAACTAAACATTATGCCAAATCCATAGAAATAAACACAGAAAGTAATCTAAAATGGGGAGACAGATAAATAAACTCTAAAAGAAAGAACAGTAAAATACTTCCCAAAAAGAACTAAATGAAACAGAGATAAACAATGTGCCTGATACAGAATTTAAAATAATGATCATGACTTCACTTATATGAGGACTTTAAGAGACAAAACAGATGAACATAAGGGAAGGGAAACAAAAATAATATAAAAACAGGGAGGATAACAAAACATGAGACTCTTAAATATGGAGAACAAAGAGAGGGTTATTGAAGGGGTTGAGGGAGGAGGGATGGGCTAAATAGATAACGGGCATTAAGGAATCTACTCCTGAAATCATTGTTGCACTATATGCTAACTAATTTTGATGTAAATTTAAAAAAATAAAATTAAAAAAATAAAATAAAATAATGATCATAAAGATGCTCACTGGTATGGAGAATAGAGTGGAAGAATGCAGTAAGAACTTCAATAAAGAGATAGAAAATATTAAAAAGAGACAACTGTTGAGGAATACAGTAACTGAATTTAAAAAAAATGGTAGAGGGAATGGATAGTGTATTGGAGAATTCAGAAGGACATTTCAGTATTCTAGAAGACAGGGTAACATAAAGCGCACAAGCTAACAGGAAAAAGAAAAATATATATATATATATTTTAAAAATATATAATATTTAAAATATATAACCATTTAACTATAATAAATAAATAATTATATTGATTTATTTTTATCAATCACTAATAACCAATATAAATATTAATTATTGTTAATTATAATTATAATAAATAAATATAATATATAATATATATATTTTTAAATAAAGATAGATTAACATATCTCTTGGGCAGACCAAGCAAACAAACATTCACACTATAGGGGTTTGAGAAGCAACAAGAAGAGAAAGGTGTACAACATATATTAAAGAAATAATAACTTAAAACTTCCCTAACTTTGGGAAAGAAATAGACATCCAACTACAAGAAAAATAGTGTTCCAGACAAGATGAACCCAAGGAGGCCCAAACCACTGTATATAATAATTAAAAGGTCAAAAATGAAAGATAAAGAGAGAATCTTAGAATCGTCAAGAAGGAAACAAAAGGTAACATACAAAGGGAAGCCTATAAGGCTCTCAATTGATTTTACAGCTGAAACTCCGTAGGCCATTACGGAGTGACATGATATATTCAAAGTGATGAAACAAAGTAAAAAAAATGCAACCAAGAATACTGTAGTTAACAAGGTTATAATTCAAACTTGGAGGAGAGATAAAGAATTTTTCAGACAAACAAAAGACAAAGAAGTTCATCTCCACCAAACCAGTCTTATAATAAAAGTTAAATGGATTTTATTAAGTGGGAAAGGAATGGAAATAATTAGACATAAGAAAATTATAAAGAAAATTACAAGTGAAAAGAAAATATAACAACATACACATAAAATGTGGAGAAGGAAGTAAAATAAGAAGGGAAGGAGAAAATAGTAATAGAAAAATAATTTCTGTTTTTTTAAGAATGTGTATGAACTAAGTGATGATCAAATTAGTATAGAATGCTATTTTCTTGGATGTTATATATGAATCTCATGCAACCACAAGTCCAATACCTATGATGCATAAACAAAGAATAAAGAAAAAGGAAGCCAGGGATGCCAGGGTGGCTCAATCTGTTTAGCGTCTGACTCTTGATTCAGCTAAAATCATAATCTCATGATTTTGCGAGTTCAAGCCTGGCATGGGCTCTGTGCTGACAGGGTGGAGGCTGATTGAGATTCTTCCTCTTTGTCTTCCCCTCCCCAATTCACATTCCCACTGTATCTCTCAAAATAAATAAGTTCACTTTAAAAAATTAAAAAGAAAAAAAGAAGCCAAGCATAACACTATAGAAATTCATCGATTTCAAAGAAAGAGAGCACAAGAATAAGAAAAGAACAAATAACTAAAAACACAAACAGAAAAACAAATAAACACTGGCAATAAATACATACCTATCAAAAATTAGTTTAAAGGAAAATGAACTAAATACTCTCATATAAAAGCATAGTGTGGTGGAATGGATAAAAAGACAAGACCTATCTCTATGCTGTCTATAAGAGAATTCCTTCTAACCTAAAGACACATATAGACAGAAGAGAAGGGATAAGAAAACATTCACCATGCAGATGGAAGTGAAAAAACAAAGCCAGGTAACAATACTTATGTCAGACAAAATAGACTTTAAATAAAGACTGTAACAAGAGACAAAGAGTATCGTGTAATGGGTACAGGGATAAATACAACAAAAGGATATAACAAGTACAAATATCTACACACCCAACACTAGAACAGCTAAATATATAAAGTAAATATAAAATACTTAAAGAGAGGAAATTATGGTAATACAATAATAGGAGGGGATTTTATACTCCACTTACATTGATGGATAGATCACCCAGACAATGATCAGTAAGAAAACAATGTCTTTCCTTAATTTGGCTATTGTTGATAATGCTGCTATAAACATCAGGGTGCATGTATCCCTTCAAGTCAGTATTTTTTTTTTGGTATCTTTTGGGTAAATGCCTAGTAGTTCAATTGCTGGATCATAGGGTAGTTCTATTTTTAACTTTTTGAGGAACCTCCATACTGTTTTCCACCATGGCTGCACCAGTTTGTATTCCTACCAACAGTGTAAAAGTGTTACCCTTTCTCTGCATCCTTGCAAACACTGTTTCCTGTGTACTTAATTTTAGCCATTCTGACTGGTGTGTAGTGATATCTCATTGTCATTTTGATTTGAATTTCCCTGAGGATGAGTGATATTGGGCATCTTTTCATGTGTCTCTTGGTCATCTGTATGTCTTCTTTGAAAAAATGTCTGTACATGCCTGCTGCCCATTTTTAAATGGATTATTTGATTTTTTGGTGTTGAATTTTATAAGTTCTTTATAGATTTTGGATACTAGCCATTTATTATATATATCATTTGCAAATATCTTCTCACAGTCCATAGGTTGTCTTTTAGTTTTGTTTAATTTCTTTGCTGTGCAGAAGATTTTTATCTTGATAAAATCCCTATAGTTTATTTTTGCTTTCTTCCCCTCGCCTCAGGAGACATCTAGTAAGAAGTTGCTGCATAAATAGCCCAAATCTCCATCGATTGACAAATGGATAAAGAAGATGTATATAATATTACTCAGACATAAAAATGAATGAAATCTTGCCATTTGCACCAACATGGATGGAGCTAGAGTCAGAGGAAGACAAACACTATATGATTTCACTCATATGTGAAATTTAAGAAATGAAATGGGTAAACACAGGGGAAGGAAGAACAAAAAAGAGATGGAAGCAAACCATAAGAGACTTTTAATTATAGAGAATAAACTGAGGGTTGCTGGAGGGGAGGTAGGTGAATAATGGGCTAAATGGGTGATGGTTATTAAGGAGGAGGGCACTTGTGATGAGCACTGGGTGTTATATGTAACTGATGAATCACTAAATTCTACTCCTGAAATCAATATTATACTATAAGGTAACTACCTAGAATTTAAATAAAAAATTGAAAAAAAAAAACAAGACAACATACTGAATGGGAGAAGATAATTTCAAATGAGGTAACTTATGAGTAGTTAATATCCAAATATATATAAAGAATTTATATAAGACATCACCAAAAACAAACATTCCAATTTAAAAATGGATACATAACCTAACTAAACACTTTTCCAAAGAAGGCATATATATGGACAACTGACATGTGAAAAGATATTCAACATCACCAATCATAGAAATGCAAATCAAAACCAAAATGATATTACCTTATAGCAATTAGAATAGCTAAAACATCTATATCTATATCTATATCTATATCTATATCTATATCTATATACCATATATGATATGTGTGTGTGTGTGTGTACATTCACTAGAATATTACACAGCCATCAAATAGAATGACATTGTGCCATTTGAAGCAACATGGATGGACCTAAAGGGTATTATGCTAAGTGATATAGGTCAGATTGATAAAGACAAATACCATATGATTCAACACATAAGTGAAATCTAAACAAACACAAGAACAAACAAACAAAATTAAAATCAGACCTATAAATACAGGGAACAAACTCATAGTTGCCAGAGCAGAGGTGGTAGGCAGTTGTGCCAAAGAACTAAAGAGGAGAGGGAGATACAGGCTTTCATCTATGGAATAAATATGTCCAAGGAATAAAAGACACAGCGTAAAGAATACAGTCAATAATATTGTAATATTGATCTAAAAGGACAGATGGTAGCTACACTTTTAATGAACATAGCATAATATATAAATTAGTGAAAATGCTAAATTGTATACCTAAAACTTATGTAACTTTGTATGTCAACTATACTCAGAAAATAGTCATTAATAGGTATTTACTTATTGTCTTTATTAAATTGTTTTCTTTTGATTGTTTTTGCATTTTTTCTTTTTCCTTTTTCTTATCTTGCTCTCTTTTATTGTGTTTATTACTTTCTTTAGTATTATCTCTGACTTTCTTTCTCTTTAAGTTCTGTGCATCTATTATATGCTCTGAGTTTATGGTTACCATGAGGTTCATATATATATCCTAAGCATATAGCAGTCTATATTAAGTTGATGGTCACTTAAGTTTGAACATATTCTAAAAGAACTTTTTTTACTTCCCACTATTATTTATTTATATGCTTTACGTTTTTATTCATAATTTTGTCACTTCTAATTATGACCTTTTCTACTTAAATAAGTCCTTTAACATTTATAATAAGGCTGATTTAGTGGTTTTGAACTCCTTTAACTTTGAGAAAGTCTATTGCTTTTTCAATTCTGCACGATAACCTTGTCAGGTAGAGTATTCTTGGTTGTAGGTATTTTCCTTCTAGCACTTTGAATATATCATGACATTCCCTCTGGCTGCAAAGTTTCTTCTGAAAAATCAGTTGCCAACCTTATGGGGCATTCTCTTTTGCTGCTTTTTAAATTCTATCTTTGTCTTTAATCTTTGGCATTTGAACTATTTTGTGTTGTGATGTGGACCTCCATCATATTGTCTTGTTTGGACCTTTCTGTGCTGCCTGAACCTGGATATCTGTTTTTTGTGTGTTTTTTTGTTTGTTTGTTTGTTTTATTTTATTCCTTTGGGTTAGGAAAGTTTTCAGCTATTATTTATTTAAATAAATGTTTTGCCCCTTTCTCCCTTTTTCTCCTTCTGAGACCATTGTAATGTGAATACTTGTTTGCTTTGTGTTGTCCAAGAAATCCCTTAATCTATACTCATTTTTAAATTTTTAATTAATTAAATCAATTAATTGTTAATCTATTGTTGACTTCTTCTAGTATATTTTTCATTTCGGTTATTGTATTATTAAACTTTGATTCTTCTTTTTAATGTTTTCTACCTTTCTTTTTGATGTTCTCATTGAGTTCATCCATTCTTCTCTCTAGTCCATTAAGCACCTTTACAATCATTAAAGTATTTATTAGTCAATTTTGCTTATTTTTTCCCTGACATTTTCTCTTGTCATTTTGTTTGAAGCATATCCCCTTGTCTCCTCATTTTGCTTGACTTTATCTTTTTATTTCTGCAAATTAGGTTAAATGAGTATTTCTCCTATACTTGAAGGAATGTTCTTGTGTATGATAGTCCTCTGTGTAGACTGTGTGCCTGGTGACCGCGGCAGGCTAGTTAGGACTGTGGCTGGCATGGGCTAGGAGTCCTAGGGATATCTGTACCTGGGTTGACCTAGTGAGATGGCCAGAGTTGAAGTGGTTATGGGCTGTGGTGGTCCTAAGGCTCTCCACCCAGAGGGTGCCCTGGCAGGTCCACAGAAACTGAAGAAGGTGCAAGTAGGGTGACATGGGGTTCTCAGAACAGAATGCATTTTTACAAGGCACGCGGAGCCAAGGAAAGTGTGAGTAAAGGGTCCAAGGGTGTTTCACCCAAGGAGAGCCCTGTTGGGACACTTGAAGCTAAGGGGTGTGGGCTGGGGGTTCCTGTGGTGGTCTGCACAGGGAATGCACTAGCAGTACAACTTACATGCAAAAGGGCATGGGCCAGGGTTGTCCAAAGGCTTTCCATGAAGAAGGTACCATAGCAGCACAGCTAAACCTGAAATAAGTGAAAGCTGGGGGTCCCAGGGCACTCTGAGCAGGGATGATTCAGCATGTCAGCTAGAGACAAGGCAGAGCATGGGGTAGGGATTCCCATGGTGTTCCAAACATAGGCACCCTGCTCAGGTGGCGGGAGAAGAGGTGGGCAAAGGCTGGTGTTCCCAGTGTATTCCACAAAGTGAGCATGCTGGTGGGAAGGAAGGGGCAAAAGAAGGTGTGAAACAGTAAGTTTCAGAGCATTGTTCACTGGTAATGACCTAGGAAGTTGTCTGGAGTGGAATCACTGTGGGCTTGCGGTGTTCTGGGATGCTTTGCACCTGTGACAACCTGGTTTTCCCACCCACTCTATCAAGGTGGAGGGTAAATGTAAATCATGGTGCTCACCAGCCCTTCTGACCCAGAGAGATTTCCAACAGCTCCCCTGCCTCTTGGTCAAGTTCTAGGGCTAGTTCCTTTGTATTCTGACTGCCCTTTTAAACAGGTTTATTTTTCATGTGCTCCAGGACAGACAAATCTGCTCATGGTTCATCAGTACTACCCCTTCCCACTGCAGATAGCTATGTCAAAGGTAAGGGTTCCCTTTGTTTCTGTCTCTTCAACTCTTTTGCCATTCTTTATGTGATCTGTCTTTTATTGTGAAGAAGATGCTTAGTCATTCCTCAGTTATTTTTCAGGAGGAAATTCATTATAAATAGGTGTAGATTTTGTGTGCTTGTAAAAGAGGTGAGTTCCTAGACTGCCATCTTGGACTGGAAGCCTGGTAGAGTCACTTTGGAAGACAGTTTTATGATTTCTGATGAAAGTAAATGTCCCCTTACTATATGATCCACCATTCATGCTCATTGGTATTTACTCAAAAATTTGAAAGCTTATGTCACACAAAATCCTGCACAGCAATTCTTATAGTAGCTTATTTATAACTGCTAAAACTTGGAGGTAACCAAGGTATCTTTTAGTATGTCAATAGATAAGTAAACTGTGGTACACCTACATAATGGAATATTATTAAGTGCTTAAAGAATGAGCTCTTAAGGCATTAAAAACATTGACGAAACTCAAATGAATATTACTAAATGAAAGTAGTCAATCTGAAAATGCTACATAGTATATTATTCCAACTATATGACATTCTGTAAAAGGAAACTCTATGGAGACAGTAAAAAGATCAGTGTTTGTCAGAGGTTAGGGGGATGGAGGAATGAATAGGTGAAGCATGGAGGAGTTTTTACAGCAGTGAAAATACCCTGTATGATACCATAACTGTGTATACATTCCAATATAAATTTGTCCAAACTCTTAGAATATACAATACCAATAGTGAACCCTAATGTGAACTATGGACTTTGGATGTTTATGGTGTATCAAATGGTTCAGCACTTGTAACACAAGGATCACTCACGTTGGCGATGTTGATAATGGGAGGATGTGTGAACGCAGGGAGTACATGGAAACTGTATTTTTCCCTTAAATTTTGCTGTGAACCTAAAACTCTAAAAACAAATAAAGTATTAATTTAAAAAGGCAAATCATGGAATGTGATAAAATATTTGCAACTCATATATCTGATGAGATGTTAATATCCATATGTAGATAATTCCTAAAACTCAATATAGAAAAAAAAAACAAATAACCCATTTTAAAAATGGACAAATTGGTGGACTATAGTATACAAATGGCCAAAAAGTAATTAAAATATATGTGATATCACTAATCATTAAGACAATGCAAATTAGTTATAATGAAATAACACATCACACACATTAGAGTGGCTGCTACCCAGAAAAGTAAAAAAAAACAAAACAACACATTTTGGCAAGAATGCAGAAAAATTGGGTGGCGCCTGGGTGGCGCAGTCGGTTAAGCGTCCGACTTCAGCCAGGTCACGATCTCGTGGTCTGTGAGTTCGAGCCCCGCGTCAGGCTCTGGGCTGATGGCTCAGAGCCTGGAGCCTGTTTCCGATTCTGTGTCTCCCTCTCTCTCTGCCCCTCCCCCGTTCATGCTCTGTCTCTCTCTGTTCCAAAAATAAATAAACGTTGAAAAAAAAAATTAAAAAAAAAAAAAGAATGCAGAAAAATTGGGAAACTTGTGCCTTATTAGAGGAAATGTAAAATGGTGCGACTGCTGTAGAAAAAAGATAGTTTCTCAAAAATTAAAAATAGAATTAGCATATATTTCCAAAATCCCATGTCTGGGTACATACCCAAAAGAAATGAAAGTCGAATCTCAAAAATGTATTTGTATACCCATGTTCATTAGAAGCATTATTCACAATAGCTAAAATATGTCCATTGATGAATGAATAGAGAAACAAATAGTGCTATATACATATATTAGAATATTATTCAGCTTTGCAAAGAAATGAAATTCTCACACATATTCAACATGGATGAAACTTAAATACACATGCTAGGTGAAATAAGCCACACACAAGAAGACAAATACCACATGATTCCACGTGTATGAGTTATTTAAATGAGCAAAATCATAGAGACTGAGAATAGAATGATGGTTGCCAGAGTCTGGAGGGTTAGGGGAATCATGGATTATTTTGTAATTGGTGTAGATTTTAAGTGTTGCAAGATGAAATGTCTTCTTGGAATGGATAGTGGTGTTATGGTTGCACAACAATACGAATACACTTATGTCACTCAACCCTAAACTTAAAAATTGTAAAGATTGTACATTTTGTGTTAGATACATTTTAGCACAATAAAAACGTTTTTTAAAAAAGAATTTTAAATAAAGGCATCAACAGATTTAAAAAAAGACAGAGGGTGTTCATCACTAGAGAAATGCTCTTCAAGATTGCCCAGTTTGTTGGAATATAATTTTTCATAATATTCTATTATAATTGTTCATATTTCTGGGGTGTTGGTTATGATCTCTCATCTTTCATTTGTTATTTTATTTATTTGGGTCTTTTTTCTTTTTGATAAAATTCTGGCTAGGGGTTTATCAATTTTATGAATTCTTTTAAAATAGCGGCTCCTAGTTTAATTAATCTGTTCTGTGGTTTTGTTGTTGTTGTTCTTGTTCTTTCTATGTCATTTATTCCTGCTCTATTTTTTGAAGGGTGCGGGGGCAGAAGGATAGAGAGAGAATCTTAAGCAAGCTCCATATTCAATGCAGAACCAGATGTGGGACTCCATCTCATGACCATGAGATCATGACCTGAGCCCAAATCAAGAGTCCTATGATTAACTGACTAAGCTATGCAAATGCCCCCTTCTCCCTTAATCTTTATTTTCTCCTTTCTTCTGCTGGATTTAGGCTTTATTTTGCTGTTCCTTTTCCAGATCCTTTAGGTGTAAGGTTAGGGTGTGTAATTGAGATTTTTCTTGTTTCTTGAGGTAAGCCTATATTGCTATATACTTCCCCTTCATTACTGCCTTTGTTGCATACCAAAGGGTTTGCACAGTCATGCTTTCATTTTCATTTGCTTCCATGTATTTTTATTTCTTTTAAATTTCCTGATTAACCCATTTATTCGTTAGTAGGATGTTCTTTAACCTCCATATATTCATCATCTTTCCAAATTTGGGGGGGGGGGTAGACTTCAAGTTTCATAGTGTTGTGGCCTGAAAATATGCATGGCATGATCTCAATCTTTTTTCATTTGTTGAGGTCTGATTTATGACCCAGTATGTTACCTCTTGTTGAGAATGTTCCATGCACACTCAAAAAGAATGTGTATTCTGCTGATTTAGAACTAACTTTTCTGAATATATCTGTTAAGTCCATCTGGTCCCGTGTGTCCTTCAAAGACATTGTTTCCTTGTTGATTTTCTGCTTAGATGATCTGTCCATTGCTGTAAGTGAGGTGATAAGTTCCCTTACTGTTATTATATTATTATCAATGAATTTATGTTTGTTATTAATTTATTTATATATTCTAAGGGAGTTTAGGATTTATTGAAAGAACATTTGACAGGAAGTATTATCCACACAAAAAAGTAAAAAACAAGGTGAAAGGCAACTGCATGGGTAAATATAAAGGGAATATAAATGCATTATTGTAACTCCTTCTCTTGTAAGTTAAAAGACAAATGAATCAAGCAATAATAATAAAACTGTGTTTATGAATTTAGTATTATAAAATTTCATTTTATGACAATAAAACAAAAATGAGGGCAAAGGAATGTTTCTAGTTTGAATCAAATATTTTGCATACTTTTGAAAACAACTTAGTATTCATCTGAACTAGGCTTTTTTTTAAGTTTATTTATTTATTTTGAGCAAGGGAGAGAGAGAGAGAGTGGACAGGGGAGGGGCAGAGGGAGAGGGAAGAGTGAGATACCCAAGCAGGCTCTGCACTGTCAGGGCCCAAACTCATGAAAAGTAAGATCATGACCTGAGCCAAAATCAAGAATCAGATGCTTGAGTGACTGAGCTACACAGGTGCCCCTCTGAACTATATTGTTTTAAGTTTGGTACTAATTTTAATCCCAAGGGCAACTACTAAATATAACATAAAACATAGTAAAATTAACTGCAAAGAAATTAAAATGACACTGTGGAAAATGTATTTTAAGTCATAAAGGGTAGAAATGGATAAGTACATGCAGAAAGGCACAAGAAAACAAAATAACAAAATGGCAGACACTTCCTAAATTATCACCAATTACATTATTTTTACTCCAATAAAAACTGAGATTAACAGTCTAGATAAATACCATGATCCAATTCCATGCTATCTTTAAGAGATAGACATTATAATAAAGACACAAAATGGTTGAAAAAATAAGAATGCTAAAAGAAAAGTTATGCAAACTTTATTCATAAAATATCTGGACTGTGTATATTAATACCTGCAAAATGCATATTAAGAAAAAAATTGATACTAGATACAAAAAGATAAATTTTGTAATGCTAAAAGGATCTATTCACCAAGAAGATTTACTGATATATAAATAATGTTAGAACTCCAAAATGAATTAAAGAAATACTAAAATAATTAGAAGGATAAGGACAGTTCAACAAAAATAGCTGAATAATTCAATATGCCACTTCCAATAATGGATAAAGCAGGTAGATAATCTACAAGAAAATAGAAAACTTAAAAACACTATAAACAAATTAGATCTAACAGATATGTATAGTGCACTTCATTCAACCACAGCAAAGTATTTGTTCTTGTTAAATGCAATAGGTACATTCTCCAACATAAACCATATGCTAGCACAAAGAACAGACCTCAGTATATTTAAATATATTCATATTAATCCATGGAATTAAACTGAAGGTCAACAAGAGAAGGAGAGTTACCGTTGGAGATGGCAATGTAAGACAATCTCGAACCCAGCTCCTTCCATGAACACACTGAGTCTACAACTACATATGAAAAAACTTCCTGTTTGCAAAACCTAAAGGATGGCTGAATGACAATTATACATTGGGGCAAACAAGAAAATCAAATTGAAACAGGTAACACAATCTCACCATAAACCTCAGTCTTAGCATGGGGTTTCACAACTGGGAAAGAACTCCAAATGCAGAGCTTCTCCCTGAGGAGCATCCCAACTTTTAAGACAACCCATTCCCAAACATCTAATGTTTAAAAACAATAGGGCTCACATCCTGAGATCCACAGAATGATAGTGATCTTTGAAACCAAACTTACAGGGCTCATGCATTTAGACTCACTTTTAACACAGCCTGAGGACCAGACATCTAACTTAACAAACACATCTAAGAGACTGCTGGGACACTCTCCAGGAATGAAGACTGGTGGGCACCATCGTCACACTTTCCCTTTACCATGCTCCAGGGCAGCATTTCATAGAAGGGAATTCCTGGAAAGGAATTTCCACACGTCTTGTTCCTCAATTTTTTTTGCAGACATCACCTAGGGTTGCCACTTGATTCCCTAGCTCTGGAGGCCAGGGGAGATTTAGGTTTCTAGTCTCATGGAACTTTAATAATTGGTGTCACCCAGAAAGGAGTTCATACCCTTGTCTGGTATCACAGTTTATATAACTGCTGCCAGGAACCACCTCTAAGTCACCTAACTCTGGTAAGCAGTGGGAATTATGCTTGTGGGTCCCACAGGGCTTTAACCAATTGTGAAAGTGTTCTTAAACAGCTATCACCCTCAGGGAAGTGCAAGAGGCAAGGGCTCAGGAGCTTGACTGTGTGTGTGTGTGTGTGTGTGTGTGTGTGTATGTGTGTATGAAAGAGGCCTATTAGCTAATCATCACTATGGTAGCCTGAGGGGCAAGCTTCTAATTAAATATGAATCTACATATTGACCATAATATTTTCCAGAGAGCTTGGGAGATAGGTTCTATCTTTACATTGACCCTCTGTTGCATTCCAAGGAGTCAGTGTCTCATGGAGGGGGCATCTACACACATCTGGTGCACAATTTGTTTGGTTTATTTATTTATTTACTTTATGGTGTCACAGTTTATGCCATCCAGAGAATCCCCTTGGCTGCTTGGCTCTGGTGTGCAGGGGCTTGTATTCCTGAGTCTCACAGACTATAGCAATCAAAGAGATACTTGGCAGGTTACCACCTACAGGACATTTCATGGACGGTGGAATGAGGTAAATACTGCAGTCCTTCTGTGAAGGAAGCCACTTTGTTTGTCCTGGAGCTCCAGTCTGAGAAGCAAACTTCAGATTTGCAAATATTTAGAGGCCTATAGAGCTGCTCTCAGGGGATGTAATCTGTGGACACTATCTTGTCCTCCTCCCTCTTCCTTGCTCCAGCTTAGTGGTATCATCCAGAAAAGATATTATAGACTGGAGCCCATTTTCTGCAATTGATAATTGAGAGACTTTCCCAGATTTCCTGGTTCTGGTGTCCAGCAAGGCTTATGCTTATGGTCTCACAGGAATGATATATATTTGCATATTTTTAAAAAGTGATGCTTGAGAGTCTGCCTTTCAGTCAGCCGGAAGCCAGGTGCTGATATACTCCCATTTGGGACACTTACCACTCTTGTAGTCTCAAAACTGAGAGCTATAAAAATATGATAGGATGCTTGAAAAAACACAAAGTTTGCAAGAAAACTAGGAACTGAGGCAGAGATTAAAAATATGGTTCATCTATACTAGGCCACTCCTTCATGACAGGAGAGATAGTTTTTTAATCTACTATGTAGAAACCAACACAGAGATTCAAGAAAAATGAAACAGAAGAATGTTCCAAATTAAAGAACAAGATAAAACTTCAGGAAAAAAAACACCTTAATGCATATATGTAACTTACTTGATAAAATGTTCAATGTAATGGTCATAAAGGTGTATGCCAAACTGGGAAAAATAATGGATGAACAGGAGACCTTCAGAAAAAAGATGAAAAATATGAGAAGGTATTAAATAGAAGTTATAGAACTGAATAAAACAAGAACTGAATTAAAAATACATGAAAGGGTTTCAAGAGCAAATTAGATGAAAGAAAAAATCAATCAACTCAAAGACAAAGTAGTGGAACACACCAAATCAGAGCAGAAAAAAAAAGTGAAAATAACTTAAAGTACTGAAGGACTTATGGAACAACATAAATGGTCCAACATTCACATCACAAGGTTCCCAGAAGGAAAACAAGAGAAAAAAAAAGGAGCATAAATTTTATTTGAAGAAATAATGTCTGAAAACTACCTTAACTTAGGGAAAAAAAGGGGATATCCAGATCCAGAAATTCCAGATAATCCCAAATAAGAAGACCTCAAAGATACCCACATTAAGTAATATTATAATTAACATGTCAAAAATTAAAGAGAAAAAAGAATATTAAAAACATCAAGAGAAAAACAACTTATTACATACAAAGTAACTTCCATAAGACTAGTAGCAGACTTTTCAGCAGAAATATTACTGACAGAAGGGAGTGGCATAATATTTTCAAAGTTCTAAAAAAAATCCCAACCAAGTATACTCTACCCAGAGAAGTTATCATTCAGTAATTAAGGAGAGATGATTTTCCAGCCAAGCAAAAGCTAAAAGAGTTCATTACCACTAAATTTACCTTATAAGAAATTTTTTAATGGACTTCTTAGGCTGAAAATGTAAAGTGCTAATTAGTAAAAACAAATATGATAGGATAAACCTCACTGGAAATATAAGTATACAGTAAAAGTAGTGGATTAACAACTTATGAAACTAGTATAAAAGTTAAAGAGAGAAATAGCAAAAAATAACTATGATTATAACAATTAGCTAAGAGATGCAAAAGATTAAAAGATGTAAAATGTGACATCAAAAACATAAAATATGGTATGGTGGGAGATTAATACTGCTGATCTCTACAATCAGATCAAACCACAGATTTTATCAACATAAATAGACTGTTATAGATATAAATTGTTTCCTGTAAGCCTAATAACCACGAAGACCTATATAGTAAATACAAGAAAATTACACAGAAAGGAATATAAGTATACAACAAAAAAGTTATAGAACCACACAAGAAGAGAGCAAGAGAAGAAAGGAACAGAGAGGAACTCCAAAACAGCCAGAAAACAATTAACATACTTATCAATAATTACTTTAAGTGTAAAATGGACTAAATTCTCAAATAAAAGGACATTGCTGACTGAATAAGACACCAGACCCTTCTATATGTTGCCTGAAAGATACTTACTTTAGATGTGAGGACACACATGGAAAATGAAGAGATGGAAAAAGGTATTTCATGCAAATGAAAAGAAAAAGAAAGCTGGAGTATCTGTATTTATATCAGAAAAAAAGAGACCATAAAACAAAGATTGTAATAAGAGACAAAGAAAAGTATTACATAATAATTCAGGTGTTAATCCAACAAAATGATATGACATTTGTAAATATTTATGCACCCAACATAAAAGCACCCCAGTATATAAAGCAAATATTAACAGACCTAAAGAGAGAAATAAAGAAATAGCAATACAATAATAGTATAGAACTTTAATGCCTTTCTTACATCAATGGATAAATCAGACAGAAAATCAATAAGGAAACATCAGCCTTAATTAACATTAGACCAGATGGATTTAACAGATATTTATAGAATATTCCATCCAAAAGGAACAGACACAATCTTCTCAAGTGCACATGAAACATTTTCCAAGATAGATCATATGTTAAGATATAAAACAATTCTTTTTTTTAAAGATAATCTCTTTTTTAAATGTTTATTTATTTATTTGGGGGGGAAGGCAGAGAGAGAGAGAGAGAGAGAGAGAGAGAGAATCCCAAGCAGTCTCTGCACTGCCATTGCAGAGCCTGTTGCAAGGCTTTATCTCACAAATCCTGAGATCATGACCTGAAGTGAAATGGGGTCAGACACTTAACTGACTGAGCCACTCAGGTGTCCCTGAAACAATTCTTAATACATTTAGGAAGATTAAAATAGTAGCAAACATGTTTTCCAATCACAGCAATATTAAACTAGAAATTTAATTACAGGAACAAAAGTGAAATCTGCAAAAATTTGGAATTTACCAACATGCTACTGAATAGCCAATGAGTCAAAGAAGAAATAAAAAGAGAAATTTTAAAAAGTCCCTTAAGATAAATGAAAATGTGAATGTATCAAACCAAAATCTACGGGATACAGCAAAAACAGTTCTAAGAAGGAAGCTCATAGCCATAAAGGCCTACCTCAAAAAAACGAGAAAAGTATCAAATAAACTAACTTTACACCTCAAGAAACTATTAAAAAAGAGAAGAAAGCCCAAATTTAGTAGAAAGAAAGAAATATGATAAAAGATTAGAATTGTAAGAAATGAAATGGAGACTAAATGTCAGTTGAAAAGATCAATGAAGCTAACAGCTGGTTCTTTAAAAAGATAAACAAAATTGACCAAATTTTATCTCTACCCACCAAGGAAAAAAGAAAGAGACTCAAATAAATAAAATCATAAATAAAAGAGATATTTCAACTGATGCCACAAAAAATACAAAGAAACATAAAAAACTCCTATGAACAATTATATGCTAACAAAGTGGACAACCAAAAAGAAATGAATAAGTTCCTAGAAAAATACAAACTACCAAGACTGAATCATGATGAAACAGAAAATCTGAACAAATTGATTACTAGTGAGATTGAATCAGTAATCAAAAGCCTCCTAACAAAAATCCCAGTACCAGATGGCTTCACTGGTGAATTCTACCACATGTTTAAAGAAGAGTTGATACCAAAATAACAAAGGGGAAAAAAATGAGAGAGAAGTAAACCAAGAAACAGACTCTAAACTGTAAAGAACAAACTGATGGTTACCAGAGGAGAAGTGGGTGGGGAATGGATTAAATAGGGGATGAGGATTAAAGAGTGAACTTGTGATGACTATTGGGTATTGTATGGAAGTGTTGAATCACTATATTGTACACCTGAAGTTAATATTACACTATGTGTTAACTAAGTAGAATTTAAATATAAATGTAAAAAAGTAATTGATACCAATCCTTCCCAGACTCTTCCAAAAAATCCAAAAAAGGAAGGAACTCTTCCAAACTTATTTAATAAGGCCAGAATTACATAGTTACCAAAATGAGACAAGGATGCCACAAGAAAAGGAAATTACAAGCCAATATCCCCAATTAACATAGATTCAAAAATATTTAACAAAATCTTAGCAAACAGAGTTCAACAATATATTAAAAGGATCATACATAATGGTCAAGTGGGATTTTTCCAAGGCTGTAAGCATGGTTCAACATCCATGAATCAGTCAGCATAAAACCACATTAACAAAATAAAACAAAATCATATAATCATCTCTATAGTTGCATAAACATAACTTGACCAAATTAACTTCCATTTATGACAAAAACTCAACAAAGCAAGTATAGAGAGAATGTAATTCAACATAATAAATGGCATATATGACAAATCCACAGCTAATATATTCAATGATAGAAAGTTGAAAGTTTTTGCTGTTAGATCCAGAATAAGGCAAAGATGCTCATTCTACACACATTTATTCAACATATTATTTGAAGTCCTAGCCAGAGCAATTAGGAAAGAAAAAAAAAGAACATAAAGCATATAAATTAGGAAGAAAGAAGCAAAACTGTCACTATTTTCAGATAACATATATATAGGAAACCCTAAAGACTAGCCAAAAAAAAAAAAAAAACATGAGAACTAAATAATTAATTCAGTAAACTTGCAGAATATAAAAATTGCACTCAAAAATCTGTTGTATTTTTATACACTAATATTGAAATATCACAAAGATAAATTAAAAAACAATCACATTTACAATTGCACCAAAAAGAATAAAATACCTAGGAATAAACTTATCCATTAGGGTGAAGGACCTGTCTTTTTTAACTACAAGAATTTGATTAATTACAAAAAAAATGGAGAAAACACAGAAAAATGGAAAGATATTTCATATCCATTGATTGGAAGAATTAATATTATAGGAATTTCCATATTACTCAAAGCAATATACAGATTCAATGTACTCCTTATCAAAATCTAATGGTATATTTTGCAGAAATAAAATAAAAGTCCTTAAATAAGTATGGAACTAAAAAGAACCCCCAAGAGCCAAAGCAATCTTGAGAAAGAACAAAGCTGGAAGTATCATGCTCCCTTATTTAAAACTATATTACAAAACTGTAGTCATTGATACCTTATGGTATTGACATAAGAACAGACATATAAATCAATAGAATATAGAGAGGTCAGAAACAAAGTCATGAATATATGGTCAATTAATTTATGACAAGGGAATCAAGAATATACAATGAGGAAAGGACAGTCTCTTTAGTCAAAAGCGTTGGGAAATTTGCACAGCCAAATGTACAGAGTGAAACTTAACCACTATTTAACACCCTACACAAAAATGAACCCAAAATGGATTAAAGAACTTAAGACCTGAAAAAAGCAGAAGTAGCAAAAGCAAAAATAAACAAATAAAATTACATTAAAATAAAATGCATCTTTACAGTAAAGGAAACCATCAGCGTAATGAAAACTCAACCTATTAAACGGGAGAAAATATATTCAAATTATATATCTGATAAGGGGCTAATATCCAACACATATTAGGTATTCATAAAATTCTATAACAAATAACAAACAATCTGATTAATAGGTGGGCAGAAGACATGACCAGACATTTTCCCAAAGAAAAAATGCAGAAGACCAACAGGTACATGAAAAGATGCTCTACATCATTAATCATCATGGAAATGCAAATCAAAACCCCAATGAGATATCACCTCACATGTATTAGGACAGTTATTAATTATCAAAAAGACAATTATTTTATTAATTATTAATATCAAAAAGACATGCTGGCAAGGATGTGAAGAAAAGGGAATCCTTCTACACTGTTACTGGATATGTACATTGGTATAGCCACTATGGAAACCAATATGGAGGTTTCTCAAAAAATTAAAAAATAAAACTCTATCCTATGATCCAGATTTTCTACTTCTGGGTATTTATCCAAAGAAAATGAAAATATTAATTCAAAAAGATATATGAATTCCCATGTTTCTTGCAGGATAATGCAGAGGACAAGATGTGGAAACAACCTAAATGTCCATTGATAGATAAATGCATTAAATAATTGTCATATAAAAAAATTGTAGCATGTGTTTCACACTTTGAGTCTGGAGTTCTCTCTTGTTCAGCAAGAGAGCAGTCACAGAATTGAATACAAGAGGCTAATAAAAGAGCAGCTGGCCATTTACTCCAGGCACCAGGCACCATGTCTGTTTATCTTAACTTTTCTGTGGCTAAGACAGAGCATGTTACCTTAGGGTTAACACGACATTTTTCTTGCTAATTAGCCCTGGGCCCTTTCGCCCTGCAGTGGGGGCTTTCTGCTTCTACCTGTTCTTGGATGCTTTTGTCCTGTTGAAAAAGTTTTCCTCTCTATGCTTTGTTCTACCCTGGGTGTTTTTGCCCTGTGGAAGCTTTCCACCCTAAGCCTTGTTAACCCATTGGTGCAAGCTCAGAGAATTCTTAAACTTATCCTCCAAGGTTCTTCCTCCCCACTTTTTTTTTCTTGGTTCTTCTAGTCATTTGTGCAAGGACTGTCATGAAGAGTTCCTGGTCCTTCTTTTGCTGTTGGGTGGCTTGGAGGGTGATTCTGCAAAGACATAACAAGAGTCACAGTAAAAGCATTAAGCTTCCCAGAGTTATCCAGAATTTGAGATGGGTGATGGCTATACGTGAGAAAGGATTTAAGTCATACCACATTGCCCAGGAATCAGCCCTTTCATTTCTAAGTTGATCTTCTGCATATTGTAGTTGTTGGCACAATGTTACATCTAAATTTTCTGTATTGTTAGAGATGTTGGAAGAAAAAACACTGCAAAGGTGTGTCTGGACAGCATCCCAAGATTGAGAGTGATTATAAGGAATGCCAGTCATGCAAATATGTTGGTAGTTAGGGTTGCAGGGCAGTTTAGAGTGGAGGATCAAGGCTTCCTGTCTTTTCCCAACAAATTCCACTGCAGCCTCAAGAGCTTCAAGGTGGGCCAAAACTTGTCTATCAATAGAAGTTTGGCTTATTAATTCTTTGGTAATGTTTACCATAAATTTATTAAGGATATGGGCTGTTTGGTTAGTATGATGTAGACTGAATCCAGTGACAATGGCCGAAGTGATAACACCTACTGCTGTTAAGATGCCAATGATCAACAGGCCAGCAAATTGTTTTTGCCTTACAGTTGACCACTAGTGTTGCACAAGCTTGGAAAGAGCACCTAGTTCCGATGGATTCATAGAGGGCTCAGAGCTGTTAACAGGAACCCAGGTCGAGACGTGCTAAATACTAATAAAGAGGAGATATTTAATTTGGTGATAGTATAATTATTTATGCAGGATATGAACCAGCGATGGGAGGTAGAGATGTTACAATTATTTTCTGTTTGTTTGATCTGTAAAGTAGATATAGTAAAAAGAACATAGGGAGAAGGGACACAAGTAGTGGTCCATAAAACTTGATCCTTGTATAGGGAGGCCCAAGTTATGTTAATATGTCAATTTACATAAGTTTCACCATGACTAGCAGTAGGAATGAAGAAGGGAAGTCCTACCTTCCAAAGATCAACAAGCCAAGATCCTTTCAATTTCCCTTTATGTGCAGAAATTATGGGGCTAGATAAGTCTCCGTCTTTCCAAAAAATATTCTCCCTACTAAATTGGTTAAAGGATATGGTCTTATTTGAATATTTTCTCTCAAGATGTCCTCTAGGACCCCTGTCAATAATAGTTCAATTGCCCCAGGGAAGATTATGCTCAGTCTCTCTATAATAGGTTGTCCAAGCAATATTATTCCAGGGGTTGTCTGAATACTTGAGACTAGAGCAAGTTAAAACATTAGGAGTGTGAGATAAATTTGTTTTTATGAGGTATTTCAAAACTTGGTGCTGAGAGAAAGGTATATATGTTTGGCCTTGTAGCAGTTTTTGGTTGTACAGGTAAAAGCCAGTTGGTTCTTAGTTTGAGAAGCAGATAAGTTGCTAAGTTTGGTAGCACACATATGAGGTGCTGGAGTAAGCTACCATTGAGGTCTGGGCATATAAAGCCAATACTCTTGTTCAGTTTGGAAGGGCGTGTTAAGATTGGCTCCTCCCATAAACTCAGTGTCATTATTGCTAATAGGAATATCTCAGTCTAAGAGTGTTAAGCTGTCAAATATGAGTGGGTGAATGCGATGAGCCCAATATGAATATTGAACTTGGCCTGGACAAATGAGGGCAAGGAGAATAATCAGGGTTATCTGTATCAAATTCCTGTCAATGATGGAGATCATGGCCACCAGATGTGAATCAGGGGTATATGCAATACTACTGTGTTGTAAGAGGATGTTGGCCTGGTTAAGCAGGCGTTTAAGACTTCCCATGTTATATCAAGGGTAAGGACATGTGCCCCTTCAAATCAACATTTTTGAATGCTTTGTATAAATTCCTAGTAGTACAATTGCTGAAATCCGCCTGAGGTTTAAAGAATTAACACAAATCCTTTACAAATTTTAAAAAGTCAAAGAGGGATGAATACTCCCCAAGTCATTCCATGAAGCCAATAATACCTTGACACCAAAACCATACAAAGCATCACAAAAGAAAAAAAAAATCAATATATATTATTACTACAAACAAGAAAAAAGTTTAACAATATACTATCAAGTCAAACCCAATAATGTATAAAAAAGATTATACTCCGCAACCAATAGGAATTTATCACAGAAATAAAAGGTTCATTTCACACCTAAAATCAGTGTAAAACAATGTTAAAATAAATAATGAAGGCATATGTTATCTCAATATATATGTAAATACATCAGAGAACACCTACATAATTTTATAAAACTCTTCAAACAAATAATAGAATGGTTGTTCCTCTACATAATAAAAAAATATGAAAAACAAGGTTAATATAATAATTAATGGTGAAAAATTAATTCTTTCTCCCTAAATTCAGGAAAAAATACATAGCTCTCTGATTTCACTATTTTTATTCAACATTGTATTGGAGGCTTGGTACTGACGATTTGAAAAGGAAATATATATATATATTCAAATTAAAAAGAAAAAAAAAAGAAAAATATATTTGCAAGTGATATTATGTCACTATAGGAAATTCTAAGGAATCTACTAAAATATGACTAATAATTGATTTCAGCGAGTTTTCAGGATACAATATCAATATAAAAAATAAAATCAATTGTGAGTTCTGAAAAGGTAGAATAAATATACTTCATTTTATTATCTCTGCTGAATACAACTGAAAACCTTGGATATTATATTTAAAACAAGCATAAATAGGTGTCATAATGGCTAAAATTAACAACACAGTAAACAAAAGATGTTGGCAAGGATGCAGAGAAAGGGAAACCCTCTTACAGTGTTGGTGAGAATGCAAACTGGAGCAGCCACTCTGGAAAACTGTATGGAGATTCCTTAACAAGTTAAAAAGAACTACCCTATGACCCAGCAATTGTACTACTAGGTGTTAACATAAAGATACAAAAATACTGATTCAAAGGGATGAATGTACCTTTATGTTTATAGCAGCATTCTCAACAAAAGCCAAATTATGGAAAGAGCCCAAATGTCCATTGACTGATGAAAGGATAAAGAAGGGAATAGATACACACACAATAGAATATTACTCAACCATAAAAAAGGGTAAATTCTTGCCTTTTGCAATGACATGAATAGAGTGAGATAGTATTATGCTAAATGAAATCAGTCAGTCAGAGAAAGACAAATACCATCTGATTTCACCCATATGTGAAATTTAAGAAACCATATAACAGAATCTTAACTATAGAGAACAAACTGAGGGTTGCTGGAAAAGAGGTGGGCAGTGGATGGGTTAAATGGGTGGTGGATATTAAGGAGGGCACTTGTAATGAGCATTGAGTGTTGTATGTAAATCATGAATCACTAAATCCTACACTAATATTACATTGTATATTAACTAATATTACATTGTATATTAACTAAGTGGAATTTAAAAATAAAATAAATAAATAATAAAAATAATAAAATAAAATAAAATAAAATAATCATAAGTAGACTCTGAAAACTGGAGAAAGAATGGCCAACAAGATAAGGACCTTGTAATCCAAAGAATGACACTGGTGAGTTACTTGAGCATTGTTTCTGCTTCAAGTATCCTAAACATGAGTTGAATAATCCAGAACCCAGAATAGACACAGGTAAAAAATTTCTTTTTAAAGTTTATTTATTTATTTTTGAGAGACAGTAAGGGATGCACAGAAAGAGGAGATAGAGAATCCCAAGCAGGCTCCACACTGTCAGCACAGAACCCAATTCAGGGCTCGAGCTCATGACCATAAGATCATGACCTGAACCAAAATCAAGAGTCAGATGCTTAACCAACTGAGTCATATAGGTGCCCCTCATATGAAAAAAAAAATCTAACAAAGATCTGCTCTCTCCAGTCAAAGGACCAGTTAAGGAATAGTTTAGTCAGATTAAATTATTTTAGATAATGACCACTCTACCCTGGCCAAACACCATAGGGGAAAAAAAAAATGTGGCCTCAATTCATCCATGTCAGCAAAGATCAAATGAGAATCCTAGACTTCTATTCTCAGCAGGCTGTAATAAGGTGCTCTAATAACCACCACAATGATGGTATCAGAGATGAACAATTAAGAAGCAGGGATTTTCATTCTCTCCAACTAGTCTCCTTTAGCAGAGTCAGTGCAGACTACCCCTGAGGTATCAAAGGAAGATAAGTGGAGAATCTGTACTTCTACATAAACCTGGAAAATGTGGCTCTTCTTCCATTTCCCTCCCATAGTGCTGTCAGAGGAGATCAGCTAAAACGGAAAATTTAAATAATATCCAGAGTCTCATAACATAGTATGATAATATACAGCTTTCAATTAAAAAAAAATTCAAGAGGGGTCAGTTGAGTGACTCACTCGGTTAAGTGTCCGACTTCGGGTCAGGTCATGATCTCATCGTTCTTGAGTTCGAGCCCTGATTCAGGCTCTGTGTTGACTGCTCGGAGCCTGGAGCCTGCTTCGGATTCTGTGTCTCCCCCTCTCTTTGCCCCTCCCCTGCTTGCACTCTGTCTCTGTCTCTCTCTCTCAAAAATAAATAAACATTAACAAAAAATTCAAGAAGGGCCTGGGTGGTTCAGTTGGTTAAGTGTGGGACTTCAGCTCAGGTCATGACCTCATGGTTTGTGTGTTCAAGCCCACATCACGCTCTGTGCTGACAGCTCAGAAACTGGAGCCAGCTTAAGATTCTATGTCGCCCTCTCTCTCTGCCCTTTCCAGGCTTGCAGTCTGTATTTCTCTTTCAAAAATAAATAAGCATTAAAAAATGTTCAAGAGGTGCCTGGGCGGCTCAGTTGGTTAAGCAGACTTTGGCTCAGATCATGATCTCATGGGTTTGAGCCTACATCACGCTCTGTGCTGACAGCTTGGAACCTGAAGCCTGCTTCAGATTCTATGTCTCCCTCTATCTCTGCCCTTTACCTGCTAATGTTCTGTCTGTCTGTCTCTCTCAAAAATAAATAAACATTAAAAAAAATTCAAGATACCATGAACCAAAATATCTCAAATTAAATTAAAAAAATAATAGATTCCAATACCAAGGTGACATGGAATTTGTCTAAGAATGACTTTAACACAGCAATGTAAAAATGCTTCAATAACAAACTTGAATCAAATAAAAACATAGGAAGTCCCAGGGAAGAAACAGAAAATCTCCACAGAGAAATAAAAGATAAAGAAAATAATCTCATGTAAATTTTACAACTTGAAAATATAATAAGTAAAATAAAAAGCTAAATGAATAAATTTAACAGCAGAATGGAGAGCACAGATGAAACAAATTAGTGAACTTGTAGATAAAACAATAGAAATCACTATATATGGCAATATAAAATATATTAATAAATATAAAAATATAAATAAAATATATTAACTAAACATATATATACCAGAAAAAAACAAAAAAATGAACAGAGCTTCATAATCTGTTGAGCTTTTAATAAAATAGCAAACATTTCTGTCATCAGAATTCAGAAGGAGAGAAGAAAGAGCGTGGATCTGAAATAATGCTCCAAGCAAAATGGCTAAAAATGTTTCAGATTTTGCAAAATACATATAAACATTCAGATACAGAAAACTGAGAGAATCCCATACAGGATAAACTACTAACCAGAGTAACACATATCATATTTAATGTTATGAAAATGAGATACAAAGGAAAAAATCTTCAAAGCTCTCTGAAAGGGGGAGGAGAGTGGAAACTTACCTAAAGGCAAAAAAATAAAATAAAAAAAATTGAATGGCATCGGATTTCTCATCATAAACCTTTGGAGATCAGAAAGAAATGGTAGACTCTTTTGAAAAGTACAGAGTGTAAAGAAATGTCAACCCACAATCATTCTTTGGGTACATACTCTGTAGTGGAATTACTGGATCTTAAGGTATTTCCATTGGTAATGTTTTGTGGAACCTTCATACTGTTTTCCATAGTGGCTGCACCAATTTACATTATAACCCACAGTGTAGAAGGGTTTCTTTTTCTGCACATCCTTGCCAACACTTGTTACTTCTTGTCTTTTTTATTGTAGCCATTCTGACAGATGTAAGGTGATATCTCACTCTGGTTTTGATTTGCATTTTTTCTGGTGATTAGTAATAAAAATAGCATGCTACTAGTACATAAGTAGACACATAGATTAATTGAACAGAATTTAGAGCTCAGGAATGAACCTACACTTATATGGTCAATTAATCTATGACAATGAAGGCAAAAATATGCAAGGGAGAAAAAACTGTCTCTTCAGTAAATAGTGCTGGGAAAATTGGACAGCTACATGCAAAAGAATAAAAATGGACCACTGTCCATCAGCATACACACAAACAAACTCAAAATGTATTAAAAACCTAGATGTGAGCCTTGAAACCATAAAACTAGAAAAGAACATAAGCAGTAAGTTTTTGAAATCAGCCATTTTTCAAGATATGTCACTTGTACATGGAATATAAAAAACAAAACAAATGAATAAATAAGCAAAGAAAAATCAAACCAATAAATACAGAGAAAAAAAAAACCTTATGCTTGAGGTGAGGAGCAGGCAAAATGGGTAAAGGGAAGTAGGAGATACACACTTTTAGTTATGGAATGAATAATTCATGAAAATAAAAGTTACAGCATAGGGAATATAGTCAATAGTATTATAATAGTACTGTATGGTGTCAGGAAGTAGCTATGCTTGTGATGAATAGACTTGTTAAATAACTATGTTATACACCTGAAACTAATGTAACATTGTGTGTCAACTATACTCAAATTAAAAAAAAAGTCATTAATGTGGGGCTTAATCCAAACAAACTGACATTATTGTGGTGCCTGGGTGGATCAGCAGTTAACCATCTGACTTTGGCTCAGGTCATGATATCAGTCTGTCTGCTGTCAGCACAGAGCCCGCTTGGGATCCTCCAGTCCTCTCTCTCTGCCCCTACCCCACTGTCTCTCTTTTTCTCTATCTCAAAAAAAAATAAACTTTAAAAAAAATGACTGACATTCTAATAAGAAGAGGAAATTGGACAAAAACACGTACAGAGGAAGACAACATGAAGATATAAGGAAAATATAGTCCTTCACAATCCAGTGAGATGGGTATGGAACAGATATTTCCTCATGGTTCTCAGAAATAAGCAATCCTGTGGATACCTTGATCTCAGATTCTTAACCTCCAGAACTATGATAAAATAAATTTCTGTTCTTCAAGTTACCCACAATGGTGCTTATTAATGGCATCCCTAGCAAAATGACACAGACTTGTGATAGTTTATGTGTCAATTTGGCTAAGCCACAGTGCCCAGATATTTGGTCAAACATCAGTCTAGATGTTTCTGTAAAAGATGTGTTTTAAGATGAAATTAACATTTAAACCAATAGATTTTCAATAAAGCATTTTGTGGGCATGTTTTATCCAATTAGTTGAAGGCCTTCAAAGTAAAAAATCTGAAGTTCCTGCAGAAAGAGGCAGTCTGCCTCCACAGCAACTTCAAAATCCAGCTACAACATAAACACATTTCTGTGTCTCCAAGCTGATTGCCTACCCCTGTAGATGTTATACTTGATAATCTACAAAATTGCATGAGTCTTAAAATCACTCTCTGTCTACACACACACACACACACACACACACACACATCCTATTACATTTGTTTCTCTGTTTCTCTGGGTAATGCTGATTAGTATACATATAATATTACTGAGCTATAAAATGAATGATCTATTACAACAACCTGGATGATTCACAAAACAATTATACTAACTAAAAAAAAAAGCCATTTCAAAAGTTACCTAAAGTATAATGTTCTATGTAACATTATTGAAATGACAATAGTACAGCAATGGAGAATAGTGGTTACTAGAGTTTGAGAAGAGGTTGGGGTCAGGAGGATGTAAACGTGGCTATGAAAGTGTAACATGGGATCCTTATGGTAATAGAAATGCTCTTTATCTTGGCTACATTGATATTAATCTCTTGGTTATGATATTGTGCTACAGAATTGTAAACTTATACCACCGAAAGAAAATGAGCACAAGTACATAGGGTCTGTCTGTATTTTTTATTAATACTGCGTTGAATCCTGTTATATCAAAATGTTAATTTTAATTAAAAAAACATTGAGTTTCTATGCAACAGCAGTGTAACATTCAAAAACTGAATTTAGGGGCACCTGGGTAGCTCAGTCAGTTAAGTATCAGGCACTTGATCTTGGCTTAGGTCATGATTTCATGGTTCGTGAATTCAAGCCCCATGTCAAACTCTTTGCTCACAGTGCAGAGCCTGCTTGAGATTCTGTCTCTCCCTCTCTCTGCCCTTTCCCCACTTGCTCTCTCTCTGTCTCTCTCTCTCTCAAAATAAATAAACTTTTAAAAAATTGAATTTGAGTAAAAGCCTCCCATTCACAAAACATCAACAAAATAAAGTACTGAGGAATACATTTACCAAATTAAGTGCAAGTCCTATACCATAAAAATTATAGAACATTAATGAAATAAATTAGATTATGTAAATAAAATTAATAAAGACATATATTTGTTCACAAAAATACTCACTATGGTTAAGATGGCATTACTCCCAAATTGATCTACATTATCAGTACAATCTATAGTAAAATCAACACTGCTAACCTTTTAGAAGAAATTGATAAGCTGATCCTAGAACTTATATGGAAATGAAATCAATTTAAAATATATCAAAAACAACCTTGAAAAAGAAAAGTGAAGGACTCATACTTTCCAGTTTCAAATCTTGATATACGTCTACAGTAATCAAGCCAGTGTGGGACTGGCATAAAGATAGACGTGTGGATCAACAGAATAAAATTGAGGAAACAAATGGTGCTGGCACAATTGGATAACCACAGGTAAAAGAATGATGTTGTATCCTACCTTACACTACATATATAAGTTTAGTCAAAATGTACTATAGATCTAGGGGTGCCAGGGTGGCTCCATCGGTTAAGCAGCCAACTCTTGATTATGGCTCAGGTCATGATCTCATGGTTTATGAGATAGAGCCCTGTGTTGGGATCTGAACTGACAGCATGGAGCCTGCTTAAGATTCTCTCTCTCTCTCCCTCTCTGCCCCTCCCCCACTCATTCTCTGTCTCTCTCTCTGTTTATCAAAATAAACAAACAATTGGCAGCAGCATGGATGAAACTAGAGTGTATTATGCTAAAGGAAATAATTCAGTCAGAGAAAGACAAATCTATGATTTCACTAATATGTGGAATTTAAGAAGCAAAATAGATGAACATAGGGGAAGAGAAGGAAACATAAAATAATATAAAAACAGAGAGTGTGGCGAACCATAAGAGACTCTTAAATACAGAGAGGAGGGGCCAAGACGACAGAAGAGCATGGAAGGTTTTTTTTTTTCCTTTTTTGCATCTCTCTCCCTGAAATGCAGCCAGATCAACCCTAAACCATCTTGCACACTTAGAAAACTTATTTGAGGATTAACACAACAATCTGCACAACCTGAACCACAGAATACAGGAGGTAAGTGATGTAGAGAGGTGAACTGGGGGAGAGAGAAACCACACAGGGCAGGGAGCTATTTTTGTGCATGGAGAGAGGACAGGGGCAGGGTTGGTGGGGGAGAATACAGGAAATCACCCCCCCCCAAGGTACCTGGAAAGAAAAGGAAAGGTACACACGGGACTGAACAAAAGAGGGAGAAAGGAGAAAGGAAATGGCTTAAAATCCATTAAGTCTCTATAAACAGGGAGAGTGCAGAGTCTGAAACTCTGCAACTGGATTCCTGGCAGTGTTCTGATGGGAAGCGAGAATCCCCAGGAGCAGCAAGCGAAGTCTGAGGGATCCTCAGGCGACATAGGGAGGATCTTTAGGCCTTCCTGATGGGAGGACATTTGGTACAGGCTGTGAGGCCTCCCCACAGGTAAAGGTCCTAGCGGACTCTTGTGTTGGAACAATAACATTAAGGGGAAAGCCTGGTACCAGATGTGTGTCATCATTTACCATAATTCCTGAAACGTCACTGCTACACGTTCAGGTGAACTTTTTCTGGTGTGCGCTGACACCCAGCCACAGTCTCTAGCTATTGGCAGCACACAGTCTTGTGAATATTCCTGGGAACAGGCCCATTGCATCATGAGAACCTCCCTCAGAGGGTCAGAACAGGTCAAAGCCCCAGTCCCTCAGAAGCGAGGGGTTGGGAAATACAGCCACATCTGAGATAAAACTCAGGAGGGAAGTGCTGCCTGGCAGCCTGATGGCTTGGTCACTGACAGTATAAAAGAGGGAGTGGACAGAAAGCAGAGAAAAAGGAGGGGTGCTTGATTGCCGGTGGGGGAGAGCACAGAGTTCTGATACTAGAAACTGGGTAGCTGGGTGACACCATTTTCACCCCTCCCACTTATGCGTATACATACCTACATGCACCACAACAATCCACCCTAGTAAGCTAAGCAGAACCATCTAGTGGAGAATGAAGCTGTTACAACAAGTTCCACCCAACTGGTCCAACCGTGCTCTTAACTACCACAAGTCTGTCTGCCTGCTTACTTTATGGACTGTAAAGTGCTTCATAGGTTGACTTCTAGGGGAAACCAACGTAATTTCATATTTCAATCTGTTCACTGTTTCATGTATTCAATTTTTTTCTTTTTCTTTTCTTATTCATAAATGCATAGAGAAAAAAATATTTTTAATTTCCATTTTTATTAAAAAGATTTTTCTTTAATTTTTCTACTATATTTTTTACTTTTTGCAAATTTTTTAAATTCTATTTTGCTTCCACCATTTCATTTTATTCTATTTTATTCTATTCATTTTTTCAAATTTTAAAACATTTTCCATTTTGTCTTTCTTTTTTTCTTTTCTTATATTTCCCTTTTTTCTCTAATCTATTAAGCTCCTTTCAACAACCAGAACAAAACACAACTAGGATCTAACATCATTTATTGGATTTTTTGTGTTGTTTTTAATTTTTAATTTAATTTTTTTACTTTATTAATTCCTTTTCTTCCTTCAAAATGATGAAATGAAGGAATTCACTCCAATATAAGAACAGGAAGAAATGATAGCCAGGGACTTAACACAGATATAAGCAAGATGTCTAAATCAGAATTTAGAATCATGCTAATAAGAATACTAGCTAGGGTTGAAAATAGATTAGAATCCCTTTCTGCTGAGATAAAAGAAGTAAAAGCTAGTCAGTGTAAAAATCAAAAATGTTATAACTGAGCTGCAAACTTGAATGAATGCCACGGTGGCAAGGATGGATGAGGCAGAACAGTGAATCAGCAATATAGAGGACAAACATATGGAAAATAATGAAGCAGAGAAAAAGAGGGAGACTAATGTAGAAGAGCATGATTTAAGAATTAGAGTGACTCATTAAAAAGGAATATCAGATTCATAGGGACCCCAAAAGATGAAGAGAGGGAAAGAAAAAAAGGTAGAAGTGTTATGCGAGCAAATCATAAGGAAAGATCTAGGGAAAGACACAGACATCAAAATCCAGGAAGCACAGAGGACTTCCATTAGATTCAACAAAAAACAACAATCAACAAGGCATATCATAGTCAAATTCACAAAATACTCAAGCAAGGAAAGAATCATGAAAGAAGCAAGGAAAAAAAAATTCTTAACCTACAAGGGAAGACAGATCAGGTTCACAACAGACCTATCCACAGACACTTGGAAGGCTCGAAAGGAATGGCAGGGTATATTCAATGTGATGAATTGGAAAAAATATGCAGCCAAGAATTCTTTATCCAGGAATGCTGTCATGCAACATAGAAGGAGAGATTAAAAGTTTCCCAGACAAAAATTAAAGGAGATTGTGACAACTAAACCAGCACTACAAGAAATTTTAAGGGGACTTTCTGATAGGAGAAAAGACAAAAACAAACAAACAAAAGAAAAGAAAAAAATACCAAAAGCAACAAAGACTAGAGAGGACCAGGGAACACCACCAGGAATTCCAACTCTACAAGCAATATAGTGGCAATAAATTCATATCTTTCAGTATTTGCTCTAAATGTCAATGGACTAAATGCTACAATCAAAAGACATAGGGTAACAGAATGGGGAAGAAAACAAGATCCATCTGTATGCTGTTGACAAGAGACCCATTTTAGACCTAAATACACTGTCGCATTGAAAGTAAGGGGATGGGGAGCCATCTACCATTCTATTCGTCATGACACGAAAGCCAGAGTAGTCATACTCATATCAGATAATCTAGATTTTAAAATAAAGACATAAAACAACAAGGGAGGAAGAAGGGCATTATATAATAATTAAGGGGTCTATGCACCAAAAGATCTAACAATTGTAAATATCTATACTCCAAACCTGAAAGCACCCAATTATATGAATCAGTTAATCACAAACATAAAAAAACTCATTGATGATAATTCCATAATAGTAGGGGACTTGAACACCCCACTTACAACATTGGACAGATCATCTAAGCAGAAAATCAACAAAGATACAATGGCTTTAAATGGCTCACTGGACCAGATGGACCTAACAGGGCATTAAGGAATGTACTCCTTAAATCATTGTGCAATATACTAACTTGGATGTAAATTAAAAAATAGATAGATACTCTTATGTGGATCTTGAGAAACTTAACAGGAACCCATGGGGGAGGGGAAGGAAAAAAAAAAGAGGTTAGAGTGGGAGAGAGCCAAAGCATAAGAGACTGTTAAAAACTGAGAACAAACTGAGGGTTGATGGGGGGTGGGAGGGAGGAGAGGGTGGGTGATGGGTATTGAGGAGGGCACCTTTTGGGATGAGCACTGGGTGTTGTATGGAAACCAATTTGACAATAAATTTCATATATAAAAAAATAGATAGTTAAATAAATAAATAAATAAATAAATAAATAAACTCTTAAATACAGAGAACAAACTGAGGGTGCAGGAGGGGAGGTGGGTGGGAGAATGACCCTAAATGGATGATGTGCTTAATGCAGAATAAGTAGGGCGCTTGTTGGGATGAGCAATGGGTGTTTTATGTTAGAGATGAATTACTAAATTCTGCTCCTGAAACCAACACTACATGGTATGCTAAATACTTTGAATTTAAATAAATAAATTAAAAACAAACATGTAAAACTGTATCATAGATGTAAAGGAAATATTTTAAACTATAAAACACTTAGAAGAAAACACATAAGTAAGTTTATTATTTATTTTGAGAGAGAGAGAAAAAAAGAGAGACAGCAGGGGAGGGCAGAGAGAATCCCAAGCAGGCTCCACATAGTTAGTTTAGAGATCGATGTGGGGCTTGAACACACGAACAATGAGATCATGACCTGAACCAAAATCAAGAGTCAGACCCTTAACTGAATGAGCCACCCAGGCTCCCCTCATTTTACTTTATTATTTTTTTTACATTTTTATTCCAATATAGCTAACTTAGAGTGTTATATTAGTTTCAGGTGTACAACATACTGATTCAAGATATCTATACATTACAAAGTGTTCATCATGATAAGTGCACTCTGTTTTTAAAAGTTTTTTTCCAAATTTTTATTTAAATTATAGTTAGCTAAGATATAGTGTAATATTGGTTTCAGGTGTAGAATCCAGTGATCCGTCACTTACATATAACACACGGTGCTCATTAAAACAAGTGACCTCATTAATATTACCCACTTAGCCCATCCTCAACCCACCTCCCTTCATCAGCCCTCAGTTTGTTCTCTATCGTTAGATTTTTAAGGTTTGCTTCCCTCTGATTTATTTTCCCTTCCCATGTGTTCATCACCTTTGTTTCCAAACTACCACAAGTGAGTTAAATCATATGGTATTTGTCTTTCTCTTACTAATTCATTTCATTTAGCATAATACACTCTAGCTTCAACCACATCATTGCAAATGTGAAGATTTCATTTTTTTGATGGCTAAGTAATATTATACATATATATATATACACATATATATGTATATATATGTATATATATGTGTGTGTGTATGTCTCATATATATATATATATATGTATATATATACATATATCATATTTTTATTCATTCATCAGTCAATGGAAAC
Source organism: Felis catus (assembly GCF_018350175.1). Classification (NCBI taxonomy): domain Eukaryota; kingdom Metazoa; phylum Chordata; class Mammalia; order Carnivora; family Felidae; genus Felis; species Felis catus. The sequence goes on along the minus strand of NC_058386.1, from coordinate 74,898,661 downwards.
TTTGGAGCTTTCCATGCTTTGGCTATTGTTGATAATGCTGCTTGTTATAAACATCAGGGACCATTAGACTTTGGAATATGTATTTGTGTATATATTTTTAATATTATTTATTGTCAAATGGGCTTACATTCAACACCCAGTGCTCATCCCAACAAGTGCCCTCCCCAAAGCCCATCACCCATTTTCCCCTCTCCCTCACCCTCTTACCCACCCTCAGTTTGTTCTCTGTATTTAAGGGTCTCTTGTGGTTTGCCTCCCTCCCTCTCTGTTTCTAACTATTTTTTCACCTTCCCTTCCCCCATGGACTTCTGTTAAGTTTTTCTAGATCGACATGTGAGTGAAAACATATGATATCTGTCCTTCTCTCACTGACTTATTTCACTCAGCATAATACCTTCCAGTTCTATCCATGTTGCTGCAAATGGCATGATTTCATTCTTTCTCATTGCCAAGTAGTATTCCATTGTATATATAAACTACATCTTCTTTATCCATTCAACAGTTGATGGACATTTAGGCTCTTTCCATAATTTGGCTATTGTTGAACGTGCTGCTATAAACATTGGGGTACACGTGCCCCTCTGCATCAGCACTCCTGTATCCCTTGAGTAAATTCCTAGCAGTGCTATTGCTGGGTCATAGGGTAGTTGTATTTTTAATTTTTTGAGGAAGCTCCACACTGTTTTCCAGAGCATCTGCAACAGTTTGCATTCCTACCAACAGTGCAAGAGGGTTCCCGTTTCTCCACATCCTCTCCAGCATCTATAGTCTCCTGATTTGTTCATTGTAGCCACTCTGACTGGTGTGAATCAGTGTGGCTTTGATTTGTATTTCCCTGATGATGAGTGATGCTGAGCATAGTTTCATGTGACTGTTGACCATCTGGATGTCTTCTTTAGAGAAGTGTCTATTCATGTCTTCTGCTTATTTCTTCACTGGATTATTTGTTTTCAGGTGTGGAGTTTGGTAAGTTCTTTATAGAATTTGTATACTAGCCCTTTATCTGATATGTCATTTGCAAATATCTTTTCCCATTCTATTCATTGCCTTTTAGTTATGTTGATTGTTTCCTTTGAAGTTCAGAAGTTTTTCATCTTCATGAGGTCCCAATAGTTCATTTTTGCTTTTAATTCCCATGACTTTGGAGATGTGTCAAGTAAGAAATTGCTGTGGGTGAGGTCAAAGAGGTAGTTTCCTGCTTTCTCCTCTGGGGTTTTGATGGTTTCTTGTCTCATATGTAGGTCTTTCATTTGTTTTGAGTTTATTTTTGTGTAACTCATTCATTCTCTAGTAGATAGGTTAAGGCACATTAACTGGTTAACTCATTTATTCTCTAGTAGGATGTTTCTTAACCTACATGTATTTCTCATCTTTCCAAATTTTTTTTCTTGTGGTTGACTTCAAGTTTCGTAGTATTGTGGTTAGAAAATATGTGTGGAATAGTCTCAATCTCTTTGTACTTGTGGAGGCCTGATTTGTGACTTAGTATGCCATCTATTCTTGAGAATGTCCCATGTGCACTTGAAAAGAATGTGTATTTTGCTGCTTTAGAATGCAATGTTCTATATATGTGTGTAAACTCTATCTGGTGCAATGTGTCATTCAAAGCTATTGTTTCTTGTTAATTTTCTGCATATGTGTTGTGTCTATTGATTTAATTGTGACATTAATTTCCCCTTCCATTATTGTATAATTATTAATGAGTTTCTTTACATTTGGTATTAATTGATTTATATATTTGAGTGTTCCAATTTGGGGGAGTAAATATTTACAATTTTTAGATTTTGTTGGATAGTCCTCTTTATTATGATATAGTACCCCTCTTAATCTTTTGATAGTCTTTAATATCCAGTTTGTCTGCTATAAGTATGTTTGCTCCAGCTTCCTTTTGATGTTCATTTGCATAATAGATGGTTCTCCATTCCCTCACTTTTTTTTTATTTTATTTTTAGAAAGAGAAAGCACAAGGAGGGGAGAGGGGCAGAGGGTGAGAGAGAGAAAGAGAGAGAATCTTAGCAGAATTCGCAGTCAGCATGGAGCCCAATATGGGGCTCCATCACATGACCCTACGATCATGACCTGAACCAAAATCAATAGTCAGAAGCTCAAATGACTAAGTCATTCAGTTGCCCCATCCACTCACTTTCAATTTGGAGGTGTCTTTAGGTCCAAAGTGAGTCTTCTGTAAGCAATATATAGATGGAATTTTTTTGTATCCATTGTCCCACCCTACGTCTTGATTGGAATATTTAGTCATTTTACATTCAGAGTTATTATTAATAAATATGTATTTAGTGCCATTGTATTACTTGTTTGTCATTTCTCTGGAGATTTTCTCTGTTACTTTCTTGTCTTTGTCACTTTTGGTCTTTCATTTCCACTCAGAGAGTTCTCTGCAATATTTTTTGCATTACTAGTTTAGTGGGCATGAACTCCTTCAGTTTTTGTTTATTGGGAAACTCTTTATCTCTCTTTCTTTCTGAATGGTGGCATTGCTGGATGGAACATTCTTGGCTGCAGATTTTTCCCATTCATCACTTTGAATATATCATGCCATTCCCTTCTGGGTTGCTAAATTTGTGCTGAGAAATCTCCAGCTAGTCTTAGGGTTGTTCCTTGTAATTTCAGGACTTCATTTGTCTTGCTGATTTAATTTTTTTTCTTTGTCACTATATTTTGCAAATTTACTTACAATATGTCTTGGTGTTGACCTACTTTTGTTGGTTTTGATGGCAGTTCTCTGTGTCTCCTGGATACCAGATTAGGGATATATTCAGCTATTATTTCTTCAAATAAATTTCTGCCCTTTTCTTTCTCTTCTCTTTCTGGTACTCTTATAATACAAATGTTATTACATTTAATGGAGTCAGTGAGCTCCCTATGTCTATCCTCATGTTGAATAATTCTTTATTTCTTTCTTTTGTTCAGGTTCATTACATCCCATTATTTTGCCTTCTATATCACTTATTAATTTCTGTGTTTCTTGGAGCCTTGTATTCATTGCACCAAGCCTGTTTCAAATCTGTTTTGCATTTTTAATTTCTGACAGATTCCGTTTTACTCTTTTATCTTAGTGGTAAGGATATCCTTGAAGTCTTGTTACTTTTCTTAAGCCAAATGAATATCTTCATGATTGTTGGTTTAAATTCTCCATCAGGCATGTTACTTATATCTGTTTCACTTAAGTCTCTGGCTCTGACCTTATCTTGTTTTTCATTCAAGATGAATTCCTCTGTCTTGTCATTTTGTCTAAGTCTCTGCCTTCTTCTCTGTGTTATAATATCCCATTATGTTCCTTGTTCTGAGAGCAAAGGCTTTATGAAGAAGTCATGTACTGTCCATGGACTGGTGCTTCAAGAAGTGTGTCTGGTGTGCATTTCTTGTGCTCTGCTGTTGTGTTTCAGGTCTCTATCTTTCAGTCAAGTCATCTTCAGAGTCTCTCCTTTACTGGATAGGGAAGTGTTTGGTTCTTGGCCAGAATGTGGTGAGTTTTAAGTAGGTGTGTTCTGGTCTGCTTGCTAAATGGGAGCTGATACTACTTACACACACACACACACACACACACACACACACACACACGAAGCCCTGCAGAACTCTCTGGTGAAGAGATTTGGTGTAGACAGGTGTTTCTGCTGGTCTTCTTGGTAAAGGGCTTGCCATTCAGGGACTGCAGCAAGCTAGAATGAGAAAGGCAGTCCCACCAGAACACAGGTTTGTGGGACTTGGTGTAAGCAGGTTAGGCAGTCAGTGTGGGTGCTAGATCGCTTCCCTCTGGTGGCTCTGTTTTTATTCTGAGGGTTGGGGGAGGGAAATGATGCCAGCCAGCTTTTTTGTCCCCAGAGAACATTCTCTATAAATGCTTCCTCCCAAGGATGTCCTCTAAGAAGAGGAAATAATCTCCCTGATGTGTGTCCCAGGCATTTTTCAGATCACCGTGTCCACACTACCTGCCTCTGTGGTGTTAGCCTGCCTTCTCTCCAGGAGTAAGACAGTGCCTTTGGTTCTCTATCCCAGCCAAGCCCGCTTACCTTTAAAACTCCAGGCTTTAAAGCCACGCTGGTTGCAAGAACTCATGGAAAATAGTTCCTCTCATTTTCCAAGCTAATGACCTGGGAAAACTTTCCTCCTCGTGCATTCCCCTGTGTGCTCCTCTCTGTCTTGCCTTTCACCATGAACAAAGTATCCCTCCATGATCCATTTCTCCATTAAACCACATCTCCACATTCTTACCTTCTTTAATGTGGCTTCTTCTTTCCTTTTAGTTGTGGACTTTGTTATGTCACTCTTCAGATTGATTTTTGGGTATTTGATAGTTATCCTGTTGTGTTCATGGAATAAGGCAAGCCTAAGGTCCACCTCCTCATCCATCTTCTGTCACTCCCCTATGTTCTTTTTTTCTTAACTTTCTTTAAATATTTGATAGAAATTACCTGTGAAGCTCTCTGATCCTGGAGGTTTGTGTGTTTGGAGTTTTTAAATTACTGAAAAAAATCCATTGCTGATAATCTGTCTGGTGAAGTTTCCTATTTCTTCCTAATTCAAATTTGTGAGATTTTATATTTCTAGGAATTTATCCATTTCTTCTACGTTGTCTATTTTTTGCACATTTTTAAATAGTATTTTCTTATAATTATTTGTATATCTGTGGTGTCCATTGTAATTTCTACTCTTTCATGTTTGAGTATCTTGTGGTTGATTTCTAGTTTTATAGTGTTGTGGTCTGAAATGATGCATGGTATGACTCTAATCTTTTTGAATTTATTAAAACTTGTTTTGTGGCCTAAAATGTGATATGTTCTAGAGAATTTTCCATGTGCTCTTGTAATTAATGTCTATTCTGCTGTTTTAGAATGGAATGTTATGAATATATCTGTTAGATCCATCTGGTCCAATGTTTCATTCAAAGCCATTTTCCTTGTTGATTTTGTTAGGATGATCTGTCCATTGATGTAAGTAGGGTGTTGAAGTCCCCTCTTTTATTGTATTACTACTGATTTTTTACTTTATATTCTTAACTGCTTTATGTATTTGGGTGGCCCCATGTTGCATGCATAGGTATATACAATTGTTATATCTTCTTGTGGAATTGTTCCCTTTGTGATTGTACAGTTTCCTTATTTGTATCCTGTTACAGTATGTGTTTTAAAGTTTATTTTTCCAATATAAATATTGCTACCCAGGCTTTCTTTTCATTTTCATAATAAATGCTTTCCCATCCCTTCACTTTAAATCTATCTGTGTCTTTTAGTCTGAAATGTGTCACTTGTAGGCAGTGTACAGATGGTTCTTACCTTTTTATCCTTTCCATTATCCTATGTCTTTTTTATAATTTAAATTCAAGTTAGTTAGCGTAGAGTTTAATCTTGGCTTCAAGAATAGAACCCAGTGATTCATCTCTTACATATGACACCCAGTGCCCTCCTTAATGCCCATCACCCATTTAACCCATCCCATAACCCACCTCCCATCCAGAAACCCTCAATGTATTCTCTATATTTAAGAATCTCTTATGGTTTTTCTCCCTCTCTGTTTTTATCTCATTTTTCCTTCTCTTCCCCTATGTTCATCTGTTGAGTTTCTCAAATTCCACATGAGTGAAATCATATGATATCTGCCTTTCTCTAACTGACTTACTTTGCTTAGTATAAGACACTCTAGTTCCATCCATGTTGCTGCAAATTGAAAGATTTCATTCTTTTTCATTGCTAAGTTGTATTTCATTGTGTGTGTGTACACACACACACACACACACACCACACACACATGCTACCTCTTCTTTATCCATTCATAAGTCAATGGACACTTAGGCACTTTCCATAGGTTGGTTGTTGTGGATAGCACTGCTATAAACATTGGGGTGCATGTGACCCTTTGAATCAGCACTCCTGTATCCTTTGGAAAAATTCCTAGTAGTGCAGTTGCTGGGTTGTAGGGTAGGTCTATTTTTAACTTTTTGAGGAACTTTCATACTGTTTTCTAGAGTGGCTGCACCAGTTTGCATTCCCACTGAAATTGTGTCGTAGACTCTGGGTCTAAAGTTCTCTCTTGTCTAGCAAAAGAGCAGGACACAGGATTCAAAGTCAGAGATGGCCAATGTCCAAGAAAAGACAAGAGCCCTGAATTAGGGTCTTTGACCTCTTTTTATTCAGATCAGAAGGCTTAAAAACATGAAGGGAGTATACAAGGAGACAAAGAAACTGGGAACATTAACCTGGGGACGTGAGGGAAAAAGGGTTTTTTGAAGATATACAATGTTTGGGGTTTGGGTCAATATAAAACAAAATCTGGGTGCTGGGAAGTCAGGAGGAAGGTTGTTTACAGCATACATGAGGCAGCACCTTTGTTTATCTTAGCTAGCCTAGGGGATGAGACAGATAGGGAAAATAACCTCAGGGTTAATAAGGCACCTTTCTTTTTGTTAGCCATCTCCACTCTGGGCTGCTTTGCCTGCAGCACAGTGGTCAATAGTCCAATTCACCAATTTACCTAACCTGGCCTATCCTTCTGTGAAAGCAGCTTGTCTGCTATAGTACTATATTGGGGGGGGGGGGTGATTCCACCCTGAATATCTAATCTTTTTTTATGTTTTGTTCATATACCTATGTATTGGGCACCTTTGTTCTGTTCTTCTTTTAGGCCTTTGTGTCTCCCTTGCTATTGTGGGAACTCTGCACCCTTCTCTATTTTGGGGTACCTTTGCACCTCCCTATTCTCGGCACTTTTGTGCCTCCCTATTTTCTTGGTGTCTTTGCACCCCCCTATTCTTGGGGTGCCAATCTGGTTTACCCAAACTCGGGTGTGAGCATTTTATGACTGTATTTCTTTATTCCTTGTTAACCCATTGGTGTAAACCCAAGGGATACTTAAGCTTATCCCCCACGAAAGTGCAAAAGTGTTCCCCTTTCTCAACATCCTTGCCAACATCTGTTGTTTCCTGAGTTGTTAATTTTAGCCATTCTGACAGGTGAGAGGTGGCATCTCATTGTGGTTTTGATTTGTATTTCCTGGATAACGAGTGTTGTTGAGCATGTTTTCATGTGTCTATTAGCCATCTTGTTGTCTTCTTGGAGAAGTGTCTATTCATGTCTTTTGCACACTTCTTCACTGGATTATGTGTTTTGTGGGTTACACTATGTCTTTTTAAAAAAATAATGTTTATTTAGTTTTGAGAGAGAGAGAGAGAGAGCATGAGTGAGGGAGGGGCAGAGAGAGAGGGAGACACAGAATCTGAAGCAGGCTCCAGGCTTTGAGCTGCCAGCACAGAGCCTGATGCAGGGCTTGAACTCACAAACCGTGAGATCACAACCTAAGTTGAAGTCAGACACTAAACCGACTGAGCCACCCAGGCGCCCCTACCCTATGTCTTTTGATTGTAGTGTTTAGCCCATTTACATTCAAAGTAATTGTTGTTAGATATGTACTTATTGCCATTGTGCTATGTATTCTATGGTTGCTTGTGTAGTTCTTTTCTGTTTCTTTCTTCTCTTGATCCCTTCTCACATGTTTTCCTGGTTTCTTTACTGATATACTTGGATTCTTTTCTGTTTAGCTTTTGCATATCTGTTATAGGTTTTTGATATTTTACCATTGGATTGTATATAACATCTTATGCATATAGCATTCAATATTAACTTGATGGTCACTTAGCTTTGAACACATTCTTTACTCCTCTCCCTATCATATTTTAGATATATAGTTTCATAATTTATATCCTTTTATTTTGTAAATTCCTTGACTGATATTTATAGATATATTCATTTTTTGTGTGATTTTGTGCTTCTAAAATTTCTTATTCATACTTATTGTCTTTCCTTTCCATTCAAGTAGTCCCCTGTAACATTTCTTACGGGGTTGGTTTAGTAATCATGAATTCCTTTAACTTTTGTTTGTCTGGGAAACTCTATCTCTCCTTTTATTCTGAATGACAGCCTTACTGGATAGACAATTTTGTTTGTATTTTTTTTCTTTCAACACTTAATATTTTCAGTTTATTTATTTATTTTGAGAAAGAGAGAGAGTGAACACATGGGTGGAGCAGAGAGAGAGAGACAGGGAGAGAAAGAATGCCAAACATTCTCTGCACTGTCAGCACAGATCACAATGCATGGCTCAAACTCTCAAACTGTGAGATCATGACCTGAGCCAAAACGAAGAGTCAAATAAGCTCATGGTTTAAACAAAAAATCTGTTAGAATTATTGGTAAATAAATGAAGATATTAAATTTTGTTATAAAATTTAATTCTTAAAAATAGATATTTATAAGGATTAGTGAAGGCATATCATCATTTATAGTTAGGTGAATCATGTATGCTGAAAAATTAGAATGCAAAATTGTTTCTAAATCTTCCTAGAGTAAAAGGAAGTAAGATTAGTTTCACAATACATAGTTTTAGGGTGATAGAGGACTTAAAATGATTTTCTATATCACAATGTATATTCAATCTTAAGGTATAATATTCTAGTAACATATGTCTTTATCTTCAAAGTTTTATGCAGAGATTCAGTTTCATATGCTAGAATTATTGATTCATGAGGGTAACGTCCATTAAAAAATCAATACTTGGCATGTCTTCAAAAACTATATTCTGAACATCCTAGATATTGAATTCTTTACTGTAACTTTAAACATGTACAGAGGAGATAATTGCCCTTCCTGTTAGTAGCATTTTATAAAGTATATCATAGCCCTCATATTCAGGATTTTGTTCTAATTTAGGGAAATTCTTCAGAAAAAATCATAAAATAATGCTTCAGAATATTTACTTTAGCTCCATCATTTTATATGACAATTAATAATATTCAGAACCTTGAAGTCTTAACTATAATGGTTGTTCTCCATTGCTTTACTCATTATATTGGCTATTTCTTGTAAATTTCTCAAATCTATAGCATTTCTTTTCTAAAGCTCTGTGCAGAGTTTCACAAAATGACTAACCCTTGTCTTTATGGAATTATTTGCTTAGCATTTTATTGTAAACTCTACCAGAAGTGCTAAAATAATTTTTGTGGGAGAATAGATGAGATAATAACCTTTTATGTGGTGAATATATATAGAAGAGAGATTACATATCAGAAACTTTGAAGAATCTACCACAATGTTAGTTGAATCCAGCAGAAAATGATTTCAAGCAGAAAATGAATTGATTTCAATTTGAATGTGTTATCTTTGTTATTGTGAAATAGATCCAGGCCTTTCAAAGTTAGGTAAATAATGCTTATTTTTCCAAACTGTATTATATATCATGCCTCATGCTCCATGTATTTTTATTAGGTGATATGTATTTTTTTTTGTTATGAAAAAAGAGCTTTTTTATTTTTGTTATGAAAATTACTGTTTACTAAATTTTCAGAAAAATGACCCAATATCCTGGGACATTTGTAGTTGGTATGTAAGTATGTGTTCAGTCTATTTAACCTTTTCTTTTTGAGTTTTTACTGAGGCAAAAGCAACCACTGTTCTAATTTCTATAGCCATGCGCTATTTTTTCTTATTTTTAACTCATTCATTTTATTCATAACCCTGTGATTTTATCAACTCTATTTCATTTTAAGAAATTCTTATTGAGTCTTTTCATGAAAAACATTACCAATACCATGTTTGTTCTTATATATGTGCTATATCCTTGTTCCTTTTATTTCCCCTGTTCCCACTTCATTACATCATATTTGGGATTCAGAAGTACAACTAAAACAGCACACTTTGTTGTAGTTGGAGATGATTGAATGATAGGAGCATATTGATTTATATATTTTTAATTTTTTTCAATGCTTATTTATTTTTGAGTGAGAGAGAGAGAGAGCACGAGCAGGGGAAGGCAGATGTGGGGTTGGAACTCATGAACTGTGAGATCATGACCTGAGCTGAAGTCAGAAGCTTAACTGACTGAGCCACCCAGGCTCCCGACTTTATATTTTTTAATACAAAATAATTCTAGTGTTGTCTATACTTTTTTTTAAGCTGTAGAAACATATTTGATTAGTGTCCACAATGATTCCTACATCTACATATTTAAGTGGTAGGATTCCAAACATGTTAGAGATATGTATTTAAATATAAAAAAAGATGAAAGTTTTTTTAATGCTAAGTAATACAAAATAGATTGGTGTAAATGAATTCATTGCTTGATGAACTAGAAATGATAGGATTATTCATAAAGACTTCCTAAACATAATCAGAGCAGTTTATATTGTTGAAATTGCTATTTAAAAATTCTAAAAAAATAAGAGCAAAATATCCTGCAACTGAAAATACTACTCTTTGTGAGCTGTAAGTCATCAAAGATGGAATACAATAAAGCAATGAAATGTGTAAGTTGGTTAAGTCAAATATTGCTTGAGTTGCAACGGGTAGTAGTGGCATTGTCAGTTAAATTCCCACATATTTAGGCCATATCCTTGAAAATATTCAGAAATTCTCTAAAAAATAAAAAGCTCTCACATAATTTTAGGGCTTGGTGCATGCCTTCAAGTTGTTTATAATCATGGTAGAGAAGATTGCTAAAAAATATTCAATCCGTAGCAGTAGACAAAGATGGGTAAAAAGATGATTTTCTTGTTTGGACATTGGTAATAAATGGTGTTAATCCTGAAAAACTTTGAGACAGAGGTAGATTTAAATTCCCTTCTAAAGTGAAGAATAAAATGGTATGACAGAGTTGGGGTTGTGGAAGCATCCCCTATTTTAGAATTTGCTTAGTGAAAGGCAGAAGATAGGAAAATAAAGAATATAATAAGAGAAATAAGACTTAAGTACTCATTAAGAATTTATTGGGGCTTGGCTAGTTATGAGCAAACTATAGTATAAGTTGATACTAAAAGAAGGATATTCTTTAGAAAATTTGGCCCTCAGCTCAGGTCGTGATCTTGTGGTCCTTTAGTTTCAGCCCTGCATCAGGCTATGTGCTGACAGCTCAGAGCTTGGAGCCTGCTTCAGATTATGTCTTTCTCTCTCTCTCTCTCTCTCTCTCTCTCTCTGCCCCTCCCCCACTCATGCTCTGTCTCTGTCTTTCAAAAAATGAATAAATGTTAAAAAAATATTTATGTAAAGGTGTTGTGAGTTCTCACTTTTGGTGGGGAGGTATCATGGTTGAATGCTCCTATCAGAAAATGACTACTACAGGGGCGCCTGGGTGGCTCAGTTGGTTAAGCCTCCGACTTCGGCTCAGGTCATGATCTCGCAGTCCGTGAGTTCGAGCCCCACATCGGGCTCTGTGCTGACCGCTCAGAGCCTGGAGCCTGTTTCGGATTCTGTGTCTCCCTCTCTCTCTGACCCTCCCCCACTCATGCTCTGTCTCTGTCTCAAAAATAAACGTTAAAAAAAAATTAAAAAAAAAGAAAATGACTACTACATATTATGAAAGAGATTTTATTCAATCTTCTATTCATCCAAATATAAACAGATTTGTTATCACCCTACACCATGAAATATAGCCCTCCCTACTTTTGTATTTGTACAGTGTTCAAATAATTGGTGACGAATTATGAAGTAGAGATCTTGCAATGATTTATCCGGGATAAGTTAGTTGCTATTGTTGTTAATAATATACTGAGCCCTTTTTTCATATTAACTTTTATGTGTACTATGATTCTGTCATCATACCATGAAGCAGATTATTGCATTAGACGTCTTGACATACAGAAAACTAAACTTAAAATTGAACTAATGATATTATATTTTTTCTTTTAGCTTATTCCTGTAAAATTTGCAAATTTATATTTTGTTTCATAAATTAAAAAGAAAAACACAGATAATCAGCATCCATACATACAGAAAAAAGAAAACATGGGATAATCACCTTTTCTAAACATCAGCATTTATTGAGTGTCCAGACTTGTATTTGTTACAAGAAGTAAACTCAGTTAATCCTCAAATAACTACGTGAAATAGGTGTTATGGATTCCATTACGCATAAGAAGACACTGAGTCTCATAGACTGTAAAATAAATAGTCTTATTTTATATAGATAACAAGTGGTAGTGCTAAGATCAGACTGGGGCTTGTATGATCAGAAAGATTATTCCTTTCTACTACACTATGCCACATTAAAAGATACCATACATTAAATGTTATTAGAGATACCATACATTAAATGTCATTAGACTAATTCACTTATCTTTTTAAGGGTGCTATTAAATGTGCTGAGGGAGCACTGGTTGAATGCTACTATTTTATTCCTTCTAAATTCTTACACCGCGTGTTTCAAAGATTCGGGGCAAAATTTACTGAAACTATTTTTATTTGCTTCAGTAGGACTCATTTGATGAAAAACGTCTCACCTTTTGCTGTTTTCTTTCCTCTAAATATACCGTCCTTTAATGATGGCTGAGATGTTGAAAGCTTTATAAAAGTAGGGAATACATTTTTAAGTACTAGAAGCCAAATAGTTTAATAAAAACTTTACCCTAAAAATTGAGTACTCTATTTGCTTACAAATAAATTCTTAGGGTCTTTTATTTGGAAAGAGTAGGGAGGGGCAGACGGAGAAGGAAAGAGAGAATCTCAGTCAGGCTCCATGATCACCACAGAGCCTGGTGTGGGGCTGAATCTCACAACCATGAGATCATGACCTGAGCCAAAATCAAGAGTCAGAAGCTTAAACGACTGAGCCACCCAGTCACCCCAATTCTTTGTGTTTTTGAAGTAATTTACGTCAGATATTCATTTACTGAAAAGCTTTCATTCTTTCTTGAAGCAAACCAGAATAAAAGACTTCAAAATGGTGTTAGAGACTCTAATGCTTGTAATAAGCCCCCTCTTAAATAATCCTACAAACTTTTTAGTTGATCCTGATTCAAATTTTTCTGTCATGGGAAAGCATATGTATTCTCTACTCCAGAGATTGGCAAAATTTTTCTGTAAAGTTAGTAAATATTTTCATCGTTATGGTCTCATACAATGTCTACTGAGTCTTCCCTGTCTTCTCTTCCTTCACCTCCTTTTCATTCTTTCTCTAACATTTAAATCATGTTAGGGAAAAAATACCACATTTTTACCTACTATATCTCAAAACAAAATAAAACAAAACTTAACAAAACATGTTACTGGCCCAATGGGGCAATATTTCTAAATTGATGACTTCTTTTTCTTTTTTCTTTTGAAATCATAAGCTAATTATACTCTTAAGAAAGCAACTGTACCCATGTCTAATTACTATCAAAAAGAACAGATCAATATCAATTCTGCCAAAATCAAACTAATGTTTTCAGAATGACACCCCCTATTATTCTATAGATGATTGTAAACAAATACATCCCGTGAGTTGAGATTCTAGTTTTGTAGGTTTTTTCTTTTTTTTTTTTTCATTTCCTCATCTCTTAAAAGTCTTCTTAAGAGTCAGTACTACTTAAAATTAGACATACAGCAAGAGTCCATTGGAGTACAACTTTTTATCTTTACTTTTGATATTTTGTAGGCTAATAAATTTATTCTGAGCTCTTTATTGGATAACTTTTGGGTTTCAAGAGAGTATTTGTTTAATTTCTTTAACAGAATATTTGTTAAATAAATAGAACTGAAATTGCTACCTATGTTATGATAAAGTCCATCACCGTTCCTGCATCACCTAGTTCTAGCATCTTGTTTTTATTCTTTTGTTAAGTTTTGATTGAAATTCTAGTTAGTTAACATGGATTGTAATATTAGATTTTTCACTTAGATATAACACCCAGTGTTCATCACAAGTGCCCTCCTTAATACCCATCACCCATTTAACTCATCTTCCTGCCCACCTCTCTTCAAGAAACCATCAGTTTGTTCTCTATAGTTAAAAATCAGTTTTGTGGTTTCCCTCTCTTTTTTCCGTATGATCATTTGTTTTTTTTTTCTTAAATTCCACATATGAATGAAATCATATGGTATTTGTCTTTCTCTGACTAACGTCACTTAGCATAGTGCAATCTAGCTCCACCCACATCCTTGCAAATGGCAAGATTTCATTTTTTGATGGCTGAGTAATATTCCATTGTATATATACCACAACTTCTTTTGTCATTCATCATTCAATGGACCTTTAGGCTCTTTGCATAATTTGACTATTGTTGATAATTCTGCTATAAATATCAGGGTGTATGTAACCCTTCAAATCAGTATTTTTGTATCCTTTTTTGCAAATACCTAGTAGTGCAAGTGTTGGATTGTAGGGTAGTTTTTCTCTCTCTTTTTTTTTAGGTTTTTGTTTATATTCCACTTAGCATATGGTGAAATTTTGGATTCAGGAGTAGAATTTAGTGATTCATTACTTACATGTAACACCCAGTTCTCATCACAGCAATTACCTTCCTTAATGCCCATCACCCAATTGGCCCATTCCCCTACTATGTCCCCTCTATCAGTTATCAACTCTCAGTGTTTTCTCTATAGTTAACTGTCTTTTATGGTTTGCCTCCCACTCTTTATTTTCCCCTTCCCCTGTGTTCATCTGTTCCATTTCTTAAATTACAAAAATGAATGAAATTGTATGGTATTTTTACTTTTCCATTTCACTTGTTGCACTTGGCATAATATACACTAGCTCCATCCACATCACTCCAAATGGCAAGATTGCATTCTTTTTGACAGCTGAGTAATATTCCTTTTAATGTATATAGCATCTCTTCTTTATCTATTCATTAGTCAATATATCTTTTGGGCTTTTTCCATAATTCAGCTATTGTTGATAATTCTATCAACATCGGGGTGCATGTGTCTCTTCAAATCTGTATTTTTGTATCCTTTGGGAAAATATCTAGTATTGCAATTGCTGAGCATAATGGTAGTTCTATTTTGAGCTTTTTATGAACCTCTATACTGTTTTCAAGAAGATCTACATCAGTTTGCATTCCCACCAACAGTGTAAGTTTCTCTCCATCCTGGTAAGCATCTTGTTTCCTGTGTTATAAAGTTTAGTCATTCTGACAGGTGTGAGGTGATAGCTCATTGTAGTTTTGATTTGTACTTCCCTGATGATGAGTAATGGTGAGCATCTTTTCATGTTCTCTTAGCCATCAGTATGTCTCCTTAGGAAAAAATGTCTCTTCATCTGTTCTGCTCATTTATTAACTGGATTGTTTGTTTTTTGGGTGTTGAATTTGATAAGTTCTTCATAGATTTATAGATTATGGATACTAACTCTATCAAATATGTCATTTGAAAATATCTTCTCTATTCCACAAGTTGCCTTTTAGTTTTGTGGATTGTTTCCTTTGCTGTACAGAATATTTTAATCTTGATGAAGTCCCAATATTTAATCTTTGCTTCTCCCCCACACCCTTGTGTATAGAGACAAGTCTAATAAGAAATTACTATGGCCAGTGTCAAAGAAGTTACTGCCTGTGATCTCCTACAGAATTTTGATCGCAGAGGACATATATAGACATTTCCCCAAGGAAGACATACATATGGATAACAGACACATGCAAAGATGCTCAATATCATTCATCATCAGGTAAATACAAATCAAAACCAGGATGAGATAGAACCTGACAACTGTCAGAATTGCCAAAATTAACAACACAGAAGACAGCAGATGTTGGCCGGGTTGCAGAGAAAAGGGAACCCACTTACATGGTTTGTGGGAATGCAAACTGGTGCAGCCACTCTGGAAAACAGAGTGTAGGTTCCTCAAATAGTCAAAAGTAGAACTACCCTGTGACCCTGCAATTGTACTGCTAGGTAATCAATGGACACAAAAACACTGATTCAAAGGATATATGCATCTCAATGTTTATAGCAGTATTATCAACAATTGTTAAATAATAGGAAGAGACCAAAGGTCCATTGGCTGATGAATGGGTAAAGAAGAGATGGTATATACATTCAATGGAATATTACTCAGCCATCAATAAGAATGAAACTTGTCATTTGCAAGGATGTGCGTGGAGCTAGTGTATAATCCTAAGTGAAATAAGTCACTCAGAAAAAGATAAATAGCATGATTTCACTGATGTTGAGTTTAAGAAATCAAACATATGAATGTAGGAGAAAGTAAAAAATAATGAGAGGAAAGCAAATCATAGAGATTCTTAACTAAAGAGTACAAACTTAGGGTTAATGGGAGGGAGGTAGGTGATGGATGGACTAAATGAATGAAGGCACTTGTCAGAAACACCAGGTACAATACATAAGTGATAAATCAGTAAATTGTACTTTTGAAGCCAATATTATACCATATGTTAATTAACTAGAAATTAAACTAAAACTTGAAGCAAAGAAATACCCTACTTTTATGATGAATTACTTTATAAACAAACAAATTCAGAAAATATTATACTGAATTATAAAGCAAAAACAGGGAGGGTACCTGGGTGGCTCAGTTTGTTAAGCATCCAACTCAGTCTCAAATCAGGTCATGATCTCCCAGTTTTGTCAGTTCAATCCCCAAAACGGGCTCTGCATTGGCAGTGCAGAGTCTGCTTGGGATTCTCTCTCTCTTCTTTTCTCTCTGCACTCCCCAAAATAAATTAACATTAAAATATAAAAATCATTGCAAATAAAAAAAAGAAACAACAGGGTTTTAATTTTTTAAGACTGAATAATATTTGATATGTATGATTACATTTTTTTCACTTTTTTTTTTTACTATAGTGTAATATATAATGAAAAGTGTACAAATAACCCAAAACCCATAGTTTACCTAAGGGTTCACACCTGGGATTGTACATCCTATCACTTTAAAAAAATGCATAACGACATATACCCGTCAATAAAAGTAAAGTATCATACAGAGTATTTTGATTTCTCTAAAAATCACCTGTGCTATGCATATTTATTCATCACACCCTCAACCATAGCAACCACTGAACTTTGAATCATCTCCATAGTTTTGCCTTTTCCAGAATGTCACAGAGTTGGAATCATATGGCATGTAGACTTTGAGATAGGCTTCTTCACTTAGTAATATGCACTGAAAATCCTCCATGTATTTTCATGACTTGGGAGCTCATTTATTTTTTTAAGTTTTTATTTGAATTCCAGTTAGTTAACATACAGTGCAATATTAGTTTCGGGTGTACCATGTAGTGATTCAACAGTTCCATACAACACCTGGTGCTCATCACAATTGCACTCCTTAATCCCTATCACCTAACTAACCCATTCCCCCAAACACCTTCCTTCTGGTAACATGCTCTTCTCTATACTTACTGGTCTGTTTCTTGGTTTACCTCTCTCTTTGTATACTTATTATCATTTGTTTTGTTTCTTAAATTCCACATGAGGGAAATCATATATATGGTATTTGTCTTTCTGTGACAAATAATAATAATCTCTAGCATAGTAATCTCTAGCTCCATCCACATTAATGCAAATGGCAAGTTTCATTCTTTTTCATGGACAAGTAACATTCTGTGGCTATATATATATATATATATATATGTCAATGAACATTTGGGCTTTCTATAATTTGGCTTTTGTTGAGAATGCTGCTATACACATCAGGGTGCATGTGTCCCTTCCAATCAACATTTTTGTATCCTTTGTGTAAATATCTAATAGTACAATCACTGGATCAAAGAGTAGTTCTATTTTTAATTTGTTGAGGAACCACCATACTATTTTCCAGAGTTCCTGCACCAGTTTGCATTCCCACCAACAGTGGAAGAATATTCCCCTTTCTCTACATCCTTGCCAATAAGTGTTTTTTTTTCTTGGGTTGTTGATTTTAGCCACCTGACAGGTGTGAGGTGATATCTCATTGTACTTTTGATTTGATTTTTCCTGATGATCAATGATGTTGAGCATCTTTTCATTTGTCTGTTGGCCACCTGTATGTCTTCTTGGGGGAAAAAGAAAAGAAAAAAAAGTCTATTCATGCCTTGTGCCCATTTTTAATTAGATTATCTGGTTTTTAAGTTTTATAAGTTATTTATATATATTGGGGACTGACCCTTTATCTGATATGACATTTTCAAATATCTTCTCCATTTTGTAGGATGCCTTTTAGTTTTGTTTCATTCGCTGTGTAGAAGATTGTTGTTTTGACAAAGTCCCAAAAGTTTATTTTATGCCAACAAATTGTACAACCTGGAAGAAATGTATAAAGTCCTAGAAACATATGAAGTACCAAAACTGGAACAGGAAGAAAAAGAAAACTTGAACTGACTGATAATCAGCAAAGAAATGGAATTGGTAATCAAACCATTCCCAAACAGAAGTCCATGGCCAGATGGTTCACAGACAAATTATACAAAACATTTAAAGAAGAGTTAATATCTATTCTTCTTAAATTATTACAAAAAATTTTAAAAAATGAAAGAAAACTTCCAAAATAATTCCATGAATCCAGCATGACCCTGAAGCCAAAAGCAGATAAAGACACCACTAAACAAGAAAAATACAGACCAATATCTCTGATGGACATGGACACAAAAATCCTTAACAAAATACCAGCAAACAAAATCCAACAATAGAATAAAAAAATCGTTCACCAGGGACAAGTGGAATGTTTCCTGGACAGCAAGGGAATTTCAATATTTGCAAATCAATCAACACGATGCAACACATTAATAATATAAAATAGGATAAAAACTGTATGTTCCTGTTAACAGATGCAGAAAACGCATTTGACAAAGCACAACATCCATTCATGAAAAAAAAGCTGTTTACAAAGTAAGGTTAGAGGAAGCATAGTTTAACATAATGAAAGCCAAATACCAAAAAAACCCACAGATAATATCATCCTCAATGCCGAAAAGCTGAGACCTGATCCTGTAGGGTCAGGAACAAGACAAAAATTTCCATTCGTATCACTGGAAGTTCTAGCCTCAGCAATCAGATAACAAAAGGAAATAAAGGGATCCATATTGGCAAGGAAGAAGTCAAGTTGCAATACTTGTAGATAACATGATATTCTATATAGAAAACCTGAAATATCACTACAAAACTGGTAGAGCTGATACGCAAATTCAAGAAAGTTGCATGATACAGAATCAATGTACAGAAATATGTTTTATTTCTATACACCAACAATGAAGAAGCAGAAAGAGAAATTAAGGAATCAGTTCCATTTACAATTGCACCAAAAATAAGATACATAGGAATAAATCTAATCAAAAGGGATAAGCACCTGTACTCTGAAAACTATAAAAAACTGAGGAAAGAAATTGAAGAAGACACAGAGAAATTTGAAAATATTCTGTGCTTATGGACTGATAGCTCATTTCTATGTGGCACTGTATAATCTGTAAAATCCCATTGTCTAGAGGTACTATTATTTAGTTATCTATCCACCTATGAAAGGCATCTTGGTTGCTTCCAAGTACAGTTGACCCTTGAACAGTATGAGGGATAGTGGTGCCCACCACTCAAACAGTCAAAAATCACAATAGCTTAATCACAAATAGCCTACAGTTTACCAGAAATGTTACTGATACCTCAGTAAATTAAAACATATTTATGTTATACCATATTTTTACAATAGAGGAAGCTAAAGAAAAACATGTTATTAAGAAAATCACAAGAGAATATATTTACACTGCTTGTTGTACTTATTCATTTCTAGAAGAGTAATGAAATTTCCAGATATAATTGTAGATTCATCTGTTTCTCCTAATAGTTTTTATGAGTATTGGCCTCATGTTTTTTGATGATATGCTGTTAGGCACATACATAGTAAGGATTGTTATGTTTTCTTGAAAAGTTGACCCCTTAATAATCATGCATTACTCATCTTTACTCATGAAAATTCCCTTGTTCTGGATATAATCAGTATAATAAGTTTCTCAAATTCCACATATGAGTGAAATAATGTGATATTTGTCGTTCTCTGTCTTTTTTCACTTAGCATAATACCCTCCAGTACCATCCAGGCTGTTGCAAATGACAATATTACATTATTCTTCATCGCTGAGTAGTGTTCCATTGTGTGTGTGTGTATGTGTGTGTGTGTGTGTGTGTGTGTGTGTGTGTGAGTAGATGCCATATATAAGAAGATGCTACATCTTCTTAATCCATTCATCAGTTGACGGAAATTTGGGCTCTTTCCATGATTTGGCTATTGTTGATAGTGCTGCTGTAAACATTGGGGTGCATGTCCCCGTTAGAATCAGTATTTTTGTATCCTTTGGGTAAATACCTAGTAGTGCAGTTGCTGAGCCATAGGGTAATTCTATTTTTTAATTTTTTGAGGAACCTCAACACTGTTTTCCAGAGTGGCTGACCAGTTTGCATCCCCACCAACAGTGCAAGAGGATTGTCCTGTCTTCACACTCTCGCCATCATCTCTTGTTTCCTGAGTTGTTAATTTTAGGCACTCTGACAGGTGGGAGGTGGTATCTCATTGTGGTTTTGATTTGTATTTCCCTGAGGATGAAAAATGTTGAACATTTTTCATGTGTCTGTTTGCCATCTGGATGTCATTTTTGGAAAGGTGTCTATTGATGTCCTCTGCCCGTGTCTTCATTGGATTATTATTATTATTATTATTTGGTGTTCAGTTGGTAAATTCTTTTAGATTTTGGATACTAACCATTTATCCAACATGTCATTCGCAAATATCTTCTCCCATTCTGTTGGTTGCATTTTAGTTTTGATGATAATTTCCTTTGCAGTGCAGAAACTTTATATCTTGATGAGGTCCACATACCAAATAAGCAGTTGCTGTGCCTGAGGTCAAAAAGTTTGCTGCTACCTGTTTTTCCCTGTAGGATTTCATGGTTTCCTGCCTCATACTTAGGTATTTCATACATTTTGAATTTATTTTTGTATATGGTGTAAGAAAGTGGTCTAGTTTCATTCTTTTGCATGTTTCTGTCTAGTTTTCCCAGCACCATTTGTTAAGAGACTGCCTTTTGTCCATTGGATACTTCTTACTGCTTTGTTAAAGATTTGTTGGCCATATATCTGTGGGTCCATTTCTGGGTTCTCTATTCTATTCCATTTGTCTATGTGTCTGTTTTTGTGCCAAAACCAAACTGTATTGATGATTACAGTTGTGTAATACAGGATAAAGTCTGGGATTGTGATGCTTCCAGATTTGGTTTTCTTTTTCAAGATTGCTTTGACTATTCAGGTTATATACGGTTTCATAAGAATTTCAGGAATATTTGTTCGAGCTCTGTGAAGAATTCTTTTCTTTGTTTTGTTTTGTTTTGTTTTGTTTTGTTTTGTTTTATTAGGAGTGCTTTCAATAATGTAAGTTGCTTTGGGTAGTATCGACATTTTAAAAACTTTTCTTCTTTCAATCCATGAACATTGAATATTTTTACATTTCTTTATGTCTTCTTCAAAGTCATTAATAACCTTTTTTTTTAATATATGAAATTTCTTGTCAGTTTGGTTTCCATACAATACCCAGTGCTCATCCCAAAAGGTGCCCTCCTCAATACCCATCACCCACCCTCCCCTCCCTCCCACCCCCCATTAACCCTCAGTTTGTTCTCAGTTTTTAACAGTCTCTTATGCTTTGGCTCTCTCCCACTCTAACCTCTTTTTTTTTTCCTTCTCCTCCCCCATGGGTTTCTGTTAACTTTCTCAGGATCCACATAAGAGTGAAACCATATGGTATCTGTCTTTCTCTGTATGGCTTATTTCACTTAGCATCACACTCTCCAGTTCCATCCACGTTGCTACAAAAAGCCATATTTCATTTTTTCTCATTGCCACGTAGTATTCCATTGTGTATATAAACCACAATTTCTTTATCCATTCATCAGTTGATGGACATTTAGGCTCTTTCCATAATTTGGCTATTGTTGAGAGTGCTGCTATGAACATTGGGGTACAAGTGGCCCTATGC
Source organism: Felis catus (assembly GCF_018350175.1). NCBI lineage: Eukaryota > Metazoa > Chordata > Mammalia > Carnivora > Felidae > Felis > Felis catus. The sequence goes on along the minus strand of NC_058386.1, from coordinate 74,876,950 downwards.
ATCAGTACTCCTGTATCCCTTGGATAAATTCCTAGCAGTGCTATTGCTGGGTCATAGGGTAGGTCTATTTTTAATTTTCTGAGGAACCTCCACACTGCTTTCCAGAGCTGCTGCACCAATTTGCATTCCCACCAACAGTGCAAGAGGGTTCCCGTTTCTCCAAATCCTCTCCAGCATCTATAGTCTCCTGATTTGTTCATTTTGGCCACTCTCACTGGCGTGAGGTGATACCTGAGTGTGGTTTTGATTTGTATTTCCCTGATAAGGAGCGACGCTGAACATCTTTTCATGTGCCTGTTGGCCATCCGGATGTCTTCTTTAGAGAAGTGTCTATTCATGTTTTCTGCCCATTTCTTCACTGGGTTATTTGTTTTTCAGGTGTGGAGTTTGGTGAGCTCTTTATAGATTTTGGATACTAGCCCTTTGTCCGATATGTCATTTGCGAATATCTTTTCCCATTCCATTGGTTGCCTTTTAGTTTTGTTGGTTGTTTCCTTTGCTGTGCAGAAGCTTTTTATCTTCATAAGGTCCCAATAATTCACTTTTGCTTTTAATTCCCTTGCCTTTGGGGATGTGTCGAGTAAGAGATTGCTACGGCTGAGGTCAGACAGGTCTTTTCCTGCTTTCTCCTCTAAGGTTTTGATGGTTTCCTGTCTCACATTCAGGTCCTTTATCCATTTTGAGTTTATTTTTGTGAATGGTGTGAGAAAGTGGTCTAGTTTCAACCTTCTGCATGTTGCTGTCCAGTTCTCCCAGCACCATTTGTTAAAGAGGCTGTCTTTTTTCCATTGGATGTTCTTTCCTGCTTTGTCAAAGATGAGTTGGCCATACATTTGTGGGTCTAGTTCTGGGGTTTTTATTCTATTCCATTGGTCTATGTGTCTGTTTTTGTGCCAATACCATGCTGTCTTGATGATGACAGCTTTGTAGTAGAGGCGAAAGTCTGGGATGGTGATGCCTCCTGCTTTGGTCTTCTTCTTCAAAATTCCTTTGGCTATTCGGGGACTTTTGTGGTTCCATATGAATTTTAGGATTGCTTGTTCTAGCTTTGAGAAGAATGCTGGTGCAATTTTGATTGGGATTGCATTGAATGTGTAGATAGCTTTGGGTAGTATTGACATTTTGACAATATTTATTCTTGCAATCCATGAGCAGGGAATGTCTTTCCATTTCTTTAAATCTTCTTCAATTACCTTCATAAGTTTTCTATAGTTTTCAGCATACAGATCTTTTACATCTTTGGTTAGATTTATTCCTAGGTATTTTATGCTTCTTGGTGCAATTGTGAATGGGATCAGTTTCTTTATTTGTCTTTCTGTTGCTTCATTGTTAGTGTATAAGAATGCAACTGATTTCTGTACATTGATTTTGTATCCTGCAACTTTGCTGAATTCATTTATCAGTTATAGCAGACTTTCAGTGGAGTCTATTGGATTTTCCATGTATAATATCATGTCATCTGCAAAAAGCGAAAGCTTGACTTCATCTTTGCCAATTTGGATGCCTTTGATTTCCTTTTGTTGTCTTATTGCTGATGCTAGAACTTCCAGCGTATGTTAAACCGCAGCGGTGAGAGTGGGCATTCCTGTCGTGTTCCTGATCTCAGGGAAAAAGCTCTCAGTTTTTCCCCGTTGAGGATGATGTTAGCTGTGGGCTTTTCATAAATGGCTTTTATGATCTTTAAGTATGTTCCTTCTATCCTGACTTTCTCAAGGGTTTTTATTAAGAAAGGGTGCTGGATTTTGTCAGAGGCCTTTTCTGCATCGATTGACAGGATCATATGGTTCTTCTCTTTTTTTTTTGTTAATGTGATGTATCATGTTGATTGATTTGCGAATGTTGAACCAGCCCTGAATCCCAGGAATGAATCCCACTTGGTCATGGTGAATAATTCTTTTTATATGCCATTGAATTCGATTTGCTAGTATCTTATTGAGAATTTTTGCATCCATATTCATCAGGGATATTGGCCTGTACTTCTCTTTTTTTACTGGGTCTCTGTCTGGTTTAGGAATCAAAGTAATACTGGCTTCATAGAATGAGTCTGGAAGTTTCCCTTCCCCTTCTATTTCTTGGAAGAGCTTGAGAAGGATAGGTATTATCTCTGCTTTAAACGTCTGGTAGAACTCCCCTGGGAAGCCATCTGGTCCTGGACTCTTATTTGTTGGGAGATTTTTGAGAACCGATTCAATTTCTTCGCTGATTATGGGTCTGTTCAAGCTTTCTATTTCCTCCTGATTGAGTTTTGGAAGAGTGTGGGTGTTCAGGAATTTGTCCATTTCTTCCAGGTTGTCCAATTTGTTGCCATATAATTTTTCATAGTATTCCCTGATAATTGTTTGTATCTCTGAGGGATTGGTTGTAATAATTCCAATTTCATTCATGATTTTATCTATTTGGGTCATCTCCCTTTTCTTTTTGAGAAGCCTGGCTAGAGGTTTGTCAATTTTGTTTATTTTTTTAAAAAAACAACTCTTGGTTTTGTTGATCTGCTCTACAGTTTTTTTAGATTCTATATTGTTTATTTCTGCTCTGATCTTTATTATTTCTCTTCTTCTGCTGGGTTCAGGCTGCCTTTGCTGTTCTGCTTCTATTTCCTTTAGGTGTGCTGTTCGATTTTGTATTTGGGATTTTTCTTGTTTCTTGAGATAGGCCTGGATTGCAATGTATTTTTCCCTCAGGACTGCCTTCGCTGCATCCCAAAGCATTTGGATTATTGTATTTTCATTTTCGTTTGTTTCCATATATTTTTAATTTCTTCTCTAATTGCCTGGTTGACCCACTCATTCGTTAGTTTGGTGTTCTTTAACCTCCATGCTTTTGGAGGTTTTCCAGACTTTTTCCTGTGGTTGATTTCAAGCTTCATAGCATTGTGGTCTGAAAGTATGCATGGTATAACTTCAATTCTTGTCAACTTATGAAGGGCTGTTTTGTGACCCAGTATATGATCTATCTTGGAGAATGTTCCATGTGCACTCGAGAAGAAAGTATATTCTGTTCCTTTGGGATGCAGAGTTGTAAATATATCTGTCAAGTCCATCTGATCCAATGTCTCATTCAGGGCCCTTGTTTCTTTATTGACCGTGTGTCTAGATGATCTATCCATTTCTGTAAGTGGAGTGTTAAAGTCTCCTGCAATTACCACATTCTTATCAATAAGGTTGCTTATGTTTATGAGTAATTGTTTTATATATCTGGGGGCTCCGGTATTCGGCGCATAGACATTTATAATTGTTAGCTCTTCCTGATGGATAGACCCTGTAACTATTATATAATGTCCTTCTTCATCTCTTGTTACAGCCTTTAATTTAAAGTCTAGTTTGTCTGATATAAGTATGGCTACTCCAGCTTTCTTTTGGCTTCCAGTCGCATGATAAATAGTTCTCCATCCCCTCACTCTCAATCTAAAGGTGTCCTCAGGTCTAAAATGAGTCTCTTGTAGACAGCAAATAGATGGGTCTTGTTTTTTTATCCATTCTGATACCCTATGTCTTTTGGTTGGCGCATTTAATCCATTTACATTCAGTGTTATTATAGAAAGATACGGGTTTAGAGTCATTGTGATGTCTGTATGTTTTATGCTTGTAGTGATATCTCTGGGACTTTGTCTCACAGGATCCCCCTTAGGATCTCTTGTAGGGCTTGTTTAGTGGTGACAAATTCCTTCAGTTTTTGTTTGTTTGGGAAGACCTTTATCTCTCCTTCTATTCTAAAGGACAGACTTGCTGGATAAAGGATTCTCGGCTGCATATTTTTTTCTGTCTAGCACACTGAAAATCTCGTGCCAATCCTTTCTTGACTGCCAAGTTTCAAAAGAGAGATCAGCCATGAGTCTTACAGGTCTCCTTTTATGTGTGAGGTCACGTTTATCCCTTGCTACTTTCAGAATTTTCTCTTTATCCTTGTATTTTGCCAGTTTCACTATGATATGTCGTGCAGAAGATCGATTCAAGTTACGTCTGAAGGGAGTTCTCTGTGCCTCTTGGATTTCAATGCCTTTTTCCTTCCCCAGTTCAGGGAAGTTCTCAGCTATTATTTCTTCAAGTACCCCTTCAGCACCTTTCCCTCTCTCTTCCTCCTCTGGGATACCAATTATGCGTATATTATTTCTTTTTAGTGTATCACTTAGTTCTCTAATTTTCCCCTCATACTCCTGGATTTTTTTATCTCTCTTTTTCTCAGCTTCCTCTTTTTCCATAACTTTATCTTCTAGTTCACCTATTCTCTCCTCTGCCTCTTCAATCCGAGCTGTCGTCGTTTCCATTTTGTTTTGCATTTCGTTTAAAGCGCTTTTCAGCTCCTCGTGACTGTTCCTTAGTCCCTTGATCTCTGTAGCAAGAGATTCTCTGCTGTCCTCTATACTGTTTTTAAGCCCAGCGATTAATTTTATGACTATTATTCTAAATTCACTTTCTGTTATATTATTTAAATCCTTTTTGATCAGTTCATTAGCTGTTGTTATTTCCTGGAGATTCTTCTGAGGGGAATTCTTCCGCTTGGTCATTTTGGATAGTCCCTGGAGTGGTGAGGACCTGCAGGGCACTTCCCCTGTGCTGTGGTGTATAACTGGAGTTGGTGGGCAGGGCCGCAGTCCGACCTGATGTCTGCCCCCAGCCCACCGCTGGGGCCACAGTCAGACTGGTGTGTGCCTTCTCTTCCCCTCTCCTAGGGGCAGGATTCACTCTGGGGTGGCATGGCCCCTCTGGGCTACTTGCACACTGCCAGGCTTGTGATGCTGGGGATCTGGCGTATTAGTTGGAGTGGGTAGGCAAGGTGCACGGGGGCAGGAGGGGCAGGCTTAGCTGGCTTCTCCTTAGGTGATCCACTTCAGGAAAGGCCCCTCTTCCATGGGCCTCTCATCTGTGCTTGGCTCCAGAGACTCCGTTCTGCTAATCCTCTGGCGGTTTTCTGGGTTATTTAGGCAGGTGTAGGTAGAAACTAAGTGATCAGCAGGACGTGCGGTGAGCCCAGCGTCCTCCTACGCCGCCATCTTCCCTCTCTCCTCGCCAAAATAATTTCATTGAAACTAGGATTATTTTCAGTTCCCCATATAGGGCGATCTGGAGAGGAGAGCTTGATCCAGCGAGAACAGATAGAATGTTCTAACAAAGCCTACAGAGTAATTAACAGGTGTTATCTACCCAAGGAATGGAACAAATAGGAAGTTCAGGTTCTAAGGAGCTGCCTTGTTTGTGCCAGTGGCCCCACGCTAGCTCTTTATTAATTGCACCACCTGGGATGCTGATACCGAACTGAGCTTTGGGACATTTCAGGCCTGGCATGGAATGCAGTTTTTACACAACTGTCTTGTGGTTCAGAAATCCGATTTCACAGCTTATCTTCCATTAGATGAAAGTGTTTATGGTGTGTCTGGAGCTGGAGTATGTTCCTGCGGATGCCCAAGAGCAGGGGCCTCCTCTCTCCTCTCATTAATTTGCTGATGCCTAACTGCACTTATGCAGCAGTGAGATACCAGGGAGAGAGGACATTAATAACCTTTTTATAATTTTCAGCATACAGATCTTTAACTCTTTGGTGAGGTTTATTTCTAGGTATTTTATGGGTTTTGGTGCAATTGTAAATGGGATTGATTCTCTGATATCTTTTTCTGTTGCTTCATTATTGGTGTATAGAAATGCAACCAATTTCTGTACTTTGATTTTAAATTTTGAAATCTTCCTGAATTCCTGTTTCAACTCTAGCAGTTTTTTGGTGGAGTCTTTTGGGTATTCTATGTAGAGTAGCATGTCATCTGTGAAGAATGAAAGTTTCACTTCTTTCTCAGTTTGTATGCCTTTTATTTCAGTTTCTTTGTCTGATGGCCAAGACTAGGACTTTCAACACTATGTTAAATAACAGTGGTAAGACTGGACATCCATGTAGTGTTTCTGATCTCAGGGGGAAAGCTCTCACTTTTTTCCTATTGAGAATTATATTATCTGTGGGCCTTTCATATATGGTCTTTATGATATCAAGGTATGACACTTCTATCTCAACTTTCTTCAGGGTTTTTATTAAAAATCGATGCTGTATTTTGTCAAACGATTTTACTGTATCTATTGACAGGATCATATGGTTCTTATCCTTTTTTCTGTTAATGTGATGTACCACATGGATTGATTTGTGAATATTGAACCAGCCCTGAAGCCCAGAAATAAATCTCACTTGATCATGGTGAATAATTCTTTTAATCTACTGTTGAATTCAATTTGCTTGTATTTTGTTGAGAATTTTTGGATCCTGGTTCATCATGGATATTGGCCTGTAGTTTTTCTTTTTAGTGGGGTTCTTGTCTGATTTTGGAATCAAGGCAATGTTGGCTTCATAGAATGAGTATGGAAACTTTCCTTCCATTTTTATTTTTTGCAACAGTTTGAGAAGAGTAGGTATTATCTCTTCTTTAAATGTCTGGCAGAATTCACTTGGGAAACCATCTGGCCCAGACCTTTATTTCTTGGGAGATTTTTGATAACTGATTCAATTTCCTAGCTGGTTATGGGACTGTTCAAATTTTCTATTTCTCCCCATTTGAGTTTTGATAGTGTGTGAGCATCTAGGAATTTGTCCATTTCTTCTGTCCAGAATGTCCAGTTTGTTGGCATATAATTTTTCATAGCATTCTCTAATAATTGTTTATATTTCTTTGGTGTTTGTTGTGATCTCTCCTCTTTCCTTCGTGATTTTATCTATTTGGGTTCTCTCTTTTATTTTTGAGAAGTCTGGTTAGGGTTTACCAATGTTGTTTATTCTTTCAAAAAACCAGTTCTTTAGATTCATTGATCTGTTCTATTATTTTTTTATTCTATATTGTTTATTTGTGCTCCAATCTTTATTATTTCTTTTCTTCTTCTGGCCTTGTGCTTTCTTTGCTTCTGCCTTTCTAGATACTTTAGGTGTAATGGGAGCTTTCCATATTTTTTTTCTTGTTGTTGATTTCAAGTTTCATATCGTTGTGATCATGCATAGTATGATCTCAATGTTTTTGTACTTGTTGAGGGATGTTTTGTGACCCAGTATGTGATCTATTTTGGAGAATGTTCCATGCATACTCAAAACAAATGTGTATTTTTATACTTTAGAAGGAAAATTTCTGAATATATCTGTTAAGTCCGTCTGGTCCAAGGTGTCATGCAGAGACGTTTCTCCTTAGTGATTTTCTACCTAGATGATCTGTCCCTTTCTATAAGTGGAATATTCAAGTCTCCTACAATTATGGTATTATTCTGTATACATTTGTTTATGTTTGTGATTAATTTAGGTTATTCCAAGTTGGCGGCATAAACATTTGCAGTTGTTGACCCTTCATGATGGATTGACTGCTTAATTATGATATTAATCCCCTTCTTCATTTCTTGTTACAGTCTTCGCTTTAAAATCTAGTTTGTCTGATATAAGTATGGCTACTCTGGCTTTCTTTTGATGTCCAGTAGCATTATATATGATTCTCCATCCCCTCACTTGCAATCTGCAGGTGTCCTCAGGTCTAAAATGAGTTTCTTTTAGACAACATATAGATGGATCTTGTTCTTTTTTTTAATTTTTTAAATCTATTCTGGTACCCTATGTCTTTTGATTGGGAAATTTAGTCTATTTACCTTCAGAGTGAATATTGACAGATATGGATTTAGTGCCATTGTGTTATGTGTGGGTTTTGGGTTGTGGTGATGTCTCTGGTCTTTCATAGTCTTTGTTGCTTTCCACTCACAGAGTCCCCTTAGGATCTCCTGCAGGGCTGGCTTAGTGGTCATGAACTCATTTAGTTTTTGTTTGTCTGGGAAAGCCTTTATCTATTCTTCTATCTGAATGATAGCCTTGTTGGATAAAGGATTTTTGACTGCATATTTTTCCTATTCAGCGCATTGAATATTTCTTGCCACTCTTTTCTGGCCTACCAAGTTTCAGTGGACAAGTCTGTTACTACCCTTATGTATACACTCTTGTAAGGTAAGGCCCATTTGTTCCTAGCTGCTTTCAGAATTCTCTCTTTATCTTTGTATTTTTCCAGTTTCACTATGATATGTCATGGCATTATCCTGTTTTTGATGTGTTGGAAGGAAGTTCTTTGTTTCTCTTGGATTTGGATGCGTATTTCATTCCCAAGATTAGGAAGTTCTCAGCAATAATTTCTACAAATAAATCTTCTGCCCCTCAATCTAAGTCTTCTTCTTCTGGAACTCCTATAATACAGATATTACTTATTTCCTAGAATCACTTAGTTCACTCTTTCTCCCCTCATGATCTACTAATTTCTTTTCCCTCCTTTTTACATCTTCATCTTTTTCCATAATTTTTTCTTCTATTTCACTGATTCTCTCCTTTTCTTCTTCTATTCTCACTGTATTGTATATAGTTTATTGTGCATCTCATTTATAGCATTTATTAATTCACTGTGACTATTTCTTAGGTCTTTGATCTCTGCAGCAATAGATTCTCTGTTGTCTTCTATGTTTTCCTTTCAACCCAGGTATTAGTCTTATCATTGTAATTTTCTAAATTCTTGTTCAGATATATTGTTTATATCTGTTTTGAGCAATTCTCTGGATGTCATTTCTTCCTGGATTTTCTTTTGAGGAAAATTCTTCCATGTCATCATTTTGGATAGGTTTCTGACTTTTACATATTTTCATTGCTTGTTATGTGTCCTGTATCTGTGAGTACTACTATATTAAAAAGGGGTCGTACACTGTCCAGGGCCTAGCACTACAAAAAGTGTTTTTGGAGTTTGTTGCATGGACTTTGTTGCATTTTGGCTGCTCTATCCCACTGGTCAGTCCTCTGCAGATTTCCTCCTTGCTGATAGTGGTGGAGTGTTTGGACCTTCTATCAGGTGTACTTTGATTTTTTTCATTAAAGTAACCCTGGAAAAAAGTAAAGAAGGGGGATCCTAACCCCATAGTAAGATAAAAATTAAAGGGGCAAAAAAGAGACTAATCAGGGAATCAAAAAACTATGTCTTTATCCAGAGAGAGAGAGAGGAAAATAAATAAGGAGATGTAGAAAAAATGTAAAAAAAGAAAAGAATGGAATATAAATGCCTGATTAAACAAACAAACAAAACAAAACAGCAAACAAGCAAACTATCTATATATCTATATCTATTTATATCTATATAGATACATAGATATGAATTGACCAAAAACAAATAAAAAACTATGAACCTAATTCCAAAAGAAAAAAAGAAGGTAAGAAGAAAAGAGTAGAACAGACAAACCTACAAATAGACAGACAGACAGCAGTCTAACAGGTAAAAACACAAACCACAAAACTGTTGTCTATTGGTGCCTGGGACTGGTGGTTATGCTGGTCTGGAGGGGAGGCTGCCTTGGGTCAGTCTTGTTCCAGTAGATAAGCAGTTGCCAGGCATGGAAGGGTGGGATTTGATGTAAGCAGGTCCCTCCTCCACTGGAGGCCACTGTGCTACTCCCTGAAGTCCCATCATATTGGGAAAAAAAATGGTGGCACAACAATATCTTCTGTCCAGACTGGTTCTCGAATCATGTTGTTCAGGCAACCTTTAAAGAATAGTGCAGGAAGTTGGCTTGCCATGCTCCACAGTTCTCCCATGCTTCCTAGGTGCTCAGTTAACATTCATATCCAATGTCTTGAAGGGCCCTACACCAGGTCAACTCTGTTCTGGTATATCCCCACTCAGCCCTACCAATAAAAAGCCTTTGGTTGGAGCCTGTATGGTCTTTTGTCCTTTGCTAGGCAATAAACCCTCTTCCCACAGTACTTAAGGAAGGGGGATGTTCTCTCCCAGTGTGCCCCTGAGATCTCTACTGTGTCCCAGGGTGGGCTCCTTCCCTCCAAACATGCTTACATAGCTGTGGATTCAGTCCTGAGAAAGTCGCACACTTTTGAAAACTTGGATTTTCAGCTCCTAGTAATATTTGCAAAGTACAAACTGGCACTCTCCATAGTTTTCATTCCCCATTGAGTGGTCCAGAGACGTTTTCTTCTTGTAGTAACTCAATACCACAATTCCAAACCCTCTCTGTCTTTCTCTCCCTTTTGTCTATCTGCAGAAGGGGTTCTCTACCCTCCTTTCCTACACCATTTTATTTCCCCCAATTCATATGCACGCACCTTGATCCCACCAAGCTGTCTCCCTCCACCTCTGGAGATCCTTCTGTCACTCCACAGAGTGATTCCTGGGTGTTCCAAGTGATCTGACCTCAATAAAGCTATGTTTGGGGGATGACGGAAATCCTAGTGTCCCTACTTCTCCCCCATCTTAACTCTTCCTAAACTAAGCTTTTTTAACTACTCCCCCTGAGGACAGACCTTGCTAAGAACAACAGAGTGTTATGGTATATTTCAAAATGGTTCCTTTCCCCTCTTCCTACAAGAAACCCATGGATTTTTCTCCTATATTTATTGTGGGAGCTTGGTTGTATTAGAGATAAACTTCACAATACTATATGTATGCCTCCAATGACTGTGTCTCCTTTTACTTTTTATTCTCAGAATTGTCTGCGCTGAGCTTTTTTTTAAAGTTTATTAATTTATTTTGAGAGAGAAAGGATGAGCATTAGAGGGGAGAGGTCAGAGGGAGGGGGAGAGAGAATCTCAAGTAGGATCCACACTATCAGCACAGAGCCAGAAGTGGAGCTTGAACTCACAAACTATGAGATCATGACCCGAGCCCTAAGCCGGGAGTTGAATGCTGAATAAACTGAGTCACCCAGGTGCCCCTGTCTGCACTGAGCTTTTAACAATTGGTCAACTTTAGTTCATATTTTCTTAACCAGGTACTATTCCCCTCCACATTTTGCTCTCATGAGTTTCTGCTCTGGTAAACTGGGACTCTGTAGTTAACTGTCTCTCTAATCTTGAAGGCAACCGCTTGCCATGTGACTTCCCCTCTCCTATTAATCCAACAAGATTTTGATTTTTTTTTTAAATTTTAACGTTTATTTATTTTTTGAGACAGAGAGAGACAGAGCATGAACGGGGGAGGGTCAGAGAGAGAGGGAGACACAGAATCCGAAGCAGGCTCCAGGCTCCGAGCTCTCAGCACAGAGCCCAACGCAGGGCTCAAACTCACAAACCGTCAGATCATGACCTGAGCCGAAGTCAGAGGTTTAACTGACTGAGCCACCCAGGCACCCCTCCAACAAGATTTTTTTTTTAGTCTGTTCAGATTTTTACTCGTTCAGGTAAAATCTTTATCCCTACGTATTTTATCATTTTTAATGCTCTTGTAGGTGTGATTGCTTCTGTTTTCTCTTTTTATTTATTTATTACTATTTTTTATAATATAGTTTATTGTAAAATTGGGTTCCATGCAACACCCAGTATTCATCCCAATAAGTGCACTCCTCAGTGCCCATCACCCACTTTCCCTTCTCCCCGCCCCCCTCCCATCAACCCTCAGTTTGATCTCAGTATCCAAGAGTCTCTTATGGTTTGCCTTCCTCCCTCTCTGTAATTTTTCCCTCTTCACCTCCCCCATGGTCTAAGTTTCTCAAGATCCACAAATGAGTTAAAACATATGGTATCTGTCTTTCTCTGACTGACTTATTTTACCTAGCATAATACCCTCCAGTTCCATCCACGTTGCTGCAAATGGCCAGATTTTATTCTTTCTCATTGTTAAGTAGTATTCCATTGTCTGTATAAACCGTATCTTCTTTATTTGTCAGTTGATGGACATTTACGCTCCTTCCATAGTTTGGCTATTGTTGAAAGTGCTGCTATAAACATTGGGATTCATGTGCCCCTATGTATCAGCACTCCTGTACCATTTGGGTAAATTCCTAGCAGTGATATTGCTGAATCATAGAGTAGTTTTATTTTTAATTTTTTGAGGAACCTTGACACTGTTTTCCAGAGCAGCTGTACCCGTTTGAACTCTCATCAGCAGTATAAAAGGGTTCCCATTTCTTCACATCCTTGCCAACATCTGTTGTTTCCTGTGTTGTTAATTTTACCCATTCTGACAAGTGTGAGATGATATCACATTGTAATTTTTAATTTCCCAGATGATCATTGATATTGAATGTCTTTTTTGTGTCTTTTGGTCATCTATATATTTCCTTTGGAAAAATGTCTATTCATTTCATCTGCCTATTCCTTTACTGGATTATGCTTTTTGGGTGTTGAGTTTGATGAATTCTTTATAGATTGTGGATAGTAACCCTTTAACAGATATGTCATTTGCAAATATCTTCTCCCATTCTGAAGGTTGTCTCTCAGTTTTTGTTGATGGTTTCCTTTGCTGTGAAGAAGCTTTTTATATTGATGAAGTCCCAATAGTTCATTTTTGCTTTTGTTTCCCTTGCCTCCAGAGACACACCTAGGAAGAAGTTGCTATGACTGATGTCAAAGAGATTGTTGCCTGTGTTCTAAAAGATTTTGATGATTTCTTGTCTCACATTTAGTTCTTGTCTCCATTTTGAATTTAATTTTGTCTATGATGTGAGAAAGCGATCCTGTTTCACTCTTGCATGTTGCTGTGCACTTTTTCCAACACTATTTGTTGAAGAGATTATCGTTTTTCCACCGGATATTCTTTCCTCTTTTGTCAAAGATTAGTTGACCATATAGTTGTAGGTCCCTTTCTAGGTTTTTATTCTGTTCAATTGATTTCTGCTTCTGTGTATGTGCTAGTACATTACTGTATTGATGACCACACCTTTGTAATAGAACTTGAAGTACAGAATTTTTATTTACACCTTCTGCTTTTGTTTTTCAAGATTGTTTTTTTCTATTAGGGGTCTTTTGTGGTTACATACACATTTTACGATTGTTTGTTCTAGTTCTGTGAAAAATGCTGGTTTTCTTTTGATAGGGATTACATTAAATGTGTAAATTTCTTTGGGTACTATAGACATTTTAATGATATTTGTTCTTCCAATCCATGAGCATAGAATTTTTTTTTAATTTCTGTATGTCATCTTCAATTTTTTCCTAGGTGTTCTATAGTTTTCAGAGTACAGATCTTTTAAGTATTTGTTTAGGTTTATTCTTAGGTACCTGATGGGATTTGGTACAATTGTAAATGGGATTGATTCCTTGATTTCCATTTCTGCTGCTTCATTGTTGGTGTATGGAAATGTAGCATATTTCTGTACGTTGATTTTGTAACCTGTGACTTTACTGAATGTATATATCAGTTTGAACAAAATGTATGTATCAGTTTGAACAAAACCTTCAGGTTTTATAGAGTATCATGTTGTCTGCAAATAATGAAAGTTTTATTTCCTCCTTGACAATTTATATACCTTTTATTTCATTGTGTTTTCTGATTGTTGAGGCTAGGTACTAGGTGGGAGTGGACATCCCTGTCTTGTTCCTCACCATAGAAGAAATGTTCTCAGTTTTTCCCCATTGAGGATCATATTAGCTGTAGTCATTCATATATGGCCTTTAAAATGTTGGTGTACTGTGTTGAAATTTTTTATCAAGAATGGATGCTGCATTTTGTCAAATGCTTTTTTCTGCATCTATTTAAAGGATCATATGGTTCTTATCCTTTCTTTTACTACTATGGTGTATATAATTGATTGATTGATTTGTGAATATTGAATTAAACTTGCAGGCCAGGAATAAATCCCACTTGGCTGTGGTGAATTATTCCTTTAATGCACTATTGGATTTGATTTACTAGTATTTTGTTGAGAATTTTTGCATCCATGTGTTGACCTGCAATTCTCTTTTTTAGTGGAGACTTTTTCTGGTTTTGCAATCAGAATAATGCTGTCCTTGTAGAATAAGTATGGAAGTTTGTCTTCCCTTTCTGTTTTTTCTTTTTTTTGGAATATTTTCAGAAGACTATGTATTAACTCTTCTTTAAATGTCTGTTGAATTTTCCCTGGGAAGCCATGTGGCCCTGGACTTTTATTTTTTAGGAGATTTTTGATTAGTGATTCAATTTCTTTGCTGTTTCTGTTCAAATTTTATATTTTTTCCTATTCCTGTTTTTGATAGTTCATATATTTCTAGAAATGTATCTATTGCTTCCAGGTTGCCCAATATGTTGGCACATAATTTTTTGTAATATTAACTTATAACTGTATGTCTGTGGTGTTGGTTGTGATCTATCTTCTCTCATTCGTGTTTTTATTTATTTGGGTCCTTTCTCTTTTACTTCTGATAAGTCTGGTAATTTTATTAATTATTTCAAAAACCTTCACCTCAGTTCATTGATTTGTTATAATTTTTTCACCCTTTATTCATATATCATTTATTTATGCTCAAATATTTATTCTTCCCCATCTTCTTCTGGCTTTAGGCTTCATTTGGTGTTTCTTTTCCTAGCTCCTTTAGGTGTAAGGTTAAGTTGCTAATTTGAGATTTTTCTTGCTTCTTGAGATAGGCCTGTATTTCTATACATTTCCCTCTTAGGACCACTTCGCTGCATCCCAAAGGTATTTGACCCATGTGTTTCCATTTTCATTTACTTCCATATATTTTTAAAAATTTCTTCTTAATTTCATGGTAGAACCATGCATTCTTTAGTAGGGTGTTCTCTAACCTCCATATATTTGTGGTCTTTCCAAGTGTTTTCTTGTGATTGACTTCACATTTCATAGTTTTGTTGTCTGAAGATGTGATTGGTAAGATTTCAATCATTTTGTGCTTGTTGAGGCCTGCTTTGTGACCTAGTATGTGATCTATTCTAGAGATTGTCTCATGTGCACTGGAAAACAATGTGTATTCTGTTGCCTTAGGATAAAATGTTCTGAATATATCCATGAAGTCCATCTGGTTCAGTGTGTCATTCAAAGCCATTGTTTTTTTTTTTTAAATTTTCTGCTTAGATATCTGTGCATTTCTGTATTGGGGTATTAAAGCCCCCTACTATTATTATATTATTATCAGTATGTTCCTGTGTATTTGTTCTTAATTCTTTTGTATATTTATGTGCTTCCAAGTAAGGTAATTATTATTTACAATTGTTAGATTTTCTCAATAGACTCCTTTATTATTATATAGTGATTTTCATCCCTTGTTACAGTCTCTGGATTAAAATCTAGTTTGTATAATAATATTGCTACTCTGGCTTTCTTTTGACATCCATTACCATGATAAATTGTTCTCAAACCCTTCACTTTCAATCTGGAGGTGTCTTTATCAGTCCTATTGTAGACCCAATACACATCACCAATTATGCCAGTTGGGCCAAGCTGTGAAAGCCCTCCTCACCTAGGGACATGCCACTAGCAAGATGATGTGTTGTGGTCTTCCAGTGGACTGTATTGCATGAATGGTGGCTAGAGGAGTTGTCAGTGGGCATTCCATTGGTTTCACCTCCATTTAAGTGGGCAAGTGGTTGAACAAGAGAGAAGCTATATTTACCTGTAATTTGGAAAGGACCTTGACATCAGGTTTCGCCCTTTCCCCAAGGTACCAATTTAAATTTACATTGACACCTCAGTACCCATGCTGAGCCTTTGCTGAGTTGAATTCCTGACCCAAGACATTATGGGTACTTATGTATGAAGCAGTATGAGACATGTGCCTTTAATGCCTCTATCTCTAAAATAGTGCCATGAACTGCCAAGGTTTGAGTTGAGTGGTATGTTCTGGGCTACTGTTTGGAGCAGATGTTTGGTCAAGAACCCTATAAACATTCATGTAGAACCATGCCTTCTTAGCACAGACACTCTACAAGGTGCAATTAGACATTACCAGTGATTTGACTTGGAAATATGAGCTTAGGGGGATTAAGGCAAGGCCTGCATCATAGCCCAATAAGTCAGCTGTGATAAGGCAGTTTGTTGAGGTTCTTCCCAATGGAAAGAAGTTAATTTTCATATAATGGCATAAATAGGCCTAAGTAGAAAGGATATATGTGGAATGTGTTACCTCCAAAAGGTGAATAAAACAAATACTATGTCATCTCTGTCATAGTGTAGGGGAAAACTTGATTGTAAGGAGTTGATGTTTTATGGCAAGAAGAATTCCTTATCCCTTAGGTGACCACATTATTCCATGAGGCTTGACAAAAGTGGCTTGTTCTTGGGCTTTATAGGGGTTAATGTCTCATCCTATCTGCTGTAAATGTGTTATTAGGTGCAAGTCTTTCTGGATGGCATCCTTGGAGGGTTCTTCATAGTAGAATGTCATGTATGTAATGCCAAAGATGGCAGTGGATTAGTTTGAGTGAACTTACATTTTGTATGCATATGTTATGTGCAATGGCAGAGTTTTTTAGATAACAGATGGGCAGCCAAATAAAGGTATACTGAGTGCCCTCAAAAGTGTAAACACTCATTAAATTTGAAGTGAATTTTCAGTTTATCAGGACTTAGTGAGTCTTCAGTTACTGAGAATGAATGGAACATGTTGGCTAAGACAGCATAGGGGCCATATAAGGGCCCTGAGCCTTTTGGATATCATCTATCATCTCTATAATATTAGGATCAGAGAGTGGCAGAAACCTATGCAATTAAGTTTTGATAGGCAATTATTAACCCCCATTTGTTGGCGGCCAGTATGAATACTGGCCAGATAGGGATATTAAATGATGAGTTAGTGAACTTAATGACCCCAGTGTCTGGCATATCTCTAATGATGAGCTGAAGACCCTTTGTACCTTTCTTCAGCCTATATTGTGGTGTATTTGTTATTTTTCCCTGGAAGAGACAATTGGTCAAGTTCCCATTTGGCAACTCTCATGAGAAAAAACAGGAATTCATGTTTACTCTATAAAGCATATTGCAGGGTGGGGGTATTCACACCCAAAATAGGAAAAGGTAGAGTTGTAGGGCACCGCTATTAGCAACTGTTTTAGAAATATGATGACAATAAACATACCTAGTTTAATTTGTACTTCCTTTACAGTCTTACCTACTATGCCTGGTAAGCTGTATAAGGGTCCCTTAAGGAACTTACAAGTTGCTGTGACTTGGCCTCCTGTGTCTAATAGAGACAACAGTGTCTGGTTATTGCCTTTTTCCTAGTGGATTATCTGAGTCATAAAAGGGTGATTGTCCCTGGGAGGTAGAACAAGCTCTGGGGAGATGCTGAGTCCCTAGAGTGGTGCCCATAGGTCAAGAAAGATGTTTGGGGCAGAAAGACATTCAGAACTTTCTGAAAGCCCCTGGGACATTTAAATTTGGCTCCCTACTGGTGAATTGTTGTTTTAAAAAGAAAATATTTTTTTCATTTCTTGTTAAAGTCTTTATTTTAAAATCTAGTTTGCCTGACATAAGTATGACTATCATATAAGTATGATAGTTCTCCATTCCCTTCCTTTCAACCTGCAGGTGTCTTTATGTCTAAAGTGAGTCTTTTGTAAGCAGCATATACATGGGTCTCGTTTTCTTATCCGTTCTGATACCCTATGTCTTTTGATTGGAGCGTTTAGTCCATTGACATTTAGAGTATTGAAAGATATGAAATTTAGTGCCATTGGGTTGCCTGTTGAGTTGGTGTTTCTGGTCATGTTATGTTCTCCTTTCTAGTCTTTGTTGATTTTTGTCTTTTTTGTTTTGTTTTGTCTTTTCTCCACTCAAAGGGTTTCCCTTATTTTATTTATTTTTTTTTTGCAAGGCTGGTTTAGTGGTCATGAACTCCCTGAAAAACTTAGTTTTTCTTTGGGAAAATATTTCTCCTTCTATTTTGAATTATAGCCTTTCTGGATAAAGAATTCTTGGCTGTATATTTTTCCAACTCATCACATTGAATATATCCTGTCACACCTTACTGGTTTTCCAAGTTTCTGTGGATAATTCTGCTGCAAACCTGATCTGGCTTCCTTTATAAGTTAAGGACTTTTTTTTCTTTTCTCCTTTCATAATTTTTTCTTTGTGTGTACTGTGAATTTGTCTATAATATGCCTTTGTGGTGATTGTTTTTTGTTGAATCTAGTGGGAGTTACCTGTGTTTCTTGAATTGGCACAATGTGGGAGCACAAAAATATACAAATCAATTAATAACAAACATAAAGAAACTCACTGGTAATAATATCATAATAGTAGGGGACTTCAACACCCCACTTACAGCAATAAATACATTATCTAAGCAGAAAATCAATAAGGACACAATGGCTTTGAGTGACACACTGGATCAGAAGGACTTAACAGATACATTCAGAACATTACATCCTAAGGAAGCAGAATACACATTCTTCACCAGTAAACATGGAACATTCTCCAGACTAGACCACATATTGGGACACAAATCAGCCCTCAGCAAGTACAAAAAAATCGAGCTCATACCGTGCATATTTTCAGACCACAATGCTATGAAACTTGCAATCAACCACAAGAAAAAAATCTGGAAAGACAATAAATACTTGGATTGAAGAACATCTTATTAAAGAATGAATGGGTTAAATGATAAATTAAAGAGGGAATTTAAAAGTACATGGGACACAATGAAAATGAAAACATGACAGCCCAAAACCTCCAAGACGCAACAAAGGCTCTTATAAGAGGGAAGTATAACGCATCCAAGCCTTCTTACAGAAGGTCTCAAATACACAACCTAAACTTACACCTAAAAGAGCTGGAGAAAGAAATAAAGCAAATAAAGCCCGAAACCAGCAGAAGACTGGAAATAATAAAGATTAGAGCATAAATTTAAAAAAATGTAGAACAGATTAATGATACCAGAAAGTTGTACTTTAAAATAATTAACACATTTGATAAACCACTAGCCATATTGATCAAAATGAAAAAGGAAAGGACCTAAATAAATAAAATCACAAATGAAAGAGGAGAGAACACAACCAACACTGCAGAAATAGAAACAATAAGAGAATATTATGAACAATTACTTGCCAACAAATTTGGCATTCTGAAAGAAATGGACAAATTTGTAGAAACAAAAAAAGCTACAAAACCTAAACAGGAAGAAATAGAAAATTTTAACAGACCCATAACAAATAAAGAAACAGAATTAGTAATCAAAAATCTCCCCAAAAAACAAGAGTCCAGGGCCAGATGGCTTTTCCAGGGAATTCTACCAGACAATTAAATAAGAGTTAACACTTATTTTTTGAAGCTGTTTCCAAAAATAAAAATGGAAGAAAAACATCCAAACTCATTCTGCAAGGCCAGCATTACCTTCATTTCAAAACCAGACAAAGACCCCACTAAAAAGAACTACAGATAAATTTCCCATATGAACATGGGTGCAAAAATTCTCAACAACATACTCTCAAACTAGATCCAACAATACATTGAAAGAATTATTCATCACGATCAAGAGGGATTTATTCCTGGGATGTAGGGCTGGTTCAATATCTGTAAATCAATCAATGTGATACATCACATTAACAAAAGAAAGGATAAGAATCACATGATCCTCTCAAGAGATTCTGAAAAAAAAACCAACATTTGACAAAATACAGCATCCTTTCTTGATAAATCTGTCAAGAAACTAGGGATAAAAGGATCATACCTCAAGATCATAAAGTCTATATATGAAAGACCCACAGCTAATATCATCCTCAAGGGGAAAAACTGAGAGCTTTCCTCCTAAGGTCAGGAACACGACAGGCATGTCCACTCTCACCACTGTTATTAAACACATTACTGGAAATCCTAGCCTCAGCAATCAGAAAACACAAAGAAATAAAAGGTATCCAGATTGGCAGGGAATAAGTCAAACTTTCATTCTTCTTAGACAACATGATACTCCATGAGGAAAACCCAACATATTCCACCAAAAAACTGCTAGAACTGATCCATGAATTCAGCAATGTTGCAGGATATAAAATCTATGTACAGAAATTAGTTGAATTTCTATACACGAATAATGAAGCAGCAGAAAGACCATTTACAGTTGCACAAAAAACCATAAAATACCTAGGAATAAACCTAACCAAAAAGGTGAAAAATCTATACATTGAAAACTATAGGAATATTACGAATGAAATTGAAGACACACACAAAAAAATGGAAGAACTTTCCATGTTCATGGAATGAAAGAAGAAATATTGTTAAAGTGAAGATATACCCAACGAAATCTACACATTCAATGCAATTTCTATGAAAATAACACCAGAATTCTTCACAGAGCTAGAACAAACTATCCTAAAATTTGTATGGAATGATAAAAGACCCTGAATAGCTAATGCAATCCTGAAAAACATAACCAATGCTGGAGGCATCACAATTCGGGACTTCAAGCTGTATTATAAGTCTTTACTGGCACCAGAACAGACACATGGATCAATGGAAAAGAATAGAGAACCCAGAAATAGACCCACAAATATATGGCCAACTAATCTTTGACAAAGCTAGAAAGAATATCCAATGGAAAAAAGACAGCCTCTTCAGCAAATGGGGTTGGGAAAACTGGATAGTGACATGCAGAAGAATGAATCTGGACCACTTTCTTAAATCATACAGAAAAATAAAATGGTTGAAAGACCTAAATGTAATATGGGAAGCTATCAAAATCCTAAGGGAGAAAACAGGCAACAACCTCTTTGACCATGATTGCAGCAACTTCTTACCAGACAAGTCTCCATAGACAAGGGAAAGAAAAACAAAAATTAACAATTGGGACCTTATCAAGATAAAAAGTTTCTGCATAGTGGAGGAAACAATCATCAAAACTAAAAGGCAACCAACAGAATGGGAGAAGGTATTTTCAAATGACATATCAGATAAAGGGTTAGTATCCAAAATCCAAAAGAACTTACCAAACTCAACAACCCCCCAAAATACAAATAAAACCGTGAAGAAATGGGGAAAACCCATCAAAAGACGCGATTACAAGGAAAAAAATCCAGATGGCTAACAGACACATGAAAAAATGCTCAATATCACTCATCATCATGGAAATACAAATCAAAACCAAATGATATACCACCTCATACTGTCAGAATGACCAAAATTTACAATTTAGGCAATAAGAGATATTGACCAAGATGCAGAGAAAGACGAACACTTTTGCACTGCTGGAGGGAATGCAAACTGGTGCAGTCACTCTGGAAAGCAGTTATGGAGGCTTCTCAAAAAATTAAAAATAAAACTACCCCAAAACCCAGCAATTGCACTACTATGTATCTATCCAACGGATACAGGAGTACTGACTGGAAGGGGTACATGCATCACAATGTTTATAGAAGCACTATCAATAATAGCCAAATTTGGAAGGAGCCCAAATGTACATTGGCCAATGAATGAATAAAAAACCACATACGGTATATATATACAATGGAGTATTACTCAGTGATCATAAAAAATGAAATCTTGCCATTTGCAATAATGTGGATGAAAATAGAGTGTATTATGCTAAGCAAAATAAGTCAGTCATGGAAAGACAAATATATGATTTCACTCATATGTGGAATGTAAGGTATGATACAGATGAACATAAGGGAAGGGAAGCAAAAATAATATAATTAGAGAGGGAGACAAATCATAAGAGACTCCTTTTATTTTTTTTTACATTTTTATTTATTTTTGAGAAAGACAGACAAACAGAATCAAAAGCACACTCCAGGCTCTGAGCTGTCAGCACAGAGCCTGACATGGGGCTCAAACCCACGGACTGTGAGACCATGACCTGAGTCAAAGTGAGACACTTAACTGAATGAGCCATCCATGTGCCTCAAGAGACTCTGAAATACAGAGAACAAACTAAATGTTTCTGATGGGGTGTTGGGGGGGGGTGGAAGTGCTAAAGTGATGAGGGCCATTAAGGAGGATACTTGTTGTGATGAGCACTAGGTGTTATTTGTAAGTGATGATCCCTAAATTTTATTTCTGAGGACCCTAGTCTCACCTCATCCCAGAAACACAACTAGATAACTATCAAATAATCCTAAACACTGGAAAAATGTACTTGAAGTCTCACATAACAAATTCCACACTTAAAAGGAGAGAAGAGACCACATTCAAGAAGGTGGAAAGTGTGGAAATGTGATTTATTTTTTTTTATTTTTTTTCAACGTTTATTTATTTTTGGGACAGAGAAAGACAGAGCATGAACGGGGGAGGGGCAGAGAGAGAGGGAGACACAGAATCGGAAACAGGCTCCAGGCTCTGAGCCATCAGCCCAGAGCCCGACGCGGGGCTCAAACTCACGGACCGCGAGATCGTGACCTGGCTGAAGTCGGACGCTTAACCGACTGCGCCACCCAGGCGCCCCTGGAAATGTGATTTAGAAGAGAAACAGATCACAGGCACTGCTGAGGGAAGGGAGCCATGGTCACAGAGAAGGGTAAGAGAGAAGATCGCAGAGGGAATGCACAAGAGGAACATTTCCCCAAAGCCATTGGCTTGGAAAATGAGAGAGGCTGAATTTTGTGAGTTCTGGCAAATATCAGGGCTTAAAATTTGGAGTTTTAAAGGTCAGGATGCTTGTCTGAAATAGATCCCAGAAGGCACTTTGCTGCTACTTGAGAAAAAGCAGGCAAACAACTTGGGGGCAGACAATGTGGAAACAGTGATCTGAAGAGTGCCTTGGATGCACAGTAGGGGATTATTTGATCTTCACAGAGCACATCCCTGAGAGGTAGTGTTCAAGGACATATATCTCCAGGAACAAAAAGTCTGGCTGGTGCCATATCCCTTCCCTGTGCCTCAAGAAACACAGAACCACCTGTGGATATCAGTATATCAATAAAGAAAGCAACACAATTGTGAGAGAAGAGAACAAGAGGGAAAAAAAGGAACAGAGAACAACTACATAAACAATCACAAATTGTGAAAAAAGAGAGTAAGAGAAAAAAAAGGAAAAAATGGAGCAGAGAACAACTATATAAACAATCACAAAAATAACAAAATATCAATAAACTATACCTATTGATAATTCTTTTGAATATAAAAGGATTAATTTATCTGTAAAAACAAACACGGTGATGGAATCAATAAAAAAACATGATCCATATATATGCTACTTACAAGAGACTCTTTTCAGACATAAAGGAGCATGCAGATTGAAAGTGAAGGAATGGAGATACATTTGTAATCCAAAGGGATGTGAAAAGAAAGCCAAGGCAGCAATACTTGTATCACACAAAATAAATTTTAAAACAAAGATGGAATGAGAGACATAGAAAGACAATATATAATAATAATAATGGAAACATTACAACCATGAGATATAATAATTGTAAATATTGATGCACCCAATATGAAGCACCCAAATATTTCAAAGTTAATAACAAATATAAAGGAAATAATTAATAGTAATACAATTATACTAGGGGACTTTAACCCCACACTTACATCAATGGACAGATTTTCCAGACAGAAAATCAGCAAGAAAAGAGTAGGTCTGAATGATTTTTTGACTAGATAGTTTTAACAAATATACTCAGAACACTCCATCCTAAAACAATAGAAAATCTACTGTTTTTACATGCATATGGAACATTCTACAGAATAGACCACATATTATGACAGAAAAAAATCAACAAATGTAAAAAGGCCTAAATCATACCTTAAATTTTTTTCTGACCACAAAGCTATGAAACTAAAAGTCAACCACAAAAAAAATCAAAGAAGCACAAATACATAGATTAAATAATATACTACTAAACAATGAATAGCTCAATCAAGATACCAAAGAGGAAATGAAAAAAAAATACTTGAAGAGAAATGAAAATGAAAATGCATTGGTCCAAAATA
Source organism: Felis catus (assembly GCF_018350175.1). Lineage (NCBI taxonomy): Eukaryota > Metazoa > Chordata > Mammalia > Carnivora > Felidae > Felis > Felis catus. The sequence continues at coordinate 74,853,407 of NC_058386.1, read as the reverse complement.
TTTAGAATGTAACAAAAGTAGTTTTATGAGTTAAGTTTATCGCAGTACATGCTTATCTAAAGAAGCAAGAAAAATCTCAAATACACAACCTAACATTACACCTAAAGGAGTTTGAAAAAGAAGAACAAACGAAACCCATAGTCAGTAGATGGAAGGAAATAATAAATAACAGAGCAGAGATAAACAAAATAGACAATAAAAAGCAACAATAGAGGAGCCCATGAAACCAGAAGCTGTTTCTTTGGAAAGATCAACAAAATTGACAAACCTTTAGCCAGATTAATAAAAAAAGAGAAAGAGGACACAAATAAAGATAATCAGAAATTAAACAGTAGAAATGACAATTGGCACCACAGAAATACAAAGAATTATAAAAAATATTTTGAAAAATTATATGGTAACAAATTGGGCAACCTAGAAGAAATGGATAAATTTGTAGAAACATATAAAGTCACAAAACTCAATCATAAAGTAATAAAAAAAAAAATTAAAAGACCAGTTACCAGCAATGCAATTGAATCAGTAATGAAAAAACTCACAACAAAAGAGATACAGAGACAGAGACAGAGAGAGAGAGAATGAGACATACTAAGAAATAGAATTTTAACTATAGAGAACAAACTGATGGTTACCACGGGGAGGTTGGCAGGGAGATGGGTTAAGTAAGTGAGAGGATTAAGGAGTGCACTTGTTGCGATGAGTACCAGGTATTGTATGGAAATGTTGAGTCACTAAATTGTACACCTGAAACTAATATTAAATTGTATGTTAACTGGAATTTGAATACAAATGCAAAAAAGTGAAAACAAAAAACGAAAAACTTCCAACAAACAAAATTCCAGGACCACATATCTTCACAGGTGAATTCTACCAAACATTTAAAGAAGAGGTAATACCTGTCATTCTGAAACTTTTTGAAAAATTAGAAGAGGAGAGGAAACTACCAAATTCATTCTACAAGGCCAGGATTACATTGATGCCAAAACTAGAACAAGACACTACAAAAAAAAAAGAAAACTACATGCCAATACCTGATAAACATAGAGGAAAAAATTATCAACAAAATATTAATAAACTGAATCCAACAATACACTAAGATAATCACAACATGATCAAGTGGAATTTATTCCCAGATGTAAGTGTGGTTCAATATCTGCAAATCAATCAATGTTATCCATCAAACCAATAATATAAAGAATGAAAAACATATGATCATTTCAATAGATGCAGAAAAAACACTGGCAAAATACAGTATCATTTCATGTTGAGAACCCTTACAAAGTAGTTTTACAGGGAACATACCTCAACATAATAATGGCCATGTATGTCACACCTACAGATAACATCATATTCAATGGTGAAAAATGGTAAAAAATGGAGATCAGGAACAATACAAGGATGTCTATTCTCACTGCTTTTATTCAACATAATACTGGAAGTCAAGAAAAAATAATAAAGACATCCAAATTGGTAAAACAATAAGGAAAACATCTTACTATTTGCAGATGACATGACACTATATATAGAAAACCCTAAAGACTACACACACACACACACACACACACAAACACAAAAGTGCTATGACTAATAAACAAATTTACAAAGGTGACAGGATACAAAATCAATGTACAGAAATCAAATGTTTTTCTATATATCAATAATAAAGCAACAGAAAGAGAATTTAGAAAAATAATCCCATTTACAACTGCATCAAACATAATAAAATGCCTAGGAATCAACTTAGGAAGTGAAATACCTGTACTCTAAAAACCATAAAACATGAATGAAATAATTGAAGAGAACACAAACAAATCGAAAGTTATCCAATGCTCATGGGTTACAAGAAAAATACTGTTAAAATTTACATTCTACCCAAAGAAATTGACAGATTTAATGATCTCTTCTAAAATACTAACAGCATTCTTTACAGAATTAGGTAAAATAATCCTAAAATTTGTGTGGAAATACAAAAGACCCTGAATAGATAAAGTGATCTTGAAAATGCAAAAACAAAGCTAGAGGTGTCACGTTCCCATTCTTCAAGTTAAACAACAAAGCTGCAGTAATAAAAATACTAAGATACTAGTACCAAAATAGACATATTGATGAACAGGTTGGAAAGCCCAAAAATAAACATATGATTTAATGGTCAATAAATCTTTGACAAAAGAGGCAAGAATATGCAATAGGGAAAAGACACTTTATTCAACAAATGGTATTGGGAAAAAATGGACAGCTACATGCCAAGGAATAAAACTGGACTATTTTCTTGCACTATACAAAATAGTAAACTCAAAGTGGATTAAAGACTTAAATGTAAGAGTTGGAACCACAAAAATCCTAGTAGAGGGCACAGGCAGTAGTAATTCCTTTGACAACAGTTTTCTAGATAAGTCTCCTGAGTCAAGAAAAACAAAAGGAAAAATACACTATTGGAACTATATCAAAATAAAAAGCTCCTGTACAGGAAAGGGAACAATAAACAAAACTAAAAGAAAACCTACTGAATGGGAGAAGATATTTGCAACTTACATATTCAATAAAAGGTTAGTATACAAAATATATAAAGAACTAATGCAACACAACACCCGAAACACAATCCAATTTAAAACGTTGTCCAAAGACAGGAACAGGGGGTGGAGGCAAGATGGCGGCTTAGGAGGACTCTGGGCTCACCGCACGTGCTGCTGATCACTTAGATTCCACCTACTCCTGCCTAAATAACCCAAAAAACCGCCAGAGGATTAGCAGAACGGAGTCACCTGAGCCAAACGCAGACGAGAGGCCCACAGAAGAGGGGCCCCTCCTGAAGTGGATCAACTAAGGAGAAGCGATCTAAGCCTGCCCCTCCTGCCCCTGTGCACCTTGCCTACCCACCCCAGCTAATACGCCAGATCCCCAGCATCACAAGCCTGGCAGTGTGCAAGTAGCCCAGACGGGCCACACCACCCCACAGTGAATCCCGCCCCAGGAGAGGGGAAGAGAAGGCACACACCAGTCTGACTGTGGCTCAGCGGTGGGCTGGGGGCAGACATCAGGGCTGACTGCGGCCCCGCACACGAACTCCAGTTATATACCACAGCACAGGGGAAGTGCCCTGCAGGTCCTCACCACTCCAGGGACTATCCAAAATGACCGAGCGGAAGAATTCCCCTCAGAAGAATCTCCAGGAAATAACAACAGCTAATGAGCTGATCAAAAAGGATTTAAATAATATAACAGAAAGTGAATTTAGACTAATAGTCATAAAATTAATCGCTGGGCTTGAAAACAGTATAAAGGACAGCAGAGAATCTCTTGCTACAGAGATCAAGGGACTAAGGAACAGTCACGAGGAGCTGAAAAACGCTTTAAACGAAATGCATAAGAAAAGGGAAACCACCACAGCTCTGCTTGAAGAGGCAGAGGAGAGAATAGGTGAACTAGAAGATAAAGTTATGGAAAAAGAGGAAGCTGAGAGAGAGTTAAAAAAATCCAGGAGTATGAGGGGAAAATTAGAGAACTAAGTGATACACTAAAAAGAAATAATATACGCAAAATTGGTATCCCAGAGGAGGAAGAGAGAGGGAAAGGTGCTGAAGGGGTACTTGAAGAAATAATAGCTGAGAACTGCCCTGAACTGGGGAAGGAAAAAGGCATTGAAATCCAAGAAGCACAGAGAACTCCCTTCAGACGTAACTTGAATCGATCTTCTGCACGACATATCATAGTCAAACTGGCAAAATACAAGGATAAAGAGAAAATTCTGAAAGCAGCGAGGTATAAACGTGCCCTCACATATAAAGGGAGACCTATAAGACTCGTGACTGATCTCTCTTTTGAAACTTGGCAGGCCAGAAAGAATTGGCACGTGATTTTCAGGGTGCTAGACAGAAAAAATATGCAGCCAAGAATCCTTTATCCAGCAAGTCTGTCATTTAGAATAGAAGGAGAGATAAAGGTCTTCCCAAACAAACAAAAACTGAAGGAATTTGTCACCACTAAACCAGCCCTACAAGAGATCCTAAGGGGGACCCTGTGAGACAAAGTCCCAGAGACATCACTACAAGCATAAAACATACAGACATCACAATGACTCTAAACCCGTATCTTTCTATAATAACAGTGAATGTAAATGGATTAAATGCACCAACCAAAAGACATAGGGTATCAGAATGGATAAAAAAACAAGACCCATCTATTTGCTGTCTACAAGAGACTCATTTTAGACCTGAGGACACCTTTAGATTGAGAGTGAGGGGATGGAGAACTATTTATCATGCGACTGGAAGCCAAAAGAAAGCTGGAGTAGCCATACTTATATCAGACAAACTAGACTTTAAATTAAAGACTGTAACAAGAGATGAAGAAGGACATTATATAATAGTTACCGGGTCTATCCATCAGGAAGAGCTAACAATTATAAATGTCTATGCGCCGAATACCGGAGCCCCCAAATATATAAAACAATTACTCATAAACATAAGCAACCTTATTGATAAGAATGTGGTAATTGCAGGGGACTTTAACACCCCACTTACAGAAATGGATAGATCATCTAGGCACACGGTCAATAAAGAAACAAGGGCCCTGAATGAGACATTGGATCAGATGGACTTGACAGATATATTTAGAACTCTACAT